>NC_089821.1:83384969-83688540 GCF_035046505.1 Tiliqua scincoides
ACCTATCTCCCTTGTCACCAAGGAACTATCAAGATTCCTCACACATCAGGAATTAGAAGGCTGGCTTCCAGATTGCAAGCTGGTTTGTCTCCAATATTTCTTTTTGTGAGATATTGTGCATTGAAGCTAAGTATTATTCAGATTCACACAGTGGATGTGCCAAGAAGTAGCCATACAGGAATTTGGTTCAACACCAGGGAAGCCACCTTTTAACCAGCAAATCAATTGCTTCACTGGGGGTAACATGATTAAACCTTCAGGAGAGATTTTAACTAGATTGTTGTCATCTAGTTATCCTATCCAGTCACATTGTTTTAATTGGGTTCATTATTAAATACAGAGTAGAAAAACTGGTCATTAATGCTGAGTGGACTTTTTAGCCCCAATTATCCTTCATAGCATTTTCAGTTTCCAGAGGAATTGTGAATGTTGAAGTACGTAGAGCCATTTCTGTAAAGGGACTGAACCTTCTTAGTATAAATTAGTATCGTCATTGCTGCAAAGCACTAACCCAGCCCCCTTTCTAGACTGTATCTCTGTGGAAGGCACTGTCCCTACATCTTCACTGTCCACTTCTCACCTATGAAACATCACGTCCCAATTAATGTGCTAGTCTTCAGTGTGCCAGAATACTTTTTGTTCCTCATTAGCAGGGCTTTTTTTCTAATGGAACGCGGGGGGACGGAGTTCCGGCACCTTTTTGCAGGGGCCCCTCCCCTTCGGAGGCATTCCAGGAGGGGGGGAGCAAAACAAAGGCATTCGCTGGGTGGGTGCTGGGGGGTGCAGGGTGGGTGGGCGCCTGGCCCCTGCCTGACCGCACAACGACCCCCTCCTGCCCCCATCCCCAAGCTCTCGCCTGAGCCCAGCCTGAGTCTGCAGTCCTCTCCACACCTTCCTGGGAGGAAGCCCCACTGCCTCTAGTGGGACTGACTTCTGAGTAGACAGCCATAGGCTTTGGCTCTGAGGCTGCAGTCCTCTCCACACCTTCCTGGGAGGAAGCCCCACTGCCTCTAGTGGGACTGACTTCTGAGGAGACAGGCAAAGGATTGGGCCCTGAGGCTGCCATCCTATCCACAGTAAGCCCCATTCACTAAAGTGGACTTCTGAGTAGACATGCATAGGATTGGGTTCTTAGGCTGCAATCCTAGGCACTTTCCCGGGAGTAAGCTCCATTGACTAGAACGAGACTTACTTCAGAGTAGACATACCTAGGATTGGGCTCTTAATCCTGGCAGAGATATATATCTGCACCCATTTCACATGCTAAGGACAGGTGAAAAGGGATTCTACATGTGTACATGCTGTCCAGCCTTGCCAGAGATCCTCCTCATCCTTCCCCCACAAACATGCCCTCCGCCAGCCACTCCTCTCCAGCAATGCACAGCAGCTGCTCAGGGCAGCAGAGAACATATAATTGCATGCCAAGCACCTTCCCAAAGACACAGAGAATTCTGATACCTGAATTAAACCATATTTAATCGCTTGTTTGCAAACGTAGCTGTTTCTGTGTGCACCTAAGGACCCCTCTCGTGTAAGAATTCCCTTTTTGTTCTTACTCCCACAGTTGCTTAGAGTAATTTTACTACATGGAACTCATGTAAGCCATTTTTCGGAATCCATTCACTGCTTCCTCTCCTCGAAGTAGTGCCACACTACATACTACACGCTACAAGTGCACCTGTACAGTATTTTTCCCCATGTGTAGAAAAAGTAGCTAGGGGGAAGGGGATGTGGAGATTGACAGCCCAATCCTAGGCATGTCTACTCAGAAGTAAGTTCATCTTTAGGGGGAAAGCACATAAAAAATATTTTATTTCTCCAATAAAAAATGGTTTATAAATAAATAAATAAATTAAATGAAAGATTAACAAGTTGTGAGTTCCTGCACCTTTCTTTTTACAAAAAAAGCACTGCTCATTAGTATACCTGCCTGGAATCATCCATGCTGCTGCTCTTTCTTGCCTTCAAAAGACTCCCCCTCCCTCTTCTTTTTCAAACAGATCTTTTGAAAGGCCTTTCCTTAATATGCTTTTGCTAACTTGTAGACGAAGCACCCCAGGTATTGACAAAAGCTCAACATCATGAATGCTGTATGCTCAACCCTTTTGAAAAAGGGGAAAATTTTGTTTCTAGCCTACTGTATGAGGTCCTGTTAGCTAAAGACCAAAGGCCTACAGGCAGTGTTTGTCCAGTGCACACACATTTCCCACCATGATCCATCCATCATAGCAACAAATCTTAGGTGAATCTCTTTTTTAGTGCTCCCCCTCTGCTATATCTAAAAAAAATGTCTTTCTCTGTCCACCTACTTGCCTTCACTGCTCCTCCTTCTCCTTCACTCCCTGAATTAGAAAAGGAAGGAGAAATGTGGAGGGGAGGAGAGTGTGCTGAGTGAGAGCATTGGAGAATGGGAGGAGCAGAGGCTAGTGACATGCAGTCAGGGGAGGCAGAGCCTCACCAGACCCAACAATTTTTTTTTTAAGCATCAGGATCCAACAAGTAAAAAGAAAAAGTTCCTTGCATTTCTGTGGTGCTCCCTTCTTTAGCACAAACAATGAGATTAAGCAGAGTACACATAACCATTACAATACACAGGGAAGTGGCCAGCAGCCGATTTACTGCAATCATGGCTGGCTTCCAATGAAAAACAGGCAGGGTACCTGTGTCAGAAATCTCTGGGGAGGCAGTGAGCAGTGTTGTCTCTAGCAGGTTAGGCTGTAATCATGGCTGGTTTCCATTTTTTTTTTTTTTTTTAAAGCAGAGTGACTGGCTTCCAGTAAAAAAAAAAAAAAAGGTGAAAAAAAGAATGCCTGCATCAGCAAGCTCTGGGGAGACAGCAGAAAGAATTGTCTCTGCTCTTTAAAAAAAATAGCCATGAAAAAAGCAGGGAATCTGTGCAATGGATCAGATCTTGCTAAACTACCAGGGAGGCAATTTTCCAGTTGCCTCAAATGGCGTGTGGCTGAGCTCTCTGTAGCTCTGAGTGGGGGAAGAAGTGAGGTTTTTTATTTATGTGTGTGGGGGAGAAAGAGAGAGCGAGTTTGAAGGAAGGTATTGAGAAAGACAACTTAAGTTGGAGGGAGAGAATGCGTGAATTCATGTGTTTCTGTGCCTCCCAGAGCCTGGACCTCAACACATATTACTGGCAGAGGCAGTACTCCATCAGCAAAGGGGGGTGGCGATATTTCGCCTGAGGCATCAAGAGGTCTGGGCAGGCCCTGTCCCTGCCACATATGTGTGAGTCTTCACCACCGCAAGCACAATACAGTATAAGATTTGCATAGTCAATATATTCCAGTGAGACGGCAGCATGAAAGTCTTTCATTTGTTTCCGCACTGTCCAATGAACACTCGAGACAACAGATATGGGAGAAAGGGCAACTTTATTTCATGTTACCAAGAGAAGCAGAGGCTGAGACCTGCAGCATCCGAGGCAGCAAAAGCCCCTGTGGTGCGGGGAGGGACCTCTGGGTGGTACCAGAAACCTCTGCCCCCAGGCGGGCATGCACCCGACTCCAAGTCGCGCCCCGCTGCTGGGACAGTGCATCTCATCCATGTCTATCCCTTAAGGGGAAGGCAGCCGGACCGCAGACTGCACCACCTCGAGCCGCTGAGCCTCTGAGGTGTGCCCCGCGGTCCCGGCCAGGGCCCCGTCTACGTCCTCGTGCCGCCAAGCCCCTGAGGACTGAAATAGGGTTCTGCCCTGCCTATGCGGCCTGAAGGTGCATGCCAAAGTCCCATTCACGCCTCCTAACCCGCACCACCTGCCCTCTTAAAGTGACCAATGGCAGCTTGCAAACGGGGGGGGATGTAACCCCCAGGCCCATAACAGTCTGGGGTAGGCGAAAAAACTGCCTGCCCTCGGCCAATCTTGGCAGGCAGCAAAAAATTCCTACCCGGCCCCAAACGGCGACCAGTTAAACTCAGACTGCCTCTAGGGCGGGCGGGCGGGTATTCCTACGGTGCCCACATGCACAAGGAGGAAGAGGGCTGGGTCTCGTCCCCTTTTAAAAGGTCCATTGTGGCTGTCAGACCCCGCCCCTTCACCTCCCCCTTGGGGAGGGACTGGACTCTTGTGTCCCGGCCAGGCAAAACAAACTCCGAACACCTCTTTAATTGGGTGTTCGGGATTGTTTCCGCACTGTCCAATGAACACTTGAGACAACAGATATGGGAGAAAGGGCAACTTTATTTCATGTTACCAAGAGAAGCAGAGGCTGAGACCTGCAGCATCCGAGGCAGCAAAAGCCCCTGTGGTGTGGGGAGGGACCAGAAACCTCTGCCCCCAGGCGGGCATGCACCCGACTCCAAGTCGCGCCCTGCTGCTGGGACAGTGTGTCTCATCCATGTCTATCCCTTAAGGGGAAGGCAGCCGGACCGCAGACTGCACCACCTCGAGCCGCTGAGCCTCTGAGGTGTGCCCCGCGGTCCCGGCCAGGGCCCCGTCTACGTCCTCGTGCTGCCAAGCCCCTGAGGACTGAAATAGGGTTCTGCCCTGCCTATGCCGCCTGAAGGTGCATGCCAAAGTCCCATTCACGCCTCCTAACCTGCACCACCTGCCACAAGGAGGGGTCAGCCTAGCGCTTGACCCCCCGCTCCCAAACAGGGGCAGAAGCGACTGAAGGCCGTCCTGCAGGTCCTTAAAAAGATGCCTGCACCTTTCTCCGACAAATGAACACACATCGCCCCCGTACAGGCAAGGTAGCGACAACACAGTTGCAAGATGCATTACCACGCTGCCACCAGCACGAGACACCAAGCCACCAATGCCCTTGGTGATTTTCCTGCGCATCCTTTCAATCTTAGTGCAGCAGAAGGCCCTTCGCCATCCACAACGCTGCAAGAGGTCCGACCAGACCAAGGCGGTACCAGGCAGCCAACGCATAAGGGTGCTGATGTCCTCACAGGCTCTGCTCATCAGAGCCAGACCAGACCTCCTGCAAAGGTCATTCCTGCCCAGGTGGAGCACCCAAAACGTCCGGTTGGTGGTTCACATTCAGTAACTTCATCAACGCGGGCAGCAGCTGGCCCCATCTCATCCCCTTCTTGGCTAACCAAGCGACCTGCACTGCCGGGCTGAGGCCCAACTGCGATCTGAGGGGGGTTGCAGCCGCCCTCTTGCGGGCCCAAAAAGACCATGGAGTGGCCGCAGCTTAATACGCCTACAGGGCTACCACCGTGTCCTGCAAAATGAAAGCAGAGATGTTATCCCTGCTGCTGCTGCCGCAGCTTAACACACGCCCTAGGCCATCACAGCGTCCTGCAAGATGAAAGCAGAGAGGTTATAGCAAGGCATCCCCTCCAACGCTGTTCCCCCACAGCTTGGGGAATGCCCGGAAGGAATGCTCGGAACACCAGAGTCACTGAAGTGAACTGTGCAATACTGGTCGACAGAACATTACCCCTTTCCTGGGTGGGGGCAGAGCACCCATAAAACAGTTGCTAATAGAACGCCCCCTTCTCAAAGAAGAAGGGGCCACAAATCCATAAGGGGGGTTGTAACCAAACATTGCCCCTCCCCCAGGAGCTGGGACAGTGCACCCATTAAGTGGGCTGGTAACGAAACATCACCCCTCTCTAAGGAGAAACGGCTACGCGGGTTGTTGAAACCTCCCCTCTTCCAAAGGCCTAGTGGCATTATGCCCACTAAGTGGGTCTGCACCAGAACACCCCCCTTCTCTGAAAGGAGTAGGGGCAGTACTCCTGGTAAGCACATTGTTGACAGAACACCACCACCCCCACAGAAGTCGGGTAAGCACACCCATTAGGCAGCCTGGTAACAGATCATCATCCTCCCCTAAGGAGAAGGGGTAGCATGCCTGTTAAGCAGGTTGGTAATAGAACGCCACTCTTCCCTTAAAGGTGTAGGGGGCAGCACACATATCTCCTCTCTCAAGGAGCAAGGGCGGCATGCCCACCAAGTGAGTTACTAGATGCCCTGCTGATGTCCAGGGAAAACATAATATTAAATGCTATACTCACATATTAAATGCCCCATCCACTCTGCCCCATTCCTTGGGTGCTGAAGCCTGGCCAGGCAGCTTTCAAAGCAGCTTCCACATAGATGGAGTGTATGCTGTAAGCAATCCGAGATGGCCAGGGGCTCCCCATATGCCTCTAAATATCCTCCAAAACTGATGAAGTATTAACAAGGAGGAGGTCAGGTGCCTGGGAGGAGATTGTTGCGGGTGGTTGGGCTGGTGTATCTGTACTGGCTTGCACTCATTGGAGCTCATTTTATGCCCGTATACTCATCATTAAGTCCCATTAAAATCAATGGAATACACTCCCAGGAAAGTGTGGACAGGATTGTAGCCTTAAGTCCAGCTATGTCTACCTGGATAAAAGACCCCTTATACTCCTGGGACTTATTCCTTGGAAGTTGGAGCCAGGATCTGAGCCCTATGCTCCAAGCCTCTGCATGCCCCAACAGAAGCAAGCCCCCATTATCCCCCAGGGGCTTACTCCCCATAAAGTGGGCGAGGACTGCAACCCTATGACCGAGTCTCTGTGTGCCTGTTCAGAATTGTCATGAATATGTACAGTTTAGGCCTAGTAGCATGCAAAGCCTGAACCACAGTAACCCAGTAACACAGAAAGGGCTTGCAGTCCTAGCTGCCAGGATTTACAATTCAATGGAAGGTGATAATGTAGCACCTAGGCAGCCAGAAAGAGGCCCATCAAGGATGGAATGCAGCTGTAGATCTCCAGGGGGGAGGGAAGAGCTGAGAGGTCGAGCTTCCAGCCCCACTTCTTGAGGACAGGGTTTTTGTTCTTTGTCTCTAGTGAGAGAGGTGGTGGGTGCGCCTCCTGCCCCACCAGGACCATGTGGCCTCTTAGGTAACTGAGGATCTACAAAAGAAGCTGACCCAGGTGAGAGTCAGAGATTAATAGAGTTAGCCAGTTAGCTTTGTTGCTTTATGCTTATGTTTCCTACAAGTTTTTATGCCTCTAGCATTTGCTGCCTTTGTAACCTTTTTGTAACCCTATGTATTTAATAAAGTAGAAAATCTTTTTACCATGTTGGTTCATTGTCTGTTGGGGACAAAGGTTCAGAATCCTGCCTAGCCATTCAGCAAGCTACCAAAAATCCTCATTGTGGACTAGAAACTTGAGGACTGAGACTTTAAGTAAAGGAAGTGCTCAACTATGGGGCTTACTCTCAAGAAAGTGTGTGTAGGATTGCAGCCAGAGTCCAAGGCTCTGCCTGCCTCCTCAGAAGCAAGGCCCATTATAGTGCAAAGGGCTTCCTCCCTGGAAATTGTGGTTGGGGTTGCAGCCCCCAGCATTTCAGCCTCTGCCTGGCTCCTCAGAGGCAAACCCCATTATGGTCTCTGGGGCTTACTTGCATGAAAGTGGGTGATGTGGAGGCGCTGAGCTGGCGCCGCCTCCCCATGTGCGTGATCCTGCATGCAGCAAGGATCAGGGCTCGTCGGGACACCTCCTGGAGCCCCGTGCTGGCCTGCAGCCGCATGCAGGGAGCTGCAGCAGTGCTGCAGCTCGAGCCACGTGTGGCCAGGCGCCTGCTCCGTGCCATGCATATCCTGCTCCCACGTGGAGCGCACCGGGAGCCCTGGGCTTGCCTGCCAGCTGCATGCGGGGAGCTGCAACAGTCCTGCATCTGCACGGTCAGGCACCTGCGCCTTCGGGAGGGCTCCTGCGATGCAGAGCCTGCTCCCATGTGGAGCGCACTGCAACCTGCTACCTGGGCAGGCGGGAGCCCTGGAGCAGCCCTGCGATCACAGCGCCCCTCTCCAGCAACCCTTGTGGGCACCCACCCAGGAAGCAGCAGCAGGAGCGCCACGTGCGCTGGAGACCTGGGCAAGGCCAGCAGGGAGTCCTGGCTCTGAGCTAGAAGGCACAGCCTGCCCCCTCCGCCCACCAGGCCAGGGACTGAGAGCGCACTCCAAGCACACTCCAAGCCCCATCCCCGGGGCTTACTCCCAGGAAAGTGGGAAACTCCCCGGGCTTACTCACAAGAAAGCAAGTCCCCCTGCACTCCCGGGGCTTACTCCCAGGAAAGTGTGCCTGGACTGCACCTGATCCTTCCTTGGGCAGAGCCTGTCCAAACCCCCATCCCCACCTTACAGATCAAACACGCTGCACATGAGATCCATCGCAGGAGGCCTCCTCAGGAGTTGCACTGGTCCTAAAGTGGCTGGATGGGGTCAGGTCCACTCTATTCCCACGGTGCCCACGTGCACAAGGAGGAAGAGGGCTGGGTCTCGTCCCCTTTTAAAAGGTCCGTTGTGGCTGCCAGACCCCGCCCCTTCACCTCCCCTTTGGGGAGGGACTGGACTCTCGTGTCCCGGCCAGGCAAAACAAACTCTGAACACCTCTTTAATTGGGTGTTCGGGATAAAGTTCTGTTCCTGTGTACACAGTCCATTGAAAGGCACTCAGAACAGCACCCGGTAGGTGGCCCCTCTAATTATATATGCAACGCCTGAAAGGTTTCTTTGCATTTTGACTTCAGTGCAAATTTCATAACTTGTCTGCTTGATTTTAATATCCTGAGACATTGTGTTATAAGGTTTCAAATTGTGTTTTGACAATTCTTCAATTCCCCCTTGCGGTGTATTTTCTCTTTCACTGGAATCAAATAAATTATATACACCGGTTCCTATTTTTCTCCATTCCTTTCTCCATTCCATTCCATCACCTTCTGAGAATTTTTTTTAAAGCATGAGTTATGTTGATACTTTTGTTTAAAATTTTCAGGGATTTTTATCCCTAACAATGTGTCCAGTACACCTTTGAATACACTGATAATGCAACTGCCTTCTTTCAGAATGTTTTATCTTTCCCTTCTTCATGTTAGGCCATGAATTATTTGTGTGGGGAAATGTTGTTTTTATTACCTTAATCCAGGGGTGCCCAAACCCTGGCCCTGGGGCCACTTGCGGCCCTCAAGGACTCCCAATGCGGCCATCATGGAGCCCCCACTCTCCAATGAGCCTCTTGCCCTCCAGAGACTTGCTAAAGCCCGCACTGGCCCGATGCAACTGTTTGACCTCCCGTGAGAGTTGTGGGAGGAGGACTCCCTCCACTGCTTGCTGTCTCACATCTGTGATGTAGAAACAGCAGCACCAAAGGAAAGGCCAGCCTTGCATTGTGCAAGGCCTTTTACAGGCCTTGAGCTATTGCAAGACCTTCATTCATTCATATAAGCTCATCTTTAATATATTCATTCATGTAAACTTATGTAAATTCATTCAAATTTTAAATGTAAATTTATTCTCTCCCCCTCCCCGGCTCCTGGAACAGTGTCAGAGAGATGTTGTGGCCCTCCTGCCAAAAACTTTGGACACCCCTGCCTTAATCCACTAGCTTTCCTTTTATTCTCTTCTCTGTTGCGCTGCAGTGTACTGTGCATTGCTCTCTTAATATTGTGAGCAGAACTGTTGAGGCTATTGAGATGTACACGCGTACTCGTGCTTCCAACACTTGGACCAAGTGTTGTTTGTGAATTTCCTGTAGATGTGTCTTTTTTTTTAATGCTCTTTCATCTGACACAAGGAATGCTTGCTTAATGGAGAGTTCTGACCTGGCTGCAGAATCTGGGTTGAAGTGATCCCCAGACTTCCTACATGCCCCTCTGCCCTACCATTGAGATGAATAGTCTCCTCTGCAGCTGAGAAGGCCTAGCACAGCACTGATTGCCTGTTGAAAGGGTGAGAGTGGTGCCTGGTGACTGGATTTTATCAGATGGACTCTCAGCACTTTGTAGTATTGTCCAAGACATAAACTACCTCTGGTGCTTGCTCATTATTTTTCTAATTAGCCTGTTCCTGGGAGTAGGTTTACTCAACATTTTTTTTTAAAGGGATGACATATTTGCTACATTTAACATATGCTAACAGGAACACATTTTGACAATACACATGAGCTGAAATATCACTATTCCTTTTTTAGTAGGCACTTTTTTTTATCAGTCTCTACATGCACTCCCATCCAGAAGGGCTTGTGGTCTGCTTGTGTTGAAGGTGAGGTGCTATGTATCCTGAGAAAAAGGGGTTCTGCATAGGGCCCACCGTACATGTCATCCAAATTCATCCTGTGTTCTTCTGCAAACTGGGGCAAGGGAAGGGTGCAATTGTGAAGGAGAAAGGGTGAGTCAGAAGAGGCTATATAACTTTTCCTCACCCAGTGCATTTTCTCTTCAGTGCCCTCCTACTGTTTCCCCGTGGCATGGATTCCAGATGTATGCTTCAATTTCAAATTTGAACTAGCAATTGGGGAAAAGAAGGATGGGGGAGCAGAAACCAGGATTTGGGGGTTAGTTCATCACCCTTTCTTCCCTGTTGTTTCTCTGCTGAAAATTGTGTTCTTGTAGACCCATCTGTCAAGGAGAAGCAGTGTCAAGGAGAAGCCTGTAAAGAAATGAGGTTAAGGCAGATACCATTAGTATTTTCTTTCCAAATTACAGGGGGAGTGAAAGGTCCCCTTTCAGGTTTCATTTGGTTTCTCCTTCCTTCAACATTTGAGGAATGCTGACTCGCTACCAGGAGACCATTTCATAGCCTACGGTAAAAGTCATGTTTTTGTCACTATTCCCATAATTTGGCACCATCCTCTAAATGAGCACTTGGAATTTACTGTAAGTGTATTGGTGGCACTGCTGGTGCAGATGACAGCACTGCAACTTGAAAACGAATGACAGACAACAACAGTTGGATGCAGCATGTTTGCCTTGCCGACAGACCTCATCACGTTTTGAGGGACTTGCAAATCTTGTCTGGAACCTGAAAGATGGGAAAGTCCAAAATAGGGGAATATTTATGTAGATGTGAGCTCTCTCTGTAGAGAAGTAGGAAGGGCTTGGAGCTGTGTAATGAACGCTGGCAAAACATACCTCCTTTTCCATTTGTCATTTAACACTTGAGTGGGTTTCAGCGTTTGGGATTCCAGCGTTGTATGGTGATATCCAGGTACTGCCACGGCACTTTATTAGCCCTAGTGTAATCTTTCATGCCGCCAGTAGACTTATCCAGCTGGTAAAACGCTGGAGCTTTGAAATGAGTTCTGCAGTTTAGCATTTAATATTCCCCTCTTTTGCTCTGCAATTAGCTTTCCTAATGCAATTTAATCTATCTGAAACATTTCTTGAAAATCATGGAAGCAAACATGATTTCAAACTATGCTAAATCTCTTGAACTTTTCCTTAACGCTAATTTCAAATGCCAGCAGGGCACCAACTGCTGAGAAAATTAATGAATGAGCAACAGCAGACTGTCTTTCATTTTCATTTGGATGATTTTGCGCTCAGAGAGCATATGTGATCAACACAATAATATCAACCGTGCTGAAGCAACGAGAATTTAGCTCCTGGTCCGGCTGCTGCAGCAGGCTGACAATTCCTTATTTACTATGGATGGAGTGCATGCAATCACTTTCAGAATGACATTTGTTTTGGATTGATCAACAAACACCAAAATGCCAATTCAAGCTACGTCTTCTTTGTCAAATTGGTGTGCAGAGAAGTTCAGCATGGCAGCTGCACCATCTTAGTCAATGGCTATCTGCATAAGTGGTCTCTGTACACACGATGGCAACAATTTACAGTGTCTACTGGAGGTTCCTTCCTGCTATTTTGGACATTTTCACCACCCTAAAAGACCCACGTGGCCTTATGCTGACCCATCCTGTAGAGTCCTCAGAGTTCTTACACTAATCGATCACCAACAGATCTTGGTCCTAGAACCTGCCTGCAACACCCGCTGTGGTCTTGGTCAGAATGAAGCATGGCAAAGACACGTGGGCAGAACGAAGCTCTCTTTTCAGCTCTTTTTTCAGCATGTAAGAGGAAAGGCTGACTCTTCAGTCAGTATTGTCTCAGGCCACCTCATCTTCCCATGTTCTATTTGCACAGTCTTGGAAGAGTTGTCGTTGCAGTGATGGGACAGTGAGAAGCAGCAATGTAGGCGTGTGACCTCAGATGTTAACTTATGGCATGCATGTCACCATTCCATAAGGCTGTCATTTTTATTGTCCTGTCAACTTACGAAGAGAATCTCTCTTCCTCTGATTTCTGATCTAGAAAACAGTGTGATTGTCCCAGGCCTGGCCCAAGCCCAGACCCATCACTGCTTGAAGCAGAGTGCAAATACCAACCCCCCACATCACCTCACTCTCTTTGCCCATAGCGGTATGCTAAGCAAGCCCATGCACTGGGGTACCATGATGCTTTGTTCGTCCTGCTTATTTTAAACAAGACAGGTGTGGGGCTGAAGATATGCAAAAGGAGGGTGGGCTGTAGACTACCTTGCCTTCCTTGCCTGACCCATATTGGGCTGCTTTCCCAAGCAGCCAGGTGTTGGCGAGGACAGTCAGGTGGTGGCAACAGCAGTTTTGTTTATTCTTCATTCCTCCAAGTTCCTTCTGATCTTATCCGGCAGAGGTTCTGAGGTTGGGGGAAGCTGTTGCTCAGCTTCCCCAAGCCTCAGGAGGCCTCCGGAAAGTCTTCAGAGGCCCAGGGCAGTATGGGGGCTGCCAAAAATGGATGTGTCCCCTGGGTGCCAGCAGCCCTACTATACCACTCCTCCTTTCCAGTCTCACTGCCATTCTCTCAGATTAAATGCAGCCCATCAAATGGAGAGGCATGGCACTGGAAATAGTATACAGACATGCCCCCAAGGGAGCAGAGCTTTATAAGGCATTTAAAAAATCACTTCTGGTTTCTCAGTGAAACCAGAAATCATGTTATTTTGCCTGCTGAGCTCAGTCTGAGCTTGGCAGTGGCCAGGGACATGCGTTCTTGGCCTCTGCTGAGCTCA
This sequence comes from Tiliqua scincoides, assembly GCF_035046505.1. Taxonomy (NCBI): domain Eukaryota; kingdom Metazoa; phylum Chordata; class Lepidosauria; order Squamata; family Scincidae; genus Tiliqua; species Tiliqua scincoides. The sequence goes on from NC_089821.1 coordinate 83,397,745, forward strand.
GAAGCCCCTCTGGAGGCAAGGGGAGTGCAGCTTCCCTTGCCTCTGGAGGGGGCACTTGTGGGGGGTACATGGTGGGGGCCCCAGATCCGATCTGCAGATAACTGAATTTGTGGATACAGCCTCCGTGGATATGGGGGGCCCTGAACTGACACAAAGACCTGGAAATATTTATGAATACATTTTTTTTAAAGTGTGCTGAGAATATAGTTCATTCTTTTATGAAAATGTGTGTGCTTCTCATTCCAAGGTCTATGGACCATTGATCCAAAAATCCAAGCAGCTTCGGGGAAAGTGAGAAGCAATTGAAGTCATTTCATAGACATTAAATTCAGCTAAGACTCTATGTTGTTACACCACTTCAGCAGATCTTCAAAAAGGATGAAATAATATTGCTGACAGTGATTGCCTTTAAGTGCTATGAAAACTGTTTTGCTCAAGAGGAAAAGAAAAATCAGTGCTTCAAGTAGCAATTAAAGAAAAGTTAATTTTTCTTTCTTACTATTCCTAGCTTAGAAGACGTGTTGAGGTAAACATTTGTAACATTTTAGTGATACATAGGTTCTGGAGACAGATAAATTTGTAAGTCATTAGGAGCAGGTGGGGAGGCAGAGAGAGAGGTGACACAACAACACAAATAAAATAGGAGCTTCATTGATAGGGCTAGATTAACAATTAGAAGTACACATTTTTGGCATGTTGAAGACAGTGAAAATTTAATAGGTTTCAAAATGGTTCAAGATTACGGCAGCCCAATCCCATCCAGAACTTGCGATCTGTCAGTGTCAAGTCCTATATACACTTACCTGAGAGTAATCTCCATTGAGCTCAATGGGACTTTCTTGTGAGTGGACATGCAAAGGATTATGCTGTGTATTTATGTAACTGTTTTCTGGTGTCAACCTGGATTGTGTATTATTTGTTTGTTCTATTTATATCCTGCCTATATTTTCTTCCAGTGGACTCTATTCAGCACCCAAAATAGAGTCTATTGGCCTCCACCCAAAATGAGGGAGTAGTAGAGCATATAATTCCTGAATATCGGAATAGATTCTGGCAACCCAAATGTGTGACTATGGTAAGGTACAAATGGAGGATTTGTTCACGCTTCAGGGATGTCATATATGGAGGATTAGACCCTTGAGATGTGTGGCAGAAGGAAATACACCTGGGGTCAGGGAGAAGTGAAATGGCACCGCTGGAAATTGGCCTGGCTTCTTAGCAAAAGCTGTGGTAGGGCTTAAAGGCACTCACTAAGCTACTGTCAGTAGGTAAACCAAGGAAAGCCACTGTCTGCTTTATTCAGATAACAGTATGGCTGGCATGGTCCAGCACAAGCCCCCCTGAACCCTGTGGGGTAGACCACCAGATAGTTAGTTGTTTTTGAACTTCACTAACAGCACAATCAGCATGTCTACTCAAAAGCAAGTCTCACTGAGTTCAGGTAAGAAAGTTCAGGATTTCAGCTTAAGTGGCAACTTTAACATCAGTTATCATATAAGAACATAAGAACAGCCCCACTGGATCAGGCCATAGGCCCATCTAGTCCAGCTTCCTGTATCTCACAGCGGCCCACCAAATGCCCCAGGGAGCACACCAGATAACAAGAGACCTCATCCTGGTGCCCTCCCTTGCATCTGGCATTCTGACATAGCCCATTTCTAAAATCAGGAGGTTGCACATACACATCATGGCTTGTAACCCATAATGGATTTTTCCTCCAGAAACTTGTCCAATCCCCTTTTAAAGGCGTCCAGGCCAGACACCATCACCACATCCTGTGGCAAGGAGTTCCACAGACCAACCACATGCTGAGTAAAGAAATATTTTCTTTTGTCTGTTCTAACTCTCCCAACACTCAATTTTAGTGGATGTCCCCTGGTTCTGGTGTTATGTGAGAGTGTAAAGAGCATCTCCCTATCCACTCTGTCCATCCCCTGCATAATTTTGTATGTCTCAATCAAGTTCCCCCTTGGGCGCCTCTTTTCTAGGCTGAAGAGGCCCAAACACCGTAACCTTTCCTCATAAGGAAGGTGCCCCAGCCCAGCAATCATCTTAGTCGCTCTCTTTTGCACCTTTTTAATTTCCACTATGTCTTTTTTGAGATGTGGTGACCAGAACTGGACACAATACTCCAGGTGTGGCCTTATCATCAATTTGTACTATGGCATTATAATATTAGCCATTTGGTTCTCAATACCTTTTCTAATGATCCCAAGCATAGACTTGGCCTTCTTCACTGCTACCGCACATTAGGTTGACACTTTCATCGACCTGTCCACCACCACCCCAAGATCTCTCTCCTGATCTGTCACAGATAGGTCAGAAGCCTATATGTAAAGTTTTGATTTTTTTTACCCCAATGTGCATGACCTTACACTTACTGACATTGAAGCGCATCTGCCATTTTGCTGCCCATTCTGCCAGTCTGGAGAGATCCTTCTGGAGCTCCTCACAATCACTTCTGGTCTTCACCACTCAAAAAGGTTTGGTGTTGTCTGCAAACTTAGCCACCTCACTGCTCAACCCTGTCTCCAGGTCATTTATGAAGAGGTTGAAAAGCACCGGTCCCAGGACAGATCCTTGGGGCACACCGCTTTTCACCTCTCTCCATTGTGAAAATTGCCCATTGACACCCACTCTCTGTTTCCTGGGTGTTTTGTACATACAAAACATACAATTTGTATGTTTGTACAAATTGTATGTACAATTTGTATATACAAATTCATATGTATTTCAGTAAATAGTTCACTTAGAAACAATTTTTCATTTTAAAAATCAAAGGAAATTTTGTCTAGGCAAGAAACTCATCATAGACTTTTTTTTTTTGTTCCACCATTAGGAATCCTCTGCACAAGACAGGAATCCTGTCTTTACTCTCTAATAAGGAAAAAGATCAGCCAGTGTGACCATAAAAATAAATTTCATTATGGGCTAACTGATTATATTAGATGTTTGTTTTTTTTCCTATGAAATAGTTTAAATAATAATATGGGTAGATAATAAAACAATGCTCTCCCTATTTAATTTTTATGCATGTGTGCTCTCTCTTTCTCTCTCCCCTTCCCATGCAGTCATTTGTTTTTTAAAGGCTAATTGCATTTGGACTTGAAAAAACGCTTTTACAATGTATTGTGAAGTTGCATGCTGAATTGAAATATTGAATACTGTAGAATGAAAGAAAACAAGAAGAGGCTGGGGGTTATTACTGAAATGACAAGGATTTGCACATTTTTTTCCCCTTTGACTTGTACTTAATATCAAAGGGACTTGAAACAGCAATGGTGGCATGTAATGATGAATTGTGAGTGACCAGTTTCACTTATTAATGGATATACAGTACATGAACAGGAAGCTCAAGTGCATCTTTAACAGATGGAACATAAAGCAGCTTGTAAGCTGTGATCATGTGCAAATGAGGGGCCTCAGCTGGATGCAGTCCACTGTCTCAATGGTCAAGAAAGGGGAGATCTTTTTGTTCTGTCTGCATCCTGCAGGGCAGTTATCCTTCACACACACACACACACACACACACACACACACACACACACACACACCATCCTCCAAGGACAGGCAAGGTCTTCAATTGTCATTTTTCATTGCTCTTCTAGATAAATGGTGACATCTTTAGTCTCTGTTTGTTCTCAGGCACCAAAGCTGCTGGAGACATAATTTATGAGCATGGTTTATACATCTAAACACCTGTCAAACTAAACTTTTAACAAAATAAAGTTTCGAAGACTAACAGGGCACAAACGGCATATCTAATGATGCAACTATAACGATCCTTATTCAGCACAGTTTTTAATGGTGCTGTTGGCACCTTTCTTTTTGCACAAATCTTTCAAGGAAGAAAATTATCAGAGTCTTTTCTAACCTGCAAGCACAAGTGACAGTTCCAGGTGCTTTTTGAATCTAAAATCTGAACACTAAAGGGAACCGCAAATGGGTGGGGAGGGCAGATATCACCTAGGGCCCATACAGAGCATGTGTACCAGGTATGTGCAATGCCAAATAGATGCACCCCTTTATGCTCTCCTTTTCCAACAGGTAATCAGAATCGTCACAGCGTTCAGCACCAAATCATCGACTCAGCCGGAAAATCTTATCAAATGAATACAGGTTGTATCCAAATAGTTTTGGTCATTACTGTGCTTGGTTGAAATTCTTGGTACTTAAGTTAGTCACAGCTAACTTGTTTAATTTTTTTTAATGGTGTCTAGCTGTGACTAATAGTCCAATGCTATCAAAAAGCACCCTGCCATAGGCAGCCATGCCAGTAGAGCACATGCTGCATTCTCAATTGATCAGCAATGGTTTTGCTGGCACAGAACAGAGGAGACTAAGGGAAAGGGAAGGGAATGGGAAAAAGAGTCTGGCACATGCCAGTGCCACTGTGTTCCACACTCCCTTCTCTGTTCTGCCTCCCACCTGCTCCCCTGCCTGCCCAGGCACTCCCCAGTTTCTCCCTCTCCCTGCCTCAGTGTGCCCACTGCATTCTCCCTGCACTGGCCTACCTCCACTCCTGCCACTAGCTGGCAAGGGGAACAGGCCTTTGACACTACTGTGATTTGCAGAAGCAGTTCCATAATGGCTGCTGGTGGTGCACTGCATGTGCCAAAGCTGTCCCGCTGTTTTAAAACCCAGTTAGGGTTCTATAAGAGCCCAATCCTATCCAGCTTTCTAGCACTGATGCAGCTGTGTCAATGGGGCATGCACTGCATCCTGTGGTGGGGAGGCAGCCTCAGGGGCTCCCCAAAGTAAGGGAACATTTGTTCCCTTACCACAGGGCTGTGTTGTGGCTGCACCAGTGCTGGAAAGTTGGATAGGATTGGGCTCTAGCTACCCCTTTAGGTGTATTATTTGATTGATCTGTTGATTGCTGATTATTCAAATGTGGGAGTAATCACTGCCAATTCTCTGTGACTTAGTGAAACTTATCGTTTTACCTCCTAATGTGATAAAAGCTGGTTACGTCTAGTTCAGCTCCGTTCTGTGGACTGAGCAACAGCATCAAGTAAAACAAGGAAGAAAAGCCTGGGGGGATGAATAACAGGTACTTTCAACCTGACAATGCCACAACTCAGGGCTCGTTTGCACATTTCCAATCCAGCAAAAATAAAACATCCAATAAACGCTACTGGCAATGTCTTCTTCCTGCTTAGGCAACAGCATGCTTATCTATATTTGCATAATGGTGAGTTTTCTCCCCCCCCCCTCCACTGTGTAGGGATATATATTTGATGTTGTTTTGTTTCCTGTTGGACAGTTATTTCATGAAATTTCTTGAACTGATGCATTTTCCATTTTGCATTACTGGAAATGCCTGGCCAGAGGCAAATGTTAAGTATTGCCTCAGAAAGACATTTTCCTCTTATTATTAATACAGATAGCTTTATTCAGCCGCAAGATTAAATCCCCACCTTTCTGAAAATTGCTGATTGTTAGGTGCAATCTGCATACATTTGAACTTCTGTACTTTGACAGCTGATTCTTTTCCCCTCTCAAAACTGTGCTTGAAAATTTTAATAATACAAAACCTATGCTTAATCCATTCAAACATTACAAAAAAATTGTGAAATGAAAGAGGTGTTGAACAGGCTTGGAGGTAGAGGAAAAACTTTCAGATGCCTTTTTTAAAACTCATGAATATTTGAACTGATCATTTGGATTTATCTAAATTCATATTTCCCGAGCACCTGACTCAAAGTCAAGCCAAGATTAAATTTCAATTGGACACTAATATTTGAATGATAGATTTTTTTCTTCTTCTTCTTTGAAATCCATTTTTCAATGCTCCACGGAGAAGAAAGAGGAGCTATTAACAAAGGAGGTCTTCCGCTTGGTTAAGGGATGTGAACATTTAAATGGACGATTGTCAAACAAGTCATTTTAATTGGTATTGGCACACAACCATAGCTGAGGCTTTGTCAACACTCCCTTTATTAACCTTGATGTTCAAGTACTTATGACTAGAATGCTGAAAACCTTGTCTGCATTAAGTTTATTCTTTGACTTTGTGACTAATCAAAGTGTTCCCGCACCACTTCCCCACATTTTATATATTTATTTAAATGCCTCACCACAAGATATTGGACTTAGGGGGAAAAAATAAGCAGAATTTAAAAAAAAAATTCCCATTAGGGGAAAAAACACACACATTCAGTCAAAATCAAGTCCTTCTGGTTTCAATGTGACTAAGTTAAGCACAACTTACAACCCAGTCATGTGCCCCATTAATGACAAGTGCTGGGACACTGCATCCTGTGGGCCATCTGGTCTAGCCCAGTATACGATTGGGCCATTAGAAAATAAAAACCAACTCCAAGGTCTTGCAACATTCCCAGATAATTATCGAGCCCAATGGTTCCAGATTTGCACAGCAACCGCTGAGGACAGTTCCCTCTTTGTGGCACAATATGGTGGCGCATGTGTTTGCAGTGGCTTTGCACTCTGGAGATTGGTATTTTTTAATTAGTTTATTGTTTAGTTATTTATTCCTGAGTGCCATACATGCCCAGATATACAGCTGACAAGAGCTAGTCACTATCGGTCTGAGCCAAAAAGATTGCATTCTGAGACTGGGAGTCTTGGGTTACAGCATTCCAGCCGAGATTGCCAGATTGCCGAGGCCTGAGTGGATCATCTTACCGGCTGAGAAGCAACGAAGGCGGCGTAGAGAGAGAAAACAGAAACGAGTCGCAAAGCTTGGATTCAGGTGAGATTAAACAGATCTCCATTCAAGCCGGCACTACCTAGTCTCTTTGTGTCAAATGTCAGATCCCTCTCAAACAAGATAGATGAGCTGGAACTTATTATCTCTATGAAGAAAAATATAAGGGACTGTTGTGCCATGGTTTTTACAGAGACGTGGCTTGATCCTTCCATTCCAGAGGAGGCTATTGAGTTACCAGGTTGTCTAGTACATCGAGCGGATAGGACTGCAGACTCAGGAAAGAGCAAAGGAGGAGGGCTTTGTGTTTACATAAATAACAACTGGAGCACAAACGCCACAATAATGGATACGCATTATTCTCCTGACCTGGAGTATATGGCTGTTAAATGCTGTCCCTTCTATCTGCCTCGTGAGTTTACTGTGGTTATAATTACTGTAGTTTATATACCTCCTGCTGCAAATACTGTTCTAGCTATGAACTATCTGCTAACTGCTATTAGTAAACAACAGCGGGCCCACCCAAATGGAGTGTATGTAATTGCAGGTGACTTCAATCAAGCTAATTTAAAGACTTGGACCCTTGTCAATTTGCATATAGGAGTAATAGGTCGACTGATGATGCCATCTCTATTGTTTTACATACAGTCCTGCGTCATTTGGAACAACGGGGTACATATGTACGGCTGTTATTTGTGGATTATAGTTCTGCTTTTAACACCATTCTACCTAGCAGGCTGTTTTTTAAAATGACCAGTTTGGGCATACAGCAAGACATTTGTCTGTGGATAAAGGACTTTTTGACAAATAGTCCACAGTCAGTTAGGATGGGCTCTTATCATTCTTCCACTCTGATATTAAATACAGGAGCTCCCCAAGGCTGTGTGCTGAGCCCCTTCCTCTATTCCCTGTAAACACATGATTGTACCCCATCACATAACACCAATGAAATTATAAAATTTGCAGACAATACTAAATAACTTATGATTGACTTCCGGAAAAAGAGGGATGTACACACACCATTATACATAAATGGTGAGGAGGTGGAGAGGGTTGCTAGTTTCAAATTCCTAGGTATTTACATCACAGAGGACCTCTCATGGACTATTAACACCAGCATGTTGATAAAAAAGGCACAAAAGCGGTTCTATTTCCTGAGGAAGCTTGGGAGGTTAAATTTGTCACAGCAGCTGCTTGTGCCTTACTATCGTTGCACCATTGAGAGTGTCCTAACCTATGATATCTTGGTGTGGTATGGAAATTACTCTGCAGGGGACAAAAAGGCTCTGCAGAGAATTATTAAGATCGTGCAATCACATCATCAATCTTCATCTACCAACTTTGGAGGACATCTATACATCTCGCTGTCTGCAGAAGTCACATAGTATTCTGAGAGACCCCTTCCATCCGGCTCATAAATTCTTTGAACTGTTGCCTTCGGGTAGACGATACAGAACTATTAGAGCACGCACCACACGACTCCTGAACCATTTTTATCCCACAGCCATAATTACGTTGAATAAGGTGATATAGTTGTTACCATGCTCCTGGACATTATGGTCTGTTATACTGTTTTTATATTATGATGCATGTTGAATAGAATGTGTAGGTGAGTGTGTAGAGTTTGATTGTTGGAATTGTATATATTTATGCTTGTATCTCAAAGGTGCATAAATTGCGTTGTGCTGTAGCACAATTACAATAAAGTTACTACTACTACTACTACTACTACTACTACTACTACTACTACTACAATAGTGGTGCCCAGAGGTGATAGCATAAATGAAATGGTTTATTGGCTAATTGCCCAATCCTGTATCAGGTAAGTAAGAGCCCAATCTTATCCAAATTTCCAGCGCTGATGCAGCTGTGCCAGTGTGTGCTGCATCCTGCATGGGGTGAGGGTGGGGTGGGGAAGTGTCATCACAGACATTTTCTCAAGATAAGTGATATTTGTTCCCTTATTTCGGGGCTGCATTGCAGCTGTATTGTTGCAATACAATTGCTGTAAAGTTGACTAGGATTGGGCCCTAAAACTAAAAAAAAAAAATTATTTACCTGGTAGGCTGCAGGATAATTGATGGGTCTTCTTGGACCTATGTCAGCCATTTTGCTGACTTACGGCCAATGGGAGAAAAGGGTGTGGCAACCTGGGAATGGGGATATGATCTGGTGCATACCAATGCTGCTAGGATCCACCTCCTCCCTCTCCCTCCCTAACGCTACCCAGTCCCTGATCTGCTCCAAAAGCCTCCCTGCTCTCCCCGTTTTCATCCACAACACACCTCTGTTGCCAACTTACTAGATGGAGGCTTCTGGAGCTGCTTCTGCATTCACTGCACTGCTGCTGATTTGTGGCAGTGACCTGGATGTGCATGATAGTAGCCTAGATTTCACACCGGGCCTTGTGTAATTGGAACACTCAGTTCTCAACTCCCCATTTATTGGATACTTACAGCTGTGGATCTCCCCATCTGCACACCTTATGGTGACACTTTATGGTGTCATGTGCTGTGGGATCATTGATGCAAATGGCCAGAGGCCCAGTGCACACATCAATGGCCAACCCAGGCTGTACTGGTGCAGGTAAGGGGGTAGTGGGGGCAGATCATGGACAGTTCAGAGGAGGATTGAGGAAGAGTTGGGAAGTTCAGGGGTGCATCTCCATGGCAGTAGTGTGTCCCAGGATCCTATCTCCTTTTCCCAGCCCAGTCCCACTCCCTGAGGCTCCTTGAATAGCTAAATGGCTGGTGTAGGTCTGAGGAGACCTTTTGTAGCCAGGCTTGCTTACTGGGAGGTAAGTAAAAAATATTTTTACTGGTTCCTCCCAGGCTGTCTGGTGCACCCCCCCCCCATACCATGCAGTACACACTCCAGCAGCGGTATGGCTGCATCATGTAAAGCAATGGGGGACCGGATTAGGACATAAGTTATATATTTATGTGTGCACCATCAATGAAGTCCATGGTGCCTAATGAAACAAAAGAAATCCCAGAATAATTCAGTATTAGATCAAATAATAACATTGTCTTTTCCGTGAGTTGCAAACTGAATATTTGGAATAAATCAACAGGCCGTGGATATGATCCTATGCAGAGTAGATGGCCATACATATTTCTCTGAAATCAAGGTGACTTATATGAGCATAACACTGTGTAAAGAACTGCAGAAAAGAGCTATATATTGGAAAGCACACTTTAGATGCAAATACCTATCAGATACTTCTATTTCTGTATTCACTGGGTTGCAATCTCGTTTTCATATAATCACAAAATAAACATATCAATAGAGGTTCAAGTCTACTTCTTTCATTGTATGAATCTGTAACACCCAACCTCAAGGACTGTTGCTGTTTTGTTTACAGTGAATAATACATGAACACTGTTAGATGTGTCCTATGCATTAAAGAACTCAGAATATTCTATTGTAGCAATCTATATTCACACCAAAACATTACCATTGTTCTGAATACTGAATTGCTCAAAGAAGTGGCATTGCCAAGGACATTCAAAGGCCATTGTGGTAACACTCTGTTAAGCTTTCTAATTGGCTACATAGGTGTATGGCTTGCTTGTTGGTGTCTGTAGCATTGATAGATCAATTGTATGATCGTGGCCTGCATTCCAGGGTACTGTGAGTTATTGCAAGCTGGGTCATCCAACCAGGATTAACTCTGAGAAGAATAAATAGGGAGTCATTTACAGCTCAATTCTATAGGACACTTATGGGAAAAGAACTGGTCTGCTGCCATAAGTGCCACTGTGGTGTCATAAAAGGTGTACTGCTGTTGTTTACCTCAGGACCACCAACGTAAATGGCCAGAGACCCTGTGCACTTGGCAGCGGCTTTCAGATGCTTACACTGGAAAAGGTAAAGTGGTGGAGGAGGCAGTTTGTAGGTGGCTTGGGGCAGGGACCAGGCAGGGCAGAGGGCGAATCAGGGACATATGCCAGGGGCAGTAGTGCATGCAAAGAGTCTATCCCGTTTTCCTGGTCTATCACACCCCATGCTTCTCCTCAGACTTACACCAGCAAAGTAGGTCTGAGGAGATGCATTGACAAGCAGGAGGTCAATAACAAGGTAAGTAAAAATGATTTCAACTTATCTCTCCTGGGCTGACTGGTCACCCTCCCCCAGAGCATGCAGTGCACAGTCCATCAGCGGTGCTGCATGCTATGGACTGGCAGGGACAGAATTTGGTCCTTAGTTTTATTCATATGAAATGAGTCAAGACATTAAACTCTCTTGATATGTTCTCCTTAAGCAGTGATCCTCAAACTTTTCAGTCTACATCTACACTCCTAAAATGAGTCTCAGGGAACCTCAGAGCACTGGTGCATGTGTGGCTTGGCGCAACACCAAGCCCAACACTGAATACAAGGGAAGGGCCAGAACAGGAGGGAAATAAGGAGGAAATAAATGAGCAGGTGAGGCAAGAGGGACAGACAAGCAAACTGGGCAGGGCGCAAATGGTGGCCACTTATGGTGTGCTCATGCAGCCACTGCAGGGGTCTCAGGGGGGTCCCAGGGCTCCTAGGAACACACTTTGGGAAACATTGTCTTAAAAGCATTACTGCTAAGGTTCCTAGATAAGCCAAAATGCCCTTAGTCAAATATAAAGATGACATATTTTTGCTCCATACATTTCATTGAGGCATGGTTCCCTAACAGTAGTGTTTGTCTCATCTCCAGTACCTGGGGCCCTCCCTTCACATCTCCTTCCAGCAGCTGTGTTACAGCCCAATCCTGAGTTGCCTGGGGCGCGCGGCTGCAGCGGCGCTGAAAACGACTGCCACCGCATCCTGCCCGCCTCAGCCTGCTGTGGGTGGCGCCTCGGGAGAAGGGGATGAAAGTCTCCCTTCAGGGGTAAGGAAAGCAGCCCTGCATTGGGGCTACTCACTTTACTGCTGACTAAAAGGTGTGGTGAACCCTACACAAATGGTCAGGATCCTGCCTCCCTGCTCCCTCCCCCCGGCATGTCTCCCGCCCACCCTCTCTCTATCCTCCGCCTGTCTCCCCCCTCCCTAGAACACCTCCTCCCCACCCCCTCCCCACTGCTGCTTACCATGCCATGGCTCGGTGGTCTGTGAGACCACCAAGCAGTGGAGGATGGAGGATGGGTGCCCGTTCGGCACTAGCCCAGCACCAGCCAGCATTGCGCCAGCATGGGTGCTGGCCTGGTGGTAAGCCTCGCAGATGTTTGCGACAGTGCGCTCTGGCAGAAAGCCAGAGCGCCAAGCTCAGGATTGGGCTCTTAGACAACTACTAGCCAAAAACAACAGTAGGGTAGCTGGAGAGGGGGGAAAAACAGTAAGTATTGCAGGTGCCGCATTGTGCCATGTAAGCGGCCCCTCTCATTTGCCGTCGGAACCATTCTGGGCAGTGACCACCATGTGCATTTGTATTTCATAACAATGTTTTGGGCTTGAGCTGAGTCTCTCCTAAGAGTGTCTGCAGTGATATACACCTGTTCCTCCAAATCTAGGGTTCCCAACCCATGGTGCGCGGATGACTGGTGGTCCGCAGCACCCTCCCAGATTGTCTGCGACCTCTCTGGTGGAAAAAAGGAAAAAAAATGCCCTTCCAGGAAGAAAAAAAGCCTCTGCAGTGCCAGCAGCCAATCAGAGCATCTCAGAGCCGCTCAGAGCCAATCAGAGCATAACCTTTCTCTGTCTCCTGCCTCCCCCACTCCCTCCTTGTCTGTGAGTGCCCAGATAAGCAAAAAAGTGAAGTGCAGGCGTCTTGTAATGTGTGCGCGTTTGTGCAGCCTCCTGGCTCAGCTGCATGCAGAGGAGAGGTGCCCTGCCACCGTTGCCTCCAGCCTGCTGCCTCCATTCCTTGACCTTTAGGTGAGCCCTCTCAGCCTGGTTTTTCAGGAGTCAAATCAGGACTGCATCCAGCCTGGGAAGTCTCTTGGGCAGGTGGGCGGGGGGGCGCCGCTGGAGGAGGAGGAGGAGGAGGGGAGGAGAAGGAACAGGCTGGCTGGCTGGCTGGTTGGCTGGCTAGGGGGGGTTTCCTGGGAGTGGGTTTCTCTGGATGTGATTTCCCTGGGAGTCCAGACTCCAGCTGGCCAGGGAACACAGAGGAAGGGAGTTGGAGGCAGTGTGGCAGCAGGAGAGGGGAGAAACAGTATGCTCAACCCCCAGCGCTGGTACCCCCTCCCCAGTTGGAAGGATTGGGCCCCCTGGATGTGCTCTTCTAATACCCAGGGGTGGAACAAGGGATCCAGGCAACCAGGTTTTGGCACCCCTTTTGGAGAGGGAAACAGGCAGCAGCTCTGCTCTCTTACTGCAAGCTGCCCGCCTGGGGAGAAGCAATCCCAGAAGTTGCAGAACAGGCACCACCGTAGCCAAGTACAGCAGGTGTAACCCCTGACTCTTCCTCCTCAGAGAGCAGCAGCAGCTTTGTCCATGGGGAGCCCTTCCCTACCCCACACTTGGCCAGTTCCCCTATCTACTCAGATTGCAATCCTATGCATGCTTACCTTGGAGTAAGCCCCATTGACTATAATGGGTCTTACTTCTGAGTAGACATGCCTAGAATGGGGCTGTTAGTCACACTCTGGCTGTGATGAACTTCTCCAGAAATTTCTCCAATCCTCTTTTAAAGACATCTAGTCTAGACACCATCATCACATCCTTGGGCAAGGGGTTCCACAGACTAATGGCAGAGTAGGCAGCTGTTGTTTTGTGGCTGCAGCCTACCTATAGGCTTGCTCACACTCTCTTAGCTCCAACCAAAGTAGTCCACAGCTAGAGCATGACAGCAATTAGAACAGGAAGCAAAGAGAGGCTTCTCCCCCAAAGACCTTGCAGTGCACACCAAAATACTTTTCTTCCTGAGACGTGCAGCATCCATTCTGAGATGTCTCTCTGGGCTGGTGCTTCCTTCACATGTCTCTTCTCCTTCAGGACCCACCTGCCTAAATTGTGTTGAACACTTTCCTAAGGACTCTGCACTCACAAGTGGGGGGGGGGGAGCAGGACCAGGGCTGTGTAACAAAAGGAACTGTGGAGGGATGTGTTTGCTTTTTGTTGGCTCATTTAACTACCTTGCATGACTTGTCTATAATCCCCTTGTGCTTACCCTCTCCCTTTTTGAGGTGTTTTTCCACACTTAAAAGAGGCAAGGGCTGTGCATAATGTGGTCTGGTGTGGGGAAATGAGACTGGATTGAATTGGGTGGGTGTGAAAACCTCTGAGTTGGGGGGAATTATTTTGTGTTCCATGTATTCCATGTAAACCCAAGACTTTCACAGCTAGTGAAGCAAATGCAAGCACAACCATCACATTAATTATTAAATAATCTTCTTATGTATTACAAATTTAATTGTATTTTTTGTGTGCGAGGGTGGGGGGGCTGCATGTGGTCCGCACCGTCTCAAAATTTTGCTTTAGTGGTCCCTGAGCTCCTAAAGGTTGGGAACCACTGCTCCAAATGGTTGGGCTTTTAGAATTTGTTTTAGGAAAAGTAAAGCTACCCTACTACTGGCAGTTAGTTTCAGAGCTAGTCCTATAATACAAGCACAGCAAGGAAGTGGGGAGATCTGTGCATTCTGCCTCTGGCCACAGAATAGTCTGAGTGGCTATTCCTCAACATTAGCATAGCATTATGTTTCAGGCTCACCATAATCACCTTCCACAAATGCTGTTGCATTAGTATTTAATGAGGTCAGAATTAGAGAGAAAGAGAAGGAAATTTTACCTCTCCTGTAAATTGGATTTCTGTTAATTGGCTTGCAAACCAGGGCCCCCTCCATTCTGCCTGCTATTGTATTCTAGCCCTACCCATTTGTGCTCTTTTGCTGCTCAGTTTTATTTGGATTTTCTGCCTCTATGCGGTAATGCTTAACTATTAGTGACTGCTCTGTGACAAAGCCACATTCAGCCCACATTCAGTTCCTGTTCAACTACCTGGGGGCTTAGGGTCCTGCTAATTTCTTCTAGCACTGAAGTTACTGATATTATAATTAGAGGAAATCTACCCTATTGATGGCAGTTAAAAAGTCATTTTTTCTGACTTGGAAGTTTTCTTTCTTTCTTTCTTTCTTTCTTTCTTTCTTTCTTTCTTTCTTTCTTTCTTTCTTTCTTGAGGCAGAAGGCACCTAATGATACATGTTTTTGTATCAGAGGCAGAAGGCACCTAATGAAAAATGTTTTTTTTAGGTAGGCTAGAAATAGAATTAACTAGAGTAGCTATTATGGTTAATTCTATTTCTAGCCTACCCTTCCTCCAAGGATCTGAGGGTTCTCATACCTCATTTTTGTTCTCACCATAACCAAGAGGGATGGGGTAGGCAGGGAAATAGTGAACTGTTCCAAGGTCACTCAGTGGACTTCCTAGCTGAGTAGTAGTCTGAACATAAGGCTCCTTGCAGCTAGTTTAACACTGAAACCATGCTCCAGATTGGTTTTCTGAGACATGTGTGAACAAAGTGGCTTCAGTATTTCCCCTTACAACTGATATCTATGCTTTTAAGCAGGCACAGATTTCATCACAAGGATGGGTTTTTTTTTTAATTTTTTTGTTTTTTAAATCACAGAAATGCAAAGGTTAGAAAAAGATATTCATTCAAAGGCTGTGTGGAACCCAGCTTTTAATGTACATTTGCCTTCCAAAATCCAGTTCTATTACATTCCACTTCTAGGACATTTGCAGGAAAACCTCAGTGTATCATTGGAGCCAGGACTGCAGAATGCTGTCCCCCATGGGGCTTTCTGAGGGCTGCATAAAGCCACATGAGGCCTCCTCCGGCCCTTCAAAGGCCTTCTAAGACCTCTGGAAGACCTAAAACCCCGCTACCCATTTTCATTAAAAAACTGGAAATGGGGTTTAAAGGCCCCCCCAAAGGCCTTCAAAGGCCTTCAGAGGGCCAGAGGCGCCAGCCTGCCAAAGACCCTCTAAGGTCTCCAGGGTTTTAGGACGAAAACCAGAATTATATTTTAGGCCCTTAGAAGGCATTTTGAGGGCCAGGGAGGTTTCCCCAGCCTTTAAAAGGTCTTCTAAGGACCTAAAATGTCACTTTTTGTTTTCTTTAAAAAATCAGAAGTGGAGTTTAAAAGCCCCTCCCTGGAGGCCTTAGAAGGTGTTTGGAGGACTGGGGAAGATGCATGCTACCTTCTTTGGGGTTCTGAAGGCATCCATACGGGGACCAAGGAAGGCAGCGAGTGTGGCAAGGAACACCTGGGCATTTGCCCCCCTTGATTCTCCCCAGGTACGCCAGTGCTGTGTATATAAGCAGCTTTTTCACCATTGTGCATACTGCAGTAGCATGAAAGAGAAAAAAGTTAAGGCATTTAGCTTTCCACTCCTGAGTAAATGGATACATAACCCAATCCTAACATGCGCTGATGCATGTTACCACCTGGGGCGTTGCCCTGCCCTCTACATGGAGTGACGCACAGGCCTCCCGCATCGGGTGACTTGAATCCTAGTGACGCCACTGGATCCCAGGAAACTTCTGGGCCCCCTCCTCTGGTTCCTGGGCCCCCCTTTTCACCCTGGGCCCGGGTACAAATTATCCCCTTTACCTCCCTCTCCTAGGCCCTGCTCTCAAGTTGTTGCAGGCATACCTCACAGCACTTTTGTAACACTCGGTGCCGGCTCCGGCCAAAGAGGATCTTATGATTGCACTGACAGTCACCGAAACATTTTTATTTACCTCCTGCGTTTCTTCAGGAGATGTTGGTGTATGTAAGATTCCCTCTCAGGCACTTATCTGATACAGACACACTTTGCTTCAGTAAGGCTACTGTAACTGTTGGAAAGATTTTCAGATTCTTTTACTGACGCAATGCCAAACAGTCACAGACCTTTAAAAAGGGTTTGGAGGCTTTATTTCTACAATAGTAAGTGAATTACACAAGCCAATTGATTCAGTTTGGATACAAATGTTCACTCTTCATTTTCCATCCTGTTTCTCAAACAACCACACCCAGAAAATCACACTCAATAATGTGGAATAAACAAGTCACCCATGTGACACTGTATGTCACTTCCACCTCCTTATTGGGTCTATTATGACAGGTTTGATGCATGGTCTCGGCTCTAATTAGGTGGTCATTCTGCCCTGCATCCCAAAATATTCCTGGCCCACAACTTTGGTTATACAAGATCCTGGAATTTTCCCTTTGGGAAAGTTATGATCTACATGTTTGGCCACTCATGATCTCTTTAGGTCACTTTGACATAATGACCCTCCTATCCTATTTTTGAGGGGAACAACAGTCATTCTCTTGGCTCCAATTTCAGTTATTTTTCTCAAACTAGAGAAGATAAGTTAACCCTCTAAAATCTCTATCATAACACAGGCTATATTCTAGTTGTTTTTTTCTTTCTACAGTGGTATCTTTTGCTAGCCTAAACTGAAGCATGCTTGCAGTCCTTGAAGTGCTCCCTGAAGGGATACAATGTATGATTCAGGATCCCACTGCAAAAACTGTGAAGTGAGTTGAAATGTGTGCAGTGACCAAAGGTTTGCCTCAGTGGCTTTGAACATGTGAATCTGATCTCACAAAGAAAGACAAGTAAAATAGCAGCAGCCTCCTGCCTAAGTGGTATCTGAAGCAGGTTAAGGAAAGCTAAGGTTGTGTGAGAGAAATTAATTACACAAAACAAATCTGGAGAGTAGAAGCATGTTCTGGGTTTATTAAAGCAGTGCTAGGGTGGGAGCCTAATGCATCAGACCATGAATTTAGGATTCAAACACTTCTTATAGCACTAAGAGCACAAAGAGATAGCAACAGAAAAACCTCTTTGTCAATCAATCACCATAAAACAACAAACATTTTACATGGCGCTAACAAAAGTCAAGGTCATGTCTGCATAAGTCAAAGTGCATTTAAAAGAAACTAAAACAGTGAGGTCTAATACCATGGCCTTCTTAGGAAAGACCATTTATCATACTTTCACATTCCTAAGGGGGGATTACCAGGGTTGGGAACGCGAGTATGTGACTTGGATTCAAGTCATGAAAATGTGTGATTTTGGGTGACTCAGCAACTTGGAAAGTGCCCCCATAATGACTCTTTTTCAAGTCAAGTTGCAGGAGGGTGGTGACTTGCCAACTCGACTCGAGTGAAGCCATGCTGGGTTTTCCCATCCCTGGGGGTTACATAAATGGTTTCTCATAGTAATAATTCAGAACCCCTGGTGTATGTGACTCTCCGTTTCAAAGGGAAGAGTGGTTTGATGCAGGCAAGGTGGAGCATGAGCTTTTTAGCACAGGGAAAAGACATGGCAAATGCAACTCAGTTACAGCAAAAATCAAATTTTCTCTGTCAGTTGCCACCTTTTTTCTTGTGTTCCATCTGGACATGCAGACATTTTGCAGATGAAAGCTTTTCTCTGTCACTTCATACTTTGAAAAGTATCACTTGCAAAATGACTACAAGCGGATATTAAAAGGGCCCTTCACACACACACACACACACACACACACACACACACACACACACCAAAAGGCTGGAAACTAGGCCCAAACATAGCCCAAAAGGAAAGGGGCACTCGGTCCTTTGCAACCTTTGAAGAAACAGTGGTTCTACTGAGGGAAATACTCCACTCCCTGAATGATGCCTGTTTCTGGGCTCTCAACAGAATAGGTGGGGTTCATACACTTTGGGAATATGCTCAAGATAGACTGATTACCTCCAGTTAATTCTAGACTAATTTCCCTAATTCAAATACAATATGTAAGTTTAGTTTTTCCCCTCCCACACTTCTTCTTGTCCAGAAAAAAACAAACCATTAAAGTGGAGGAATATTCAGCAGGAAGCACAGGCTATTACTTTTGAGTGACTGTAACAATTCGAGTAATTTTCAATATGGAGTCATGCAGTGTAACCTAATATACAATTAACATCTGTTGGGTAGTTTATTCCTTTGGCACATCTCCAGCTTCTGCTAAGGATCCCAACATGAAATAAACCAAACCAATTTGTCCAGGCTCTTCAATCAGGTGACGGCAGCTTGCAAGGCATTAAAACAATTACATTTATTTATGCAAGAGGCATTACCTACAGCCAGTAAAATGAACATTTTATGACATGGCAAAATATCCTAATTTATAGAGAATAACGAGATTGTGTTGGAAAATCCTCTTGTGGGCAGAGTTGTATATTCAAGACCTTATTTTGAAATGAATCAAGGTACTTTCTTGCTAAAAAAAAAACTCAAATGACGCAATGTGTGTTAATAATAATAATACCATCAATTAACTGCAAAAAGCAGAGTTATTGGCAACAGCTTACATTTTGCGATGGTATTTATAGGTCCTTGGGAAAGACTCAATGTCTGGATAAAACAAACAAGCCAAAACACCTGACTGTGCAAAAATCTAATAATAATAAAAGGGTTATGGATAAAGGCAAAATGTATTTCATATGGAGGAAAAGGGTTGGGCAAAGAATTTGAGGATCTGGGATTGCAAAATTTGGTGAAATTCTTATATTAAAAAGGTAACTCGGATCAGATTTGATAGAATAGAATCTAATGGCAACTACTGAGTTGGAAAAAAAACAGGCAGGCACTTGGATCCAATCTTTGTGCTAGCTGGTTAAAGCGGTTTGTGATTATTCCTGTTCCAAAGCCCAATTTTCTCCAAACACCCTTCTACCATAAGGTCTGCCTCTGTAAATTCCCTCTTGCAAAAGGCTTTTCTAACATTGTTCAACTTCCAAATCCTGCTTCCTAATTTCTGTTAGTGCTGCACATAGAGTGGCAATAAGCAAAGGAAAAGGCGGCTCTTATAAACGGATAGAAGACCACACTGTAAAGCCATTTTTAGCATGAGCAGCTTGTTAGGCAGGGCTGATAAAGCTGCTGAGATTCTTTACTCTTCACAGCTACAGAAAGCACATATGAAGACCTTTAATAGATTGGAACCAATGCTCATCTGGCCCAGCAACTTGTTTCCCATAATGGCCAACCCAGTGCCTGAGAGAAGCCCTCAGGCAGAGCTCAAAAACAAGAGCGCTTTCTCCTTGTGGCCTCACACCAATTGGTCAAAAGCCCTTCCACTCTGTCTCTGGTTGCTCAACCCACAAGCATCTTCAGCTACTTTCCAGTGTTTTCTGATGGAGCTCTGTGCCCAAATGAAACATATCCTACAAGTGCATTGGCTTTGAATGTCTTGTCAAGACTAAAATACTATCAATTTTCAGTGTAGGTTCATGTCTCATCTGCATTATCTCTTCATGCTCAAAAGTTGTCTTATACATGATGATTGATTTTCCCGGAATCCCCATGAATATCAAAATCCTCGGAATCCACAGATTTCAGGGGCTCCAAGCCTCTGAACCTGACCAGAGTTGTGCTATGGTCAGGTCCAAAGGTTCTTTTGAGGCCTTCAGAGGGCTGATAACCATGGCTTCTGGTTTTCGGCCAAAATCTATAAGTCTTGCTTTTTGGCCTTCTGGAAGCCTTGCCTTAGAAAGGTGTGGAGGCTGCATGTGGCCCCCCTCGATAACAGGACCCAACCGGAACACAGCTCTGTATTCAAATCCATGGTTCCAAACTCGTGGATAATGAGGGCTAGCTTGTGCAACATAAAATATGATTTCAGATTTTGATCCTGGATGGCCCAATCCTACCCACTGGCCCTACCAGTGTTCTGCTGGTAGAAGTATGATGACAGAGAGAACACCAGTGACTTGATGGTGAGGGCAGTCTGTGGGAGGAAAGGGGTATTTCTGGGCAGGGAGCAGGAAGGAACGAGATGAGGCGGGATGAGGTGGAAGGAGGTGGCAATGGTGCACGCCAAATCTTATCCCCTCTTTTGTAAACCTCCCTGCCCCTTTTCCATCCTTGGACATACACCATCTGGAACCTGGAGTTTTGCTTTTATTTTTTGTTTTAATGAAAACCCAAACATAATCAGAAATCTCACAGTCTCACAAAATCACTTCTAGCTGAACCCTTATGACTAACTTTGGGCCAAACTACATTTTACAATGAACGCAAAACAGGCATTTTTTATTACATCTGGCAGCACCGTCCATCCATAGCAATCATTTTGGTATGGTAGCTAGAACGACATCTCCCTCTAGTCTTGTATCACTGATAAGTATCAGTTTCTGTTAGTTAGAAGACTAAGATATAGTTTATACATTTCTACAGTTTTATGTTCAAGAATCTCATGCACTACGATTTGGAAAGTTCGTAGTTCTGCATCTAATGAAGATGCATTTCTCTCTCCCTCCCTCCCTCCAGCTGTAGAATGAACATGAGATCACATACTTTTGATTTCAGATTTCCCCTCCACTTTATTTTGTAGTGTTGACCTCAGTGAATGTATGTTATATCGTAGATAGAAAGATCCTTAAAAATAAAGACTCATCTTTATTTCACCTTAAATGAAGAACACCTCTTACTTTATGTTCCAGATCTATACTGCATCAGCTGTTATTGGCACCCCTATCATTTCTTGGTTGCTAAGCCAATAGAAAAGAATTGTATTGAAAATGCTTATGGCACTGCATTAGCATATTCTTAATACATGTCTTTTAGATGGAATCTTACTAAGCTTGTGTCTGCACCTATAGACCACTTAGAAGAAATTATAAATGTTTTTAATTTAAGTATTGCAAATATTTTGTTCAAGATCACTGTCTGAGGGAGAACATGGGCAAGTTCAAGCCAAGGAGCTGGAAACAGTTGGGGATGGGAGTGGGGGGTTTCCAGCATGACATATGTGGCTTGCCATGCTGATTTCAAAGGAGGAGATAGCACTAATAAGGCCATATCTCTCTTGGTTTGCCCACTCTGTGGTACCACAGGCCCAATCAATCAATCAATCAATCAATCAATCAATCACATTTATTATTTTCTAATAACTGTGGTGCAAGGTTAAGGCCCCTGACAGGCAATCTACAACCACCCACCACTACACTGAGAGTTTTCTCTGTTTAGAGTGAGCAGAAACATTCATGACTACTTCCATAAGCCCTTGCAAGGTCATTCAGCCATATCATTTGAACCATATGAACAAGAGAGAGAGAGAGAGAGAGAGAGAGAGAGAGTACAATTCCCATCTAGGTGGAAATCATTGATCAAAGCCACGGGCAATACCGAAATATCAGTCATATGGGCAGACACTGATAGCCATAGATGGTATTTAGTTGGCCTAAGCTGCAAGATGGGCCACTCACTCAGTAACAACATCCTCAAAAGACAAGTCTGGAATATAATTACAATTGACTAGTTCATCACCATCTTGTTTTGACTTTCTGATGTTCTGGTACATACTTTCACACATCTTTAAACAAATGGAGTTTCTGCATTGAGGAACAAATGGAAAGTTGAAATGGACCATAGATGCATCAAGGAAGCAGAGAACTAAGACATGATCTAAAAGAAAAGAACCAAAGACATAACCAAAGAGAAGTACTTTGGAACTGTGATAGTGACTTTGCTATTGAATGACCTTTCTGGAATCTTCTTTGTGGGCACTGAGTGCCCTGGCATCAAAGTGAAGCTCACATTTGTTATGAGAATAAAAGAAGAGCACAAAACAAAGGGAAAAGGGATCATGCCAAATTCAATTTGTTGCTTAGCAATACTGCAACCTTACTCTATTGTTGAAATGGGACCATACTTTTATGTGCAACAACACAACAGTGGATTGAGCTGAAAGGTCTAGCATTCTGTGTGGGAGAGGCAGTACATTAATAGAATATCATCTATTAGTACAGTATATAAAACCAAGACTATTCTGACCTAGACCCAGTCAATTATTCTCCCATTCTTTCCATATGGTTCACTCAGGATTGCGAATCTATCAAACTTTACTGAGCAAAAGGATGAACTGGGAAGAGTTTCAGTAATACAAATGCCACCTTAAGCAACGGATCAGTTGTCAGAATTCACATTTGTTAATAATCATGTAATAATAATAATAATACAGGTATTTATATACCGCCTTTCATGGTCATCAGATTTCTCCTCAGACTTTATTTCAAGGCGGTTTACACAGGCAGGCTATACTAAATCCCTATAGGAATTTTTACAATTGAAGAAGCTTTTATCTATCAAGAATCATAACATTTCAGATGGATCCTTTTATGATCTGGTATCACATTCTGGCCTCCCACGTAGCTGACAATCCTTCATATCTCACTTGAAGGGCAACCAAAGAGCAGATGGCAAAACTTGGCTCGGCTTGTCAGCTGCTTCAAGGTCTTGCCATTCACGGTGCCAGTGGCCTCGAACTGGCAACCTTCGGCTATTATCTTCAGGCAAACGGAGGCTCTACCCTCTAGACCAGACCTCCTGCCCATGTACAGTGATAGAAATAATGTATCAAGACAATATGCTATTATGATCTGGAAAAACAAAAAAGACATGAATTTGATTTCATTTGCACCACTTTGGCTTTGCTTCAACTCTGTCCTTTTGCCCATTGTTTAACTCTTCACTTTTTTATGTATCCAAGGTCCAACTCCACCTGATGTTGCTGCATGGCCAACTGTGCACACACAAAAAGAGCAGCTCTGCACACATAAAAAAGAAGCCCTTTACCTTGGTCCTTGCAAAGTATACTCAAATGAAGAAGTGCAGAACTTTGAGTTGAACACTTCCCTGTTTGAAGATATTGTACCAGGAGCAAGAGCAATTTTCTTTCCATTTGCCTTTAGTGAACCAAAAATGGAACAATGCGATTGCATTTTCGACAGACTGGAGGGAGGTGGTGGTGCACTCTTGGGGTGAAGAGCACCCCAAATCCATCACTCCTCCCACCACCTTCCTATATGTGAGTCATATCATTCTCTTCATGGCTGGGCCAGCTCTAGCAACAGGGAGTGAGCTAGACTATACCAGCTCACACTGATATGTAATTTAACTCACAGTGAGATGGGAAACATTCAAATCTACTGTCTATGCTTGTACTCTGAAATGGTACAGACCACCCTATGAGTTCAAGATTCTTATCATTTCCTTCAGCTCCACGTGTAGATCAGGTCTGTGTGTTTCCCATATCCCCCCTTTTAAAGTTCACATGCACAATCATCAAACTTTTTTAATTTTAGCATTCAAATATCAGCCTGAATTTATAGAGACACCATTTGAAATGGTAACTCGGGAAAATAATAATTTGATAAGGTAAGATGTGTACACATTTTACTTTGGAGTCTAATCACTATACAAGTACATTGCTACAGTTGTGAACAAATATAATATGGGTCCATCACATTTCACCTATCACATAAGCCTAAGATGGTAGTTCCTGGGGTTCAGTATGCTGTATATCAACCTTTTCTATTGCTACTCTTCATCAGGTTGCTACTTATTGAGTACAGAATTGTTCGTACTTGACTATGTTGGGCATATGTTCAGAAAGTCAAAATGGATACTAGATCCACACAAGATTGGATGGGGCGAAGTTTGTAGCCAGTTGTATGGGTATGTGTGCGTGCGTGTGTGTGTGTGTGTGTGTGTGTGTGTGTGTGTGTGAGAGAGAGAGAGAGAGAGCGCACGCACATGCAGCAAACTGGTTGTGTATACATGTGGTTGTTCCAGATATTTGTAGAGTGACAGTTCTCTCTCCTCTGCCACATGATCTCTCTTGCCAAACACATTTTGTCATGTGTCAGTTATATGCAGCCTGAAATCACCGCTAAGAAAGTCTTCTGTTTGCCCAAGTTCAATGTCAGAGAACACTGCAAACATGAAATATGAAATCCAAAGGGAAAAATGAAACTTTTTTTTTTTGCCTCACCTAAGTAAATGTACCACCTAAATAATTTTCAAAATAGGTCATCATCAAGGTTCTTTTCCATGTCACAATGAGAAAAAAAAGGCTGGAAAAATGAAGGTAATTATGAGCATATATAATTCAAATTGTCCAGCTGTCTAATTTTTCAGTGTGCTTGACTAGTTCATTGTCACTGCAATGTAAGCAATGCGCATACAAAAAAGTTAGCCAACCATTTAAAACTGTCAGTCAGGTACTCAGAAAGATTAAGCTTTGGGGGATATGCAGTTCCCAAGCCTTCTGCCTTTTTGCCTCTAACTATAGTGATAGGAAAGAGCATCTGGTTTTTCGGATTCCCTTCAAAGTCATAACAAATATAGCTTAAGTAAATTTGATAGAATATTTTAGCCTTTGTTTGTAAAATGGATTCACTGTTTCTTTCATGGGGTTTTACTTAATCCATCTCATCTTTGGCACGTGATCAAAGAAACTCCCATGAAAGACCCCCCCCCCCATCCTACTGAAAACTCTATAAAGCATGCAAACTGTTTAAATACATAAAAGAGTAGTAGAAAAAAATGGGACATTCATTGACAATACCTTGTGGTAACTCCAGTTGAAAGCAAATGAATAGGGAGCTTTGATATCAAGCAATGACATAGGTATGTATATGGTACAAAAGCCATTTGAGTAATTGAATAAATGAAATGAGTGTGATTTGTAAATTGGATGTGAGATTTGAAATACTCTTTCTCTAGATTACAAGTTTTCCTAGCTATCAGATATCCTTAGGATCTTCTCTTTGTTCAAACTCCATTTCCACAATGGAAGCTACGTAAACAGGAGAACAAGAAGGACATAGGCAGATACAGCATGGTGTAAGTCTAGGAAAAAAATAATTTGGAAATCAATGCCATGACTTACCCTACTTCCCTAGAGAGTCAGTGAACTTTCAGAGATCTAATTCTGTGATGAGGAAGGCATAGGGTGAGATGTTTTACAACAAAAAAAGACGTGCAAATTGTGCTCCGCACTTGTCCATGGACCCACAACTGAAATGTATCTGCAAATATAACTTGCCTCTTAAATCGTTAGGTCACAAACCTTAACAATGTCAATATGCTGTCACTATTCCATTCAATTAAATTATTAACCAGGGTAATATTTAACAATATGTTTGGCTTCGAACAATGTTTTAATGTATTGATGGAGTGGGCTAATAGATGTGGCTGCCTGCATTGCTAAGGTGAAAAGAAAGCTTTGAGCAGAAGAGAAGCCAGTGCAGAGAGAAGGGAAGAAAAGAGAAAGGGAAGCACAATCACTTAAATGTCAGACTGAAATGCTGCAGTGTTGTAATGAGAAGTGCATTCTTAAGTACTCACATGTAATTATTACAGAGTGAGGTGAGGAAGGAAGCCATTGATCTGCATCTTGAAGTCGGTTGACTTTCATAGCTTGTTTGTGTACCCAGC
Organism: Tiliqua scincoides; assembly: GCF_035046505.1. Taxonomy (NCBI): domain Eukaryota; kingdom Metazoa; phylum Chordata; class Lepidosauria; order Squamata; family Scincidae; genus Tiliqua; species Tiliqua scincoides. The sequence goes on from NC_089821.1 coordinate 83,423,576, forward strand.
TCAGGGATGAAAGGAATAAACACAGTGAATCTGGCAAGGAGAGTGTCCTCTGTAACCAGGGTGACCAGATACAATGGAGGATAGAGTGCCTGTACCTTTAAACATTGTATAGAAGAAGGAATTTGGGCAGTGCAGCTCAACATGGAAGAGTTTAAAAGGCTGAACCTGCCCAAATTCCCTTTCAATACAAGGGTTAAAGCTACAGGCACTCGGTCCTCCATTGTATCTGGCCACCCTGTCTGTAATGTCATCAGAGGCACTTTTTAATGTTTCTGTGTCCAACTTTAAGGCCTAGTCACTCTGTTCACCAAACAAGATAGGAACACAATGCATTTTTTAGGGATGCTGCAGCAAACCTAATTATTCAGTTTCTGTCCCAGATACTATTTTGTAGTTCTGCAAGTGCCAACAGTTATCAAATCATCGACTTATGCCTGATACTCTCTCCACATCTGCTTTCGGTCAGAAAAGAAATGATCAAGTGCAAATTGTTGCATAAGGCAGTCATAGGGGGACTACACTGGCTGGATGCTGAAACTCTTGCACGAATTAGTTGAGGGGCTCAGAATCATTACAGAATTCATAGTCAGATGTTCATTCCAAAGAGGATTGCACTGAAAGCAATGGAGTGCCAAGACAGCAACTGCCTTTCAGATGTGCATTTGAAAGCTGTGGAAGAGCAGTGAAAAAGTGAATACTGTTTTTCTTTCCTAAACTCTTGGATATCTGAAGAAATTGAGCAAAATGTCTTGGAGAGTTTCGTTTTCAGGAACCACTGCTGCATTGGGTTAACGTTGGTAGTTCCTAAAGGCAAGAAAAGTCAAGACATTCCATGGAATCAGTGGCATCACTAGGGTTTGCATCACCCAGTGTGAGAGGCCAGTATGTCACCCCCATGATGGACCTCCTCCTGTGCAGTGGGTGAGTCAAAGACCCAGGTGGTGGATGTGATGATGTACTGTCACCCTGCCCCTCTGGTTTTTTGGCCACACCTTTTGACAGAATAAAGATATTTCAAAACAGTTTATTTCATTGCATTCTGCTGTAAATTACACATTGAATGCTTTATAACATGATAGTATTATTCCTACAAACCAATATTGTAGAGATTTTGGTCACTAGTGGTGTCGCCCAGGCTGGTCCCACAAGGTACCACAAGGTTGGTCCCACAAGGGTATCACCTTACCAACACCTTATTGGTTCCATGCTGTGTCATAATAACATCTCATTGGCTCTTCGAACAATCAATCTAATTTGTCCTTGTTGAATTAAGGAAATGTACTTTTTTGTTACGTAAGAGAGTTGCATTTTTGTTTTCTGGTTTTTGGCCATAACCTTTGATAGAATTGAGATATTTCACTCTGGTTTTTAACATTGCATTCTGCTGTAAATTACACACCAAATGGTTTATACCATGATCATATTACTCCAAGAAACCAGTTTTAGCGTGTGACTCTCCAGTGTGCATCACTCGGTGTGGGCCACATCTCTCGCACTCCTCTAGCAATGCCACTGCATAGAGTTTGTGCAAATCTGCAAGAACATGAGGAAGAAATAAAGGGGAAGGCTTTACATAGGTCTAATTTCCAAATAGCTAGCTAGCTAGCTGTGATATATATTTATTCAGAAACTTATTGTGCATACAGAAATTCAAACAAACTGGGAATATGGTCCATGAATGGTTCATATGGACTGTAGTAAAGTACTAAAGTCCATTTAATATGATCGGACTGAGGGCCCAATCCTATCCCCCACTAGCCTTAGCTGCCGCAAAAGAGTACATCCTGCATGCTATGATGGGGGGGGGGCAGGGAACCAGACAGCTCAGGAGGGTTAAGTAAAAAAAAAAAAAAGTAAAAATCTTGACCTCCAATGTGTCTCCTCAAACTTATGCCAGCTCTTTTGTTGGCATCAGTCTGAGGAGACTCCTAGAGTGGGTTTGGGTCAGGAAAGGAAGATAGGAACTTCATGTACATGACTGCCACTGAGACCCTCCCTCTCCTGTCCCCTAAGCCTCTGGCTTAACCCACTCCCCACTCTGAACCACACATGATTCTTCCTTTACTGCCTCCCACAGATTTACTGGTGGCAAAGCATGATGGAGGAGGTTCTGTGGGCCACTCTTACCTGTACACAGCTTCTGGACTTTTGCAAAGCTGTTCAGGGACTTATGCTGACAAATCATGATGCCCCTTAGTCCAAGCCTGAAATAGGATTGGGCTGTCAATGAAGCTTAGATCTGATGGCACATTGTCATTTTAAAATGTTCATTGGAACCTTTGAATTCATACTCAGGTTGTTCCCAGGTGCTTATCATTTGCATTGCCACAGAAAAGCAGCATTTAATGTGAGACATGTGATCCTATTGTTACTGAACAATGCTGTGAAATGACAGATAACCTTACTGAAATCTACATTGTCCTGATGACTCCAATGCCTTTTCACTCAGCAAGATCTCTGTTGTTCTCTGGGTCAGAACAGAAAATGTTCTATATTATCATTATAATACCAGTCCAATGATGTTTTAACCCTTTTGTGTGCCAGACCTTATTCACTGAATCCTCTTAGTACCAAAATATCACTGAATATTAGGAAAATGCACTCCTCCATTGCTTTGTTCCTTCAGTCTTTTAATAAATTCTTTTTTACTTGGCTGGTTTTACCTGGCAGGATCAAGTTCATTGGGGGAGGGGCAGGTTACCATGTCTCTCCATTTTTTGGAATAAGCTACAATTTGATTTCTAAAGGGGCCCCTTGGGTACTTCGGGGTTCTCTGTTAACCTGGGACACAAGCTCATTAAGGCAAACTCCTGACTGGGCCTCCCTGGTTTTGGTGGTGAAAATGGGAAGTCAGATGATTTCCCAGTTAATCCTAGTCTGACCAGTAAGAAGAGGGAAGCAGAAAGCAAAGGAGGATGGGCTGTCACTAACCACTCAACCCTGTTCCTGTTTTCTCCTCTGCTGTTCTTCCTTCACACATATTAATACTGCAAGAAAGACTCATAGTTAGTCTAAAACTTGCATATGAAAACAGTCTAATAATTTGTGTAACTTGTGGCCCAATCTTATTCCACAGTAGTGTCAATGGAGTACATGCTCCACTGGTGTGTCCTTTTGTAAAAGCGCTGTAAAGCACTTTGTGACAACATGGAGGCTAGGAGCACCAGCAGGAAGGCCGGTGCCTTCCTAGGCACCTAGGAGTAACTGTATTATGATACATGGAAATGAGAGCTAACTCATATTATTAGTTCCATAAGCATTGGCACTGGCATCCTTCAGTCTCGGGAGACTATGGTATCGCGCTCTGAAAAGTGGTTCTGGAACAGTGTCTAGTGTGGCTGAAGAGGCCAATTCGGGAGTGACAATCCCTTCCACACTGGGAGCAAATGTAGTCTGTCCCTGGTGTGTCTCCCTGGTTGTGGGCCTTCCTTCTTTGCCTCTTTGCCTCACTCTGTTGGGCAAGTGCCTCTTCAAACTGGGAGAGGCCATGCTGCACAGCCTGCCTCCAAGCAGGACGCCCAGAGGCCAAGGTTTCCCACCTGTTGAGGTCCGTTCCTAAGGCCTTCAGATCCCTCTTGCAGATGTCCTTATATTGCAGCTGTGGTCTACCTGTAGGGCACTTTCCCTGCACGAGTTCTCCATAGAGGAGATCCTTTGGGATCCCGCCCAAATTAGTTCCATGGGATTAGTTCCATGCTGTATCATAATAACATCTCATTGGCTCTCAGAACAATCAGGCCCAAATCCTAACCCACTTTCCAGCTCTGGCATAGCTGTGCCAATGGGACATGTGCTGCAACCTTCACTTGTGGGGCACTCACGGAGGCCTCCTCAAAGTAAGGGAATGTTTGTTTCCTAACCTAGGAGCTACATTGTCCTTATGTTGGTGCTGAAAAGTGAGTTAGGATTGTACCCTCAGTCTCATAAGTCAGTTTTGTGTTAAAGAAATCCACTTTTTGTTCACAACGAGGCAGATGTGTTTTCATTTTCTGGTTAATTGGCCATAACTTTTGATAGAATACAGATATTCCAATGCAGTTTGTTTCATTGCATTTTGCATTAAGTTACCTTTCTAATAATATATAACATGATGGTATTATTCATACATGCCAAGGTTTTCACAATTTTGGCCACTGGAGTCAAATTCAGCTTTTTGCCCCCCTAAAGCTTGTTGCCCAGTGCAGTTGACCCCCTGGACCCACTTAGCTACATCACTGCCTGCATCTTTAACCAAGCCTTTGGCCTCTCCATTTAGTTAGATGCTTTTATGTGGCTGAATAGGATGGCCTAAAGCAGGGGTGCCCAAACCCCGGCCCTGGGGCCACTTGCGGCCCTTAAGGCCTCTCAATGCGGCCCTCAGGGAGCCCCCAGTCTCCAATGAGCCTCTGGCCCTCTGGAACTTCATCGGAGCCCACACTGGCCTGACGCAACTGCTCTCAGAGTGAGGGCAACTGTTTGACCTCTCACGTTAGCTGTGGGATGAGGGCTCCCTCCATTGCTTGTTGTTTCATGTCTGTGATGCAGTAGCAGCAGCAAAGGAAAGGCCAGCCTTGCTTTGTGCAAGGCCTTTTATAGGCCTTGAGCTATTGCAAGACCTTCATTCATTCATATAAGTTCATCTTTAATATATTCATTTATGTAAACATGTAAATTTATTCAAATTTTAAATGTAAATTAATTCTTCCCCCCTGGCCCCCAACACAGTGTCAGAGAGACAATGTGGCCCTCCTGCCAAAAAACTTTGGACAGCCCTGGCCTAGAGTCCCTAGAATTTGACATCTGCTTCCTGGTTTGAAATGCCTTCAGCAGAACTACAGCAGAACAAGAGATAATTGAAGTATTCTCTGCAAATGTCACAATTAAACTCAATAAATAAAGCACACTGTGCATATTTACTTTTATACGAGAAATACAAAGTCCAAGAGCTCTCTCTTTTTTTTCTGTTGAACCCCTTGTCAGGAATGGATAATGTCTACATTAATTTTAACATGACAGGCTAAGGTCAGGTTGTCAAGCATGTCAAATAGAAATAAAAGTGTTCTGCATGGCAAATTATAAATTCTTACATTACATTATCAAGTAACAGCCCAATCCTAACTTGTGCTGGAACAGGCAGGCTGAGTAGCCTGTGCTGTACCCAGCACAAGGGAGGTGCCGGCTGGAGCACAACTTGAATATTTTCCCCCTTACTCCATGTCGCACCCCAGCCACCCCCTGGGGCTACTTAGATCTGCAGCAGCAAAATTGCTGGTGCAAATCCGAACAGCACAGTGTAGCGCCAGGCTGGACAGGAAGGGGTTAATATTCAATGCTGTGGCCAGCCCAGCTACCCTCCTGGCCTGATCTGCCCAGTGTCCTATCCTCCCCCACCGAAAATCACCCCCTTCCCACCTCTGTTCTGCCCTCCCACCACCTCCTCTCACCCCCACTCCCCATACTGGCCTGCCTTGACCGGCACAAACTCATCGTGTTCAGGGCTGGATCCAGTGTGGGAAGGCAACATGCATCCTTGTACCGGCTAAATGAGCATTCAGGTTTGCATTCTAAGTGAACTAAAGTTTCAAAGAAGTTCTAGAAGAATACTTTACTTCCATATTTGAAAAGGTATCCTTTATAGGGGTGACATTAATTAGTTTGGGGAACTTAGCCAGAAGAATCAGAATTGAATAACGCACATTCCACAACCTTCTATGTTCCAATTGCCTTTCTTTTTACTGTTCTAAAGATTAGCTATTTCGACATTCATATGAGATATATCATCATTATTATAGATACCTTTATTTTTTGTGCCGCTCCAATGAAATTCACTAGTACCCCTACATTTTTCACCACTGAATTGAAAACCGCATTGTATCCTATTGCTGCAATAGCTGTATTTTATGCGATTTCTATCTGCAGTGCCTCTCTGAGATATGATTGCATTTCTCTCTTTCTGTTTCCATTCTTGCCAAATACACTGGTTTTCATAGTTATGCCATATTTTCTGCTTCCTAATGGATTCCCGTTCACTCTTCCCATGTCTAAATCAATTTCTTTTTTTCAATACTGGGTGAATTAATCAGTGATACTACCTTTAAAACTGAGCATTTTTGACAGTTGTCATATCTTTGATGCTGAAAGCATTTTGTACATCAATTCCATTTAGAGTGTATCTTACGTTTTCTTTTAAAAAATTATAATTATCAAGCAGTGTCCTTAAACCATTTACTATGGAGTAGGGTCACAGACTTCAAAGTGATTGTGTTAATGTAGTTTTTACCTCAGCCACAGTTGCTTTCTTAATTTTTATTTTTTATTTTTCCAGTCAAAATGTAACCCCTTTAATGCAAACAGAAATTTCTTGTAAAGAACACTTGCCTCACACTCCATATACACTATCTCTACTGCACACACAGTGCTTTGTCCAGCTTGAGGAATGCTCCATGAGTACATGGTTTTCTGTTTTGCCAAATCCCAATCCACTGGGCCTTGCAAGCCAGTCCAATCAGAGTTGCCAATAAGCCAAGTTCCAGTCCAATGGTCAGGTTCCAGGTAGGTCAGTCCAATCCGTCAGGGTATCCAAATCAAAGTCCAAAGCCAAAGTCCAGTCACAATCCAGTCTGATTCCCAATTCCATAAACCAAGCCAGCCTCCTTTCCTACCTCCAACCTGCACTCCTTCAAAACCCACCATCCTTTCTATCTCAGGTGCTCCTTATATCCTGAGGGATCTCCTTTAGCCTCTAGTGGCTGCAGCTGTGCAGCACACCTCCAGCTACCACCTGGGCCTTAATCCTGCATTCACTTAGAGCAAGGGGCACTGTGGACACCACACCCTATCTCCTCGGTAATATCTTCCGCAATTCCAATACAATCCACCCCTTGGTGTCACAGTGGTTCCCTTGATCAATTGCTCTTTTTTCTTGGACCATCCACCCCTTGGTCTGTTTCATCTTTTCCATACCGGTTGCTGAAGCTCCCATACAGTCCAATCCATCCTGGTGCCCATTTGGTCTATTCCATGCCCCATCCCAGAGGGCAGCTTATCAATCCCAGTGGTCCTGCAGTTAAGTCCAGAGGCCATCCTATTAATTGCAGGCATGCTGGCTCCTCCACTTCCATGTGTTCCCCTCTCTCGGGCATCCCCAAAACTATGAGGCATTCCCATTCCATTTCTTGGGGAGTCTCTTTCAAACCCCCCTCCAGCAGCAAAGCCCATTTTATTCATCCTGCCAAGCCCCATTCTAGGAGGATAATGGCCCAAACTCTCCATGCCATGGAAAGGGCCTTCCATTCCTCCCATTTTGTTCATCCTAAAATCCAAGCCTTTCATACCCGTTGTTCCAGATCCCAAGTTGCCTATCTCCAGGCCCTTGGTCAAGTTGTTTGCATTAATAAGTCTCCCTCCTGGTCCCAGCCCCATACCAATGCCCCCAAGTCCATGAGGAAGCTGCTGGGGTTGCTCTGGAGGGGAGCAGTCTCTGTTTGGTAAGGCTCGTTCATCCATCTTCACGTGCATCTGTCTACCAAACAGCAACTGTCCATTGAACATGGAGATGGCCTGGACAGCTTCAATTACTTGCTCAAAAGTCACAGTGCCAATCCCTCGACTTCTGCCATCTTTGTCTTTCAAAATGTCTGCACGGACAACCACACCAGCCATGCTGAACACATCCTTCAGTTTCTTCCAGCCAACTTTGTACTTCAAATTGGCAACAAACACAGTGCTTCCCAATCTGCCAGCCTGAAAAGAGTCAAAGAGGCCCTCTTCGCTGCTCCTGCAGCCCCACCCCTTTATCTCTAGTTCAGACCGGCACTTCAGTTCAACCAGGCTTCCTGCCTGTGCCTTATACAGGCTCTCTGCAGCCTTTATATCTTTGTGGGCATTTGCAAAGGCCTTCACATATGTGAGATTTTTCTCTCTTTCAATGCAAATTAGCCCTTTTAACTTGGCAACTTCCTCTCTCAGAATTCTCTTCTCCACATCCTCCCCACCTGACCCCCTGAGCCTTTTCAGGGAAAGGATGCCATATTTAATGAGTCCTCCCATATACTGCACCATCTGGAAAATGGTCCAAAGAATGCTCAAAGTAGCCCAGACATTCCATAATAGGACAGGAGCATTTGCTTTCCATATAGCAAGGTCCAGGGCCTCCCAGATCTGCCAGAGATCCATTTGCTTGCTCTCTTGTTAGACAAGGGGATACTACTTGCCTTGGGCTTGTACCCCACTCCTGGTACCAATTGTTTTGCCAAATCCCAATCCACTGGGCCTTGCAAGCCAGTCCAATCAGAGTTGCCAATAAGCCAAGTTCCAGTCCAATGGTCAGGTTCCAGGTAGGTCAGTCCAATCCGTCAGGGTATCCAAATCAAAGTCCAAAGCCAAAGTCCAGTCACAATCCAGTCTGATTCCCAATTCCATAAACCAAGCCAGCCTCCTTTCCTACCTCCAACCTGCACTCCTTCAAAACCCACCATCCTTTCTATCTCAGGTGCTCCTTATATCCTGAGGGATCTCCTTTAGCCTCTAGTGGCTGCAGCTGTGCAGCACACCTCCAGCTACCACCTGGGCCTTAATCCTGCATTCACTTAGAGCAAGGGGCACTGTGGACACCACACCCTATCTCCTCGGTAATATCTTCCGCAATTCCAATACATTTTCATATATATGGAGCATTCCCTGGCATAGAAGAGAATGGAAGGTGCTTTTAGAGATGGTGGGGGCAGCCCTTTCTACAGATGCTTTTTATCCACTGCACCTGTTGCAAAAGTATCATCCACTCCTGGACAATGTTGACTTTGCCACACTGATCCATGTATTTTTAATTTCTGGGCTATAATATGCTTCAGGTGAAAGGTCTTTTGTGCTAGCTGCACTGACTACTACTCTCAGGGCCAGTTCTTGGTTTTGGTTAAATTTTAAGACCTTACTTAGAACCCTAGAAGTCATATTCATGAGGGTCTTTCCCTATCCCATTGTTTATTTAATGCAGTCATTCCCAACCCACCACCTGAGAAGGGTCCCAGAGCAGGTTACATAAAATCAAATTGGTGAAAATCATTATACAACAAAAAAGATGGTGGAGGGGATTGGCCTCATTGGTTTCTTCTTCTCTTTCTTGGATCCTCTGTGAAAGGGGAGGGACATAGTGCGACTTGAAAAGCATCAGCAGATGGAGTGGCAATGCTGACTCTTTGCCGCACTGGCTTTTCCATCTCCTTCTCCTCCTCCTCCTCGTCCTCACAGGGCAGCTGCTGTTTCTATGGGGGGGAAAGAGGAAGGTTCCAGCTTAAACATCACCAGCAGGAAAAGATGGTGATGGTGACTTTTTATCATGTCACCTTCTCTTCATCCTCCTCACAGGACATTTGATGGTGCGAACAAAAACAACCTGCTTGATAGCAATCCTGAAGACAGGAAGTTAACTAGTACTTGATGAGAATTACGTTACACAAAATAATGGCACAATCCTATTGTGCCTCTCTACTGGGAGAGCAACTGCTCTGCCAGCTCAAACTGTAGCAAACATGTCATAAAGCACGTTTCCACAATGTAGGAGATAACAGTAATGGTGGGAAGGCCTGTGGGATACAGTGCAAGATGTGCTGGCCCTGCTGCATCGGCACAGGAGAATTTCAACAGGAATGGGCTGTAAGAGGAATCACAGAGGAGGTTGTTCTTTTCCATAGCAATTGGGCCTGCATTCAGATCACGTTCTGTAGTCCCTGATGCATAAGTGAAATCCAAATACCTACAAGGATCTGTGTTCTGCTGTCAAATGGGTGAAAGGAAGAGCATGCACAGTCGCTGCTTGGGAAGTCACTGCATGGGATCCTCCCATGTGTTTCTCTTTACCGTTGCAGCAGTAGAAGGAACGGTATTACCATGCCATGAATATGCAAACAAATTCAGTGGTTCTTATAGATTTATCAGTGTGTCATTATTGTTTCTGGGGGGCTGGGGATAAGAATAGGCCCTCAATTTGGCTGTACTTGTCCTAAGAGGCGACTAAACAGCCACCGGGTAGATGGGACTCGTTAACCTGGGAAGGCAGCTCATCTGAGAGAAGGAAAACTCTGATCCCAAACTTCCACTGCCTTGTGGCTACATCCAGTTATGGAAGAGGCTTCAGGAATCAACCTCGAGGTGAAATCCAGAGCCGGAGTCCCTGAGGCAGTTCATGGCTGAACACAGTCACCTTCTGGCAACTCCTGCCACGCCGCTGGAACCAACCATATTGGCCTCTGCCTTTCCATTGGATCATTTCAGTAACATGGAGAGGGGGGATTTGCTGCATGAGAAACAGTCTATCCTCCATATCTACTTTATCCAGGCTTTGCGGACTGGAGAGGATACTCTGTTCTAGAACCACCATTCAGAGCGCGATACCATAGTCTTCCGAGACTGAAGGATGCCAACATTATTGTTAGTGAAATTCTTGGACTAATAGTTTTGTGGTGTCTTCCTCATTTGTTTTCTGCTCCCTCAAATGAATAACTTGATATGGTAGTGACAACTAACACAACTTTGATCAGCTATGCCCTTTGGAAGAGTGTCCGGGGTCATATGATGAGGCTCAAGAAAATATTCTGTTACTTAGAACTTCTTTCATTTAATTGTGGAATTTCCCCCCCTTTCTGTGATCTTTCTCTGCTGTTTTTCTTTGCTAAATGTCAATGCACTCTGTAAGCAGAAAGCTTCACCTTTGTAGCTTATGGAAGATGAAGACAGAATTTTGATCTCATTGCAGAAATGTATGCTGAAGATAGGCAGGAACTAGATGCTGATGGATGGCATTAGATTTTTTTTTCCTTTGCCAGTGTTTTCTCTATAGATTGTAAGGCACTATTTTCTCTTTTCCTGTATTTCAGGAATATTCCAGGAAAAAGTAGCTTTCTCTCCTGGCTTTCAATTTTGTATCTGTTGAACACATTCACCAGTGGCATGTCTGAACTGTGAAGTTTTCAGCTGCTGTAAGCTTCATCTTTACTGAGAGAGGATTAGTAGTACAGTAAAAGTTGTGATATCCAGCATCTGAAAAGTTACAGTATATAATAATTTCCTAGATATTAGAATGTCTCAATTGCTGTAGCTGTCAATTTCACTCCAGATGCTGTCAGTTTCACTTGGGATGCTGTCAGATTTCCGTAGTCATCAGCAGGATTGGCTACAAATTGGAAGTTGGGGCCGGTGAGCATACTAAGCCAGTTAATAGAGTTTTATGGATCATTAGATGCGGGATATTGCACCTTTTACTGTATTTAGAATATTTATATACTGCTTCTTAACCAAAAAATTCACAATGTGGCTTACATAGCTAAATCAGTTAATCAATCAATAATTCCTTGTTCCCCCAAGGGCTCATAATCAAAAAGATGCAGAAGAAACTCCAGAAAACAGCCATTGGAAGTGAAGAGGGACAGTTGCTCTCCCTCTGCTAAATAGAAGAGGAACACTACTTTGAAAGGTACCTCTTTGTCTAGTTAGCAGAGATACATCGCACGCAAGACCAATACTGCATATTCCCATGTCACCTAGGCCCAGCCCAGGTGGCCTGGAATTTCTCAGGAGCAGGGATCTCCCCAAGGGTAGGGGCCTCCTCAGTAGCAAGATCTAAGCATTGTCAGGACTGGGGTCCTAGGCAAGACACCTCCCTGGGAGTAGGACCTAGTGCCTCCTGGGAGCAGCCAGCAGACACGTGGGCAGAAGGGGTGGGGCTGGCCCAGCCCAAGGCTGGCTTCATAAGGAGGCTGGACAGCCTAGTTGCAACTGGTTGCTCCTCTCCAGTTGGGAGCAGGGTTGAAGGGAAGGCCAGATGGGGTAGCCACCCCGGCCTTATGCTGACAACCCAGGACCCGAAGGGAACTTGGCTTACCTCGGCCCTGGAGAGAGGGGCCGGGGACTGGGAACTCCCTGATCCTAGGCCCGCCCGGGCCCTGGGGGTGATAGCAGGAGAGGTGAGGTTGCAGAACCAAGGACCCGGTACCAACTACCTCCATTGGAGGCCAGCTGATCGGGAGGCAAGACCGGAGGTACCAGGGGCCCTCCTGAGGACTGCTAAGCTGACCCCAGGCAACAGCACAGCAGCCCTTGGAAATCCATACCCCTGGCCGACAGGCACCAGCCAGAGAGCTCTGCCTAAGACCTCAAGGGGTCGGGAAGGAGCGGGGAATGAGCCTATTGTGCGCCAACGACATGAGTCTGTGTAAGGCCACAGGGCCTGTGGCGTAACAGGCCCCATGAATGTCAAGAGTTTGACGCGAGTAAACTGTCTGTGCAAAACAGCTGTGTCTGCCTCCAGTCCTTCTTTCTGCCGACGACCGACTTGCCTCGACAGGGTAAGCTCCCCGCGCTCAGTCGCACACCAAGGGGCGGGGTCTCCACCTGCCATGGACATTACATCCCATATCTTCATAGTCACTGTGATAACTGAAAACAGATTGTAAGCAAAGACCATATACAAAGACCATACACCTTAAAAATCATTGAGGACTTGGCAATAACAGCAGTGAGACCCAGATTTCCAGCATTTCTTGCATTCAGTTCAGCTACAACTACAGATTACTGGAAATATAGACATGCCACATAAGGAAATGTCTTATGTGCAAATAAGCCCTGCAATGGGGCTACTTGATTCTGTGCCTGCTATCGAGCAGGCACAGTGTAACAGAGTTCCAGGTCGAGCCAAGAGGCTCGAATGGGGCTCTGGATCTGGTGGAGATGAGCTCAACTGATTCCATCCCCTCCTTCCCCCGCCATACCTCCTCCCCGCTCTCCACTCGCTCTCAGCCTGCCTTCTCCCCACTTCCCCCATAACCCCACTGACCTCTCTGCAACCAGGCAGTCTGGGCAACCACTGAATGGAAACCATCGGCGGCACCTTGGGAGAAGGGGACTTTCATCCCCTTCCCCTGGGTAAAGGGAGTAGCCCCACAATGGCCTCCGTGTCAGGCCTCTGTAAAAGCCTCTGTGGCAGTGCATGCCGGCAGAAAACCGGCGTGCGGAGCTTAGGATTGGGCTCTGTGTCATGTCCATCCATTTTCCATTATTTCTTGGATTTCTAAGAAAATGTGGACAAATACAATCTGCCAGATTTTTAAAAATTGTATGTACAGGCATACTTTTCTCAAGTCCTACCTCATGAGATTTGGGTGCCACCCAAAATCTTGTATTGTGCAAGATTTTGCACTATTCATGATGGTGGCGGCTTGGAGAGCCAGTAGGAAGGACCATTGGAGACATCCTGTGGCACTCATGTGAGTGCACAGCACTGCAGCACCTCAAGGTGCTATGGTGCACACTTTGGGAGCATCTGTTGTATAGAATTAGAATCTTGGTTCTCAAACTCCTCAGGAGTTTGAGATGCAAGGTAGGTGTGTGGAGGAGAGGGGGTAAAGCGGTGACACAATTCCCAGGATTGTGCTGCTGCCGGGGGTGGGGAGGAGTTATTTCACTTAACTGCCCTCAGTGTGGAATCCCTGGATTCCTGTGCTGGCTGCAGGTAAGTAAAAATAACCCCCCCCCCCATCCCCAGCAGCAGTGCGACAAAGGTATGGACAATCTGGATGACAAAGGGATGACAATTTTTAAAAATCTGATGATTGTGTTTGTATTTTGTGACACTCATCTGTCCCTCAGGGCTCCCTGCGCCTCCAAACATCTAAAAATAGCAAAAAAGGGGACTTCCAATTCCATTACAAAACTGTAAGAGTCTGTTTTTTGTTATTTTTAGATGTTTGAAGGTGTAGGAAGCCTGGAGCACTCCCTGAACCCCTGGCTTCAGGTAAATAAAACCCCCCTCCTATCCCTGGCACCAGTGTGATCCTGAGGATCACATCACTGCCTTCACCCTTCCCCCACCTCTTAAGGTGCCAGAGGCAGGGCTTATCAGGCTGCGGTTTCGCAACACCCCAGTTTGAGAACCTCTAGAGTAGAGTCAAATGATAGACTAGAATGAATGAATGAATTAATATTTTAATGAATGTCATATCATGATGCAACATGATCCAGCCCCTGCATCAAAAAGCAAAATGTGGAGGACCTCCTCATATAAATGCACTGCAGTCACTCCAGTCACATATCCTGCTGGCCAGCTATTGGCCACATTTTGGCTTTATCAAGAGTGCTACAATAAGACCAGCCTACGGCACCTTATCTACACTCATACACTGGTCTCCTTCAAAAAGGAACTGAACATAAACATTTTTCAAACAGCAATAAATAGAATGTTACTAAAATGTACAGTTAACAAACTACAATTGTTGCACTTTAATGGGATTGATGCAACAAGAGGGGACAGTTCCAAAATGTACACCTGAAAGTTCTTGCCTTCACTTTGTGCATGGGGTTGTTTGGATCCTGGCCAGTGTTGTTTTTATTTTTTGAATTAATCCTTCACACCTTTCAACATATGCAGTTCAAAGTACTGTTTACTATGCATGAAGTACTTACGCTCCCGGCACACAATCAAAGGAAGCCCCTCGCATCAAAATGTAAATAGACAGGGGAAGTTGTCTAAGGGGTTGATCCAAAGGCTTAATTGTAACAGCTAAAATTCAGATATACAAGGAATACTTAAATACAGTTTCACAAGGCAGATGTGCTAGGCCAGGGGTGTCAAACATAAGGCCCAGGGGCCAGATGCAGCCCGTGGAAGCTTTTTATCTGGCCCTCAGGCTCTCATCTGCTAAGCAGTGCTGAGGTGTTACTTTTTTTTTAATTAATTTTTATTTTTCCAAAAACAAAAATAACAAGCATACATAACACATAATACAATACATACAATACATAAACACAGTATTAGAGGGTGCAAGATATCATACATCACTATAACTAATAAATCATTACATATTTCCTAATCCAGTTCCTCTTCTACGTTAGCCTCTTAATATCATTTATCATTTATCTATCATATATATATATATATATATATATATATATATATATATATATATATATATATATATATATAATACATTCATCTAAATACCCTTATACTTCTACAACTTTATTTTCAACCAAGCATAAAATAATTTTCATTACTCAATCTATAATGGTCTCACTGTTGATCCAAGCTCTCTAGAAATCTGTCCATTTCCACCACATTCATTATTTTCTCTATTAAGGACATAAGAACATAAGAACAGCCCCACTGGATCAGGTCATAGCCCCATCTAGTCCAGCTTCCTATATCTCACAGCGGCCCACCAAATGCCCCAGGGAGCACACCAGATATACAAGAGACCTCATTCTTGTGTCCTCCCTTGCATCTGGCATTCTGACATAACCCATTTCTAAAATCAGGAGGTTGTACATGCACATCATGGCTTGTACCCCGTAATGGATTTTTCCTCCAGAAGCTTGTCCAATCCCCTTTTAAAGGCGTCCAGGCCAGATGCCAGCACCACATCCTGTGGCAAGGAGTTCCACAGACCAACTACATGCTGAGTATAGAAATATTTTCTTTTGTCTGTTCTAACTCTCCCAACACTCAATTTTAGTGGATGTTCCCTGGTTCTGGTGTTATGTGAGAGTGTAAAGAGCATCTCTCTATCCACTCTGTCCATCCCCTGCATAATTTTAATTCAAATTAAATTCAAATTAATAATTTTAATATTAATTCATCTTTCATTGGGATGTTCGTGTCTTTCCAATATCTAGCATATAAAATCCTCACAACAATTAATATCATAATCCAATATCTAACATATTAAATTCTAACAACTTTTAATATCCTAATAATTACATATATCATTTCTCTATCTATAACATCCAAAATTAATATATCCTCATGACTAAATATATAACATATACGTAAACATCCAAAACATTATCACCTAAAATTAATTCTAATTCATTAAAATTATCCTCTAAAATTCTAACATCTATTAATATCAAGCTAACTAAAATTTTTATACATATTACATATCATCTATAAAACTTATATAAATTCTCATTGATATCTAATAAACTTTAATTTCTAACATACAGAATTAACACATTACTGTCTTTCTTTTTATCTATTCCCTTGTCTCCAACCTAGATATCCACTGGTCTGCCAAATCTCTTCTCTTCTCTAGACTTTTCCATCTTTTTTTCTAATAAATTTCACATGAATTCCTCTTAACAGTTCACAGTTTAATGTACTCGCCCTTCTTGCTAAATCAACATCTTGATGAGTCATCTCCTTCACTTGATCATTCCAATCTATGTCAGTTGGTTGAAGTATTTCTTCTTCCTTCACTTGATCAATCCAATCTGCATCAATTAGTTGAAGTATTTCTTCTCTTTTGTGGTCTGGTGACTTTTGAGTCTTTATCTTCCAAGCTATCTC
This sequence comes from Tiliqua scincoides, assembly GCF_035046505.1. Taxonomy (NCBI): domain Eukaryota; kingdom Metazoa; phylum Chordata; class Lepidosauria; order Squamata; family Scincidae; genus Tiliqua; species Tiliqua scincoides. Next base: position 83,439,888 of record NC_089821.1, read on the forward strand.
CAATAACAATGTCTCTTCCAATTGTTTGTTTTGTCCTGTCTCCAGTGTTTTGGGTTTATCTTCCATTTCTATGCTCTTTTGTTGATCCTCTCCTGTTTGTTGCATATTAGACTCATTTGTCTGTTGAATTAAGATTTCCAGGCTAATTTGGATATGTAAATATCGATTTGCTCGTTGCTTTCCCATTTGCAATACTTTTTCCATAATCCTTTGTTTTTTCTCAAGTGATTTGGATATAACATCTTTAAGTTGCACACTAAGATCATTTAGTTGTGTAGTTAATGCTTCGAAACTAGCTTGAACCCGCAGATATTGATTTGTTTGTTGCTGTCTCATCATCACTAATTTCTCTATATTGTCTTGTATCATCTGCTTCCATTCTTTCCCTTTCGGTTCCTCTTGTGTTAGTTAGTTAGTTAGTTAGTTAGTTAGTTAGTTAGTTAGTTAGTTAGTTAGTTAGTTAGTTAGTTAGTTAGTTAGTTAGAAGAGCACCTAACTTTTGCTCCTTTTCCTGTCATCCTTTTTCTTCCTTGTTATATCTTCTTTCTTCTTATTTCACTTGTCAAGTTCTGTTCTTGACTTTGTAGTATGTTTTTAGTCCACTAGATGTCCCTGATGTTCTTGTTTCTGTTGTTTATGTCTTATTTCTGTTATTTATATTTGTTTCAATGTCAACCACATTCCTTTCCAGGAGATAATCAAAGGAATGTAAACAAACAACCACTTTTGTAAAAAAAAAAAAAAAAAAAAGAATAAAAGAAACTGAACAATCCACAACAGTAATTGTATTCCAAGACAGTTAATTTGTAATTCAACAAATTTTAGATTTATAAAGTTAGAGTTATGCACTTATATTTCCATAACAAGCTCGGCAGATCTCCTCCAAAGCTTCTTTTTGCAGGAAATGGACAGAGTGGATAGGGACATGCTCTTTACACTCTCACATAATACCAGAACCAGGGGACATCCACTAAAATTGAGTGTTGGGCGGGTTAGGACAGACAAAAGAAATTATTTCTTTACTCAGTGTGTGGTCAGTCTGTGGAACTCCTTGCCACAGGATGTGGTGCTGGCATCTGGCCTGGACACCTTTAAAAGGGGATTGGACAAATTTCTGGAGGAAAAATCCATTACGGGTTACAAGCCATGATTTGTATGCGCAACCTCCTGATTTTAGAAATGGGTTATGTCAGAATGCCAGATGCAAGGGAGGGCACCAGGATGAGGTCTTTTGTTATCTGGTGCGCTCCCTGGGGCATTTGGTGGGCCGCTGTGAGATACAGGAAGCTGGACTAGATGGGCCTATGGCCTGATCCAGTGGGGTTGTTCTTATGTTCTTCTCACATCAACAAACAAATACACAGCGAAAGCCTCCCCCTCCTTCCTCTTCTCCCAGGAAGGGAAAAGCCTGCCTCTCCTTCTCCTTCTTTCGGGCAAAAGCTTAATCAGGCAGTCAATTAGTCAATTAATCCCAGACACATATAATGGAACAACACTCACTTGCTTCTTTCAACTTCCTTCCCTCCTTGGAGCCTTTGGCTTAATTGCAACATTGAATCCTCACCATCACCAACATTGATGACTGAGGAGTTACTTCTGAAAGGGCAGCCCACATGAAAATTGGGCTCTCCCATATCTGAAATATGATCAAGATTTGCAAATTTTCTCTTCTGTCATTTGCAGCTAATGAGGTCCTAAGTGAGAAAAAGTGCTTATTTTTGGTTATGACCTGTTTAATGACATCATTTCCTGCCTAATGACATCACTTCCGGCCCTCAGCAGGCATCATAAATGCTATTCGGCCCTTGGTTTGAAATGAGTTTGACACCCCTGTGCTCGGGCAATGTCAGAGAAACTGGAATGAGTTTGCATCATTGAAAGACTACAAAGGGAAGTTACAAGCAGGATATTACATAGTGACACTTACTTAGTGCAGATGTTTTGATACAAAGTTGCATGCAACACATAGAGACTATCCAAGGCTGCATTTAGTGGGGGCCAATACAAAATGCAAATATAAGCAGGAAGCATACTGAAAGGTGGACACTGGAAGCAGTAGGTTGCATAATGAGATTCTATTCCCAGGGTGTCTGGCCTGAGCAGGCAAACAGAGTTCTTGGGCTTGACCTGACTTTCCAGGGAAGCAGTGCCAAGTGCTCATGTTGTAGCATAACGGATATGATAGTCCAGAATACTCCATGATGGTGAAACCAGGTGGCAAATAGTTGGCATGGGCAGGCAGGTTTGGCCTTAGTGGTCCTGCCTGGCATCAAGTCATTTGCAGTCCATGATTGCATATGCATTCATCAGACCAAGGAAAATAAAGGAGAAAGAAATTAGAAAAATCCTCACTGGTAACAATACTGCTCAGAATAGTGATTCTGAGGTATAGGATTTGGCTGCCAGTAGAACTTGCCTCTGATCCTGCAGGGCTGTTATTACGTTCTTGGCCAGAATGCAGATGTAGTCTTTTGTAATCAAGACTTGGGAAATGCCTTTTTACAGTTTATGCTTTGGGGCATACCTTCGTCTGCACAGTTCCACACTTCCTAATATAATAGGAGATTATTTTATCCAGGGGGAGGGCTATGCTCCGGTGGTTCAGTGCATGCTTTGCATGCAGAAGACCCCGGGTTCAGTCTCTAGCAGCTTCATAACTGTGACTAAAAGCAGATAGGTTTCCTCACACGCCTAACTGAAGCTCATAATTTTTCAGTCAAGATGATGTAAACCCAGGTAGGGGTGCTACAATATTCTACTCCATTCTCAAAGGGAATAGTATGTATGGCCTCCGCAATGATCAATATCGGTGTATAGCTCAGAGCTTCAATTACATTTTCACACAGACCCAGATTGCTGTACCAGTTTGCAGTGTTCTTGACTCTTAATGAAATTTCCTATTATGAAATGTGCATTCAGAATTTGGTGGCTGTGACAATTCTGTGAATACATTTCCAAGAAATTTCTCATTATATATTTTTGTCTAATAACAGGAGTACAAGATGTAATTTAGTTGTGTGCTATATTGAATAATTCTAGGGCATGCTAATCCAGTCACGTTGCTGAGACTCGGAACAGAAAACCTTAACATGGTGTCAAGAATTTGGCACTATGTTTATGTACAAAATGACTATTTAGGAGGATAATGTAAGATGTTGAATCAAGGGCTTAGCCTTTTTGCATATTTGTAATGGGACAGGAACTTGCATAGCACGCAAGAGTGCACTTCATTGGTGACTGACGTTTTTGGGTTTGTTTGTTTCCTTGGCAGGCAGCTTATGCTGCTGTGTATATTCCAGCCGTACTTTCTGCAAATATTTATTTATGAATCTTCCTTGCCTTGCAAATCACCTTGATTTGCATTAAATAACAAAAGTAACAACTAAACCACAAATCGAGGGGGGTGGCGGACCTCAAATGACAATGAAGATCAGAACAAAAGCTTAAATGACAAAGAGATGCAAGCATGAAGCGTAATCTCTCGCCTTCATGGAGCAAATTTAAGTAAATCTGAGGCACAAGTAGGTCATCCTTGTCCTTCCATGAACTGTACTTGGGGAATCTTCCTGTGTAAGGAATGAAAAGAACACCCAAAAGCTGAATTACTACTGCATCTGCCAGTTACAATGTCAATCTCATGTCCTTGAATGGCATTGACTGGGAGCTCAGGGCTTGCTCACATGACTATTTTTCTAGATAGCTGTTAGCATAGACTGTGTTTTTGTGTCTGTGGGTGGATGTGGGTTTTCCTTTCATATGAGAAAAATTGTATACCATTGCATGAGCACAATTTTGGCATACGTACGTATTGATCTTGCTGCTTAGTGTGCAACACTTTCTAAACATTTGTTTGTGTAGCAAAACAAACATTCATCATTCATGGAGCTTTCACAAGTGACAGTGCACCACCCAAGTATATATATTCCCTTTCTATACTTGTTCTCCAGGAGGCCCTCAGCCTTGCTATATCAACTGGAGGAGCAGACACCTGCTAATAAGGAAGCTTTTAGGATACCCTTGAGCCAACATACGATCCCACTTTTAATGTTATGTGATTCATGGCCCAATTCTATCAAGTTCCTATGAGCCACTGCCATAGGCCCCACTGCGGTGGCATGAAAGCTGAGTCACCATTTCATGCAATGGAACCACTGGCAGGAATGGCCAGGAGTGTTGCACATGCCCCAGACTTGTCAGGTATTGTGGTGGTGGGGTCGACATGGATGGTTTGTTGAGAGTAGGTGGGGGGAGGACAGGGAGTAAGCTGGAAAGGATGGATCTTTGCAGCAAAGGCACATGCCAGATCCTATCCTCCATTTTCCAACCCAGCCTGCCCCCTTCCACTCCTCAGACCTAGGCCAGCGACACACCTAGCATGGCCAAAAGAACTACAAAGGGGTAATGTTGTCTCTCATTGGCCTTCTGGTTTCCACCCCCATAATATGCAATGGGTGCTGTGTTGGTGCAGCTGCATGCTACAGCATGGTGCAGGATACGGTTGGGCTGCTAGCTATACACTTTCTACATTTTCTGTTAACTTTAATATGAATTCTACCTGCTATCAATTTCGGGGCACAATCCTAACCCCTGGTTAGGATGGCGCAAGTCACTTGCGCCAACCTGAAGGCGTTGGAAACATGCTGTAAGGCACATTTGCATTGAGCCAGGGAGGCCAGCACAAGGAGTTGCGCTGGCCTCCCTGCGCTGGATCTAGGCCCAGCACAGTAAGATTGTGTTGGCCGAGCTTGACCAACACAGAGGTCTAGGGGGGCACTGGGAGGGCAAGGAGGAGGCGGGGAAGAGGCAGGAGGAGGCAGGAGGGAGCTTACCTGTCTTGCGTGCCCTTCCAGCAGCTCCAAAACACTTCGATGGAGACCTTTGTGCCACTTGCAAGTGGAGTAGAAGATTCCGTTGGGGCCTGGGCTGCCTTTTCCCTTTCCCCTTTTATTGACTATCTCCAATTAGACACCATCCCTGAAGAAGACCAAAGAAGCGGTGGCTCAACTGGTTGAAAGAAGACATGCGGGTACTTGACATCACCCCAGAAGATGCCCTGGACCATGCCAAATGGCGTGCAGCTTGCAGAATAGCAGACCCCGCACAGATGCGGGGAAAATTGCTAGGACAAAGAAGGGAGGAGATAGCCACATGGAAGTAATTGTGGCGACTTTGATGTCACCGCAATTTCTTCCGGGTCATGGGCGGGGGTTGATAAAGGCAGAGGTGGCCCCGGGTGAAGAAAAGGCTGGGACCGCCTCTGATAATGTTTAAGAGTTTATCATCAGGTAGATTATCCCTACTGCATAAAATGGATTTTTTCATCAATGTTTGTGAGTCTGTTACAACTACTGCACGGAGCCACCATAGTATAGAAACCTTTCTATCAGTTTGCATTTGGGACCCATAATTAAGAATCAGCCTTTAGCTCCTGCCTGCAAGACCGTAAAGGAATGATGTACAACCCAATACTGAGCTGCCTGGTGTGCAGAGCTGCAGCAGCACCAAAATGGTTGCTATGGCATGCGGCAACATGCTGGGCATCCACTGCTGGCTCCTCAGGGGGAAGGGGACATTTGTCCCCTTTGGGGGGAAAGGAGACATTTGTCAACAATGGGGTTACTTGATTCTGTGGTGGCAGCCTGACACAGGGTTCCGAGTCCAGCAGAGCTGAACCGGTCCCGCCCACTCTTGCCCCTCTCCTGCCATGTCTTCCCCCCATCCTCCATCCATCCTGGAACACCTCCTCCCCACCCCCTCCTGCCCCGTTTTATCTCTCCATTGCCTGGCATTCACACAGATCGCCAGGAGGTGGGCTGTAGGCCCAGCAGGAGCTCGCACTGGGCTGGCTCCAGCACTGGGCCCGTGGTAAGGCTTGCAAACGTGGCAAGACTTATATTTGCCATAAGGCACTGTTTGTGACAGTGCACACCGGTGGCATGCCCAGGTCTGGATTGGGTCTGTAATCAGCCACTGTTGTTCCTAAATCCTTACATTGCCAAGGTATGTCGACTTGAGGAGTGTTCAGTCTATATTGACTTTGGAGTCAGCTGCATTCAAAAATTGCAAATTAGTTTCCCTAAACATGGTGCCTAAACAGTTTGTGTTGAAATATCTGTCTAGCCATGCTGCTTGCTTGTTGGCCTTATAAATCTTAGCCTATTTTGTTTGTTCATTTAAAAAAAAGAAAACTAATTTTAAAAATCTACCAAGGTAGTGAATAAGATTGAAATGTTAAAATCTTAGTTCCATACAGAACAGATTTAGCTCTCCAATCTACAGACAGGAAAAAAGCACAGCAGGGTATTAAAAATGAAGAGAGATTCGGGTAACCCACTACACATAATTGGTAGGCTACATTTGGTCTCTAGTGGGTCACACGTTTTAGAGGCCTGGCCTAGATTATGCCCTCCAGCTATCACATTTTGTCCCACTTTACAGGTTTTTCATGTTTTCACTCAGGTGATGACGCATGGAATACAGATTGTCTACCAACAACATTTTGTTATGGTTTATGATTTTCTTTCATCATGTTGCTGTTCCTACAGATTTAACTATCTATCCCCATTTCATCCATTTACATCTTCCTTCCTTCCTTCCTGAAATGCAGTTGCCATTTCAGCATGCACAAAATTCTATGGGTTCCTTTGGAGTATTGACTATCGTGTTTTCTCTTTTACAGGTTTATTCAGTTTAACAAATCAGCACCATTGACATAAGATAAATAATTCATACATGTAAAATTAATGATTAGTTTGAAAATGGTTATCAAATATTTAATTTGATTGAAATGGCTAGGCTGGTGCATTATGCATGTTAGATATGAGAGTTTCAATCAAACAATACGACAGTCCTATTTTTCTTGCTGTTCGCATACTTTTCTCCAGTCCTCTTCTTTAATAAACAATTTTGGAACCTAAATTTGATCATTACTTGAAGATTGGCATGGCTGATTATACCATTCTGGAAAACTGATTGCAAGATGAGTTGCTTATTATTTTTTCCATTTTTCTTCACTCAAGAGTTCTTAAAGTAACACATGTGACTCTCAACATAATGTTTAAATCACAATGGAGCATTTTCTTAATGCAGAAGTTATGTGGGAACATTCAATCGAAATTGCTTTAAAAAGAGGCTAGAAGTTTCATATGATACACAATTAGTCTTACGTCAGATCCCATGAGGAAACGTGGAGTTTTATACCCATCTGCTTCCACAGATATATACCTAGAACTGTCCTGGTCTTTGATCATGAATTAATGACTGAAAAAAAATGAGAAGGCAAGATTATCTGAGCAAAAGCAGTAGGAAGTGGAGTGGAGGTGACAATCTGAAGGCATCACCTGACATACAACTGGATAGGTTTAGATTTAGATAGATTTAGAGGTTAGATTATTGTAACACGCTTTATGTGGGGCTGCCCCTGAAGACGGTTTGGAAACTGCAATTAGTGCAGAATGCGGCGGCCTGTGTGGTCACTGGAGCTAGGCGGTTTGACTCTGTCAGCCTGCTTCTCCGGGGGCTGCATTGGCTGCCCATTCATTTCCGGGCTCAATTCAAGTTGCTGGTTTTGACCTTTAAAGCCCAATACTGCTCTGGGCCAGGGTATCTCAGATATCGCCTACTTCCATACAATCCGGCTCGTCCTCTTAGGTCATCAGAGAAGGCCTTTTTACAAGTGCCGCCACCTAAGGAGGTACGTGGGGCACCAGCAAGAAATAGGGCCTTCTCAGTAGTGGCACCAACGTTATGGAACTCCCTTCCCCTTGATTTAAGAATGACTCCCTCTCTTGAGACTTTTCGGCAAGGCCTGGAGACCTTTTTGTTTAAACAAGCCTTCTGAGTTCATGGCCTTTTTAAACATCTTTTCTATATCTTTTAGTATTTTTACAGGCCTGATTCCTCTATGATTTGCTGCGTTTTGCTTTTTTTATCTGACTTTTTATCTGACTACTGTTTTTATGGGTATCTGTTAATGTGTTTTAATATGTTTTTATTTGCGGTTAAATTATGTTTTTAATCTGTTTTTAATATGTTGTAAGCCGCCCTGGGTCCCTTCGGGGAGAAGGGCAGGATATAAATAAAGTTTGTTATTATTTAGATGGAAGAAATTGAAGCAAGTTCGGGAGTCAGGTATGAGATTTTTAATCATGTAAAATCTATATGCGACAGCGCAATCCAAACATCACACTGTGCCAGTGTGAGTCGTCGTAAAAGTGCCATAAAGCACTTTTACACCAACTTGGGAGGAAGCAGCCCTGGCAGAAAGGCCTGTGCCAGCCCACCAGCACTGCATCCAGAACCCCGACCTCCAGTGCAAGGAGGTAAGGTGCTGAGGGGCATAGGACATGGGGAGGGTGGCAGGGAGATGAGGAGGAGGTGATGGGGGAGGGCAGAACAGGGGTGGCTCGGGCTCAGAAAGCCTCCTCTGCCATATCCTAACCCCCGTCCCTCTCAGCCTTACATCGGGCTTCCCGGAATTTATGCCAGTTAAATAGGCGGTGCAGATTCATGAAACCCCAAAGGGCAGGTTGGGGCTTGACATGGGGTTAGGGGATAAATATTCCCTTACCCCAAGGAGACCTCCAGGCACCTCCTAACCTGTGCTGGATGCAGTGCAGACCATGTGGACTGTCTGTGCAAGCACAGGTTAGGATTGGGTTGTAAGGCACACAAAAGTATTAACCTAAAAATCAAACTGCTGTGCTAGAACGTGGGTTGAGTTTCAAATGCAAATAATAGTTGACACACAATGAAGCTGTTTCTGTCATATTTCTGTTTGACTAAATACATGATGTCATTTCAACCCAAGTTCACTTCGCCACTGAACCACCAATGAATGGCAATTCTGCAGGAGCGTGGTAAAGGTTGCAGCTTAGCTCCCGGTAAGCTGGTTGGTTTGACACATGCTCTGCTTTGCAGGGCTCCACTCAACCTACATTTTCAGCCAATCAATGAGGTTGTATGAACGACTCTTTCTTTGTTCTGGAAATATACCAACTGAATGTAGCCTATTAATGTGGCTGCCAGTACTGCAGTGCAATTAAACACTGTGTATGAAAAGAGTCTGATGCGTTAGAGTCTGACACTTTAAAAAATTGTCTGAGTCAAATGTAAATTTATAGCTCTTTACTCATGCTTATTCTCATCTAGCTAAGTAAATGTATTCCACTTCTCCTGAACTTCTGCCAATTAACAGATAAAAAGACATTCTTCATAAGTTTCCACTGTTTCATGATTTTGATGGTATATTAACATACAAGAGGATTCCTTAATTCAATAGTACCAAGGAGTTTTATCCAAGTCCACTTCCTTTACATAGTTCATGAAACTCTGTTGTTTAATTCATTGGTTTAATGGTGTAGGAAAATGGCAGGTCAGTCCTATCCAGGGCTTATGGTGGCAGATCTCATAACCTGCTACTGTAAGCTCTGGACTGGTGGTGTGAAAGTGGCACGGGTGCCAGATGTTTCAAGGCTGCCAGTGCAAACAGCAGTGGGGGAGGTCCCATGTGCCCAATAGTGACTCCTAGTCACCCTGTCAGAGCCTGTAAGTCAGTGGCGGGGGCTGTTTGGTGGAGGTCTGTGGGAGGGTGAAAAGCAGGATGGCAGGGGGCAGTTCAGCAGTGGGAGAGGGAGGAACTTGGCAGCAGTGGTGCAAGCTGAGATGTCATCCCCTTTTCCCCATCCCCAGACTACTTCCTGAGACTACTTGAACTTATGCCAGCAAAAAAATGCGGGCACTGGGCCGAGGCGACCCATTGGAGGCCAGATAGAAGAGGTTTGACTTACCTGTCCTGGGCCATCTGGTTGCCATCCCCTGCCCATAGCAATCAACACATGCTCCATCTATGGGTTGGCAGGGGATAGGATTGGTCCCTATAACTTATAATAGGGACATTGGGACAGGAAGAAAGCCTCTGGTTTTAACTGGTACCCATCCAGCACGCATCCTAGAATGCTCATGCCCCAGAATTAGAATTTTCCTTTTTCTGACATCAATCTGCCTGTACAGTTGTTGCCTACTGTGCTTTTTCCAGTCAAGTGCAAATCTGCTACAGTGTTGGGAACATCCCCCTTGTCAATTAATACATAATGAATTGTATTGTGTACGGCTACCTACAACCCCAAAGTCTTGACTCCAGAAACTTTAGGTGGACTGAAGTCTTTTGGAGCACTAGACAGGCAATGAAAGTAGCCAGTTGACAGCTGAAACACCTTGAAGGTCATGGTGTCTGTCAGATTCCTCACATCAGCTGAAGTAAATAGCCAGGTAGGATAAAGGCTCTTCCTCAGGACACTTTGAGGACGGCAAATTTTGGCCCTAATTTCAATTACTCTTGTGCTACTGCTGAAGATAGATGGGGCGCTCCCAAGATTGCTCCTTGACCAATGAATATTGAGTAGTCCTTGTAGAGTGGCTGCTCCACCTTAAGCAAGATGATACCATCCTAGAGAACCCCCTGAGGATGGCTGCATGAAATGTGTTCTTTCACCACCTTTGGCAGCACTTCCCTGCCACCATAAATAAATGTGCGTATACAGAGCGAATGACACATGGCAGCCAGCTTAGCTTTTTCTCTTGCAACAAATGCACCAAGGCTAGCTTTGAGCTAGGGTGTGCATCGACCCAGAAGGATGCAACATGTATTGAGGGCACCTCAAATGAGGTGGACCTGAAACCAGCGAACTAAATATTATACTCATTTTCATACATTTGCTCCCCGTGGGAGGCTTATGAGGAATGTTTTAAGTTACACTCACAGGGGGAATATTGGAACTCTTTGTTTTTCCTTATTTTTTTTTGTTTTGGATCTTCTGATCACCTTGGGGGCTCCTGTTATGTTTTAGCATCCTGAAGGGGTAACTGAGTGATTAGAAGGAAGCAATCAATATTGTCCTACTGTTGTTGTTTATTGTATGTTCTGCTTACATGTTATGGGGTCATTTTAACTTCCTTTATTTTACTGTTGTAGCCACCTGGTCTCCATTCATTTGGGAGGGAGTTGGTTTGCTCCACCTTCTCAGACTGCTCACCTTCCACTACTGCTGATTTGAAGGGAACCCTCATGCTGTGGAGCTCTCTGCTACTCAGGGGAAGGGTTTCCCAAGGCAACTTCCTTATTTCTGGAATCGACGAGCTATGGGCAGTGGCCAACAAGTACTACTGTCCCAATTTAATCCCAAATTTAATATAATTAATGAAATAGGGATAGGGGGATGGTACTGATGCTGAGCCCCTGCTCTGCCATCTTCCCTTTCAGAAACACTCCCTAAGCTGAGCATTTGTCTCTGCAGACAAACATGGAATGTCATTGTACAAATTGATAGTTAAGGCCACACCAGGAGTATAACGTTCAGTTCTAGTCACCACATCTCAAAAAGGATATAGTGGAAATGGAAAAGGTGCAGAAGAGAGCGGCCAAAATGATTGCTGGGCTGGGGCACTTGTGAGGAAAGGCGACAGCGTTTTGAGCTCTAGAAAAAAGGTGCCGGGGGGGGGATATACAAAATTATGCAGGGGGTGGATAAAGTGGATAGTGGGAGTTCTTCTCCCTCTCACACAACACCAGAACCAGGGGACATCCACTAAAATTGAGTGTTGGAAGAGTTAGGACCGACAAAAGAAAATATTTCTTTACCCAGCATGTAATTAGTCTGTGGAACTCCTTGCCACAGAATGTGATGATAGCATCTGGCCTGGTTGCCTTTAAAAGGGGATTGGACAAATATCTGAAGGAAAAGTCTATCACAGGTTATAAATTGTGATGGGCATGTGTATCTGCCTGATTTTAAAAGCAGGCTACCTCAGAATGCCAGATGCAAGGAAGGGCACCAGGATGCAGGTCTCTTGCTATCTTGATGCTCCCTGAGACACCTGGTGGGCCTGTGTGGGCACTGTATCTCATGTGTTGAGATACAGGAAGCTGGACTACATGAGCTTTTGGCCTGATCCAGCTGATCTTTTCTTATGTTCTTATGGAATGCGAAGAGAGAGGGAGGGAGCAGCAGTGCTAGCATGTGTGCATCACTGATGAGGGATATTATTAATTATTAACAGTATTTATATACTGCTTTTCAGCTAAAAGTTCACAAAGCGGTTTACAGAGAAAAATCAAATAACTAAATGGTTCCCTGTCCCAAAAGGGCTCACAATCTAAAAAGATGCAAATGAATACCAGCAGACAGCCACTAGAACAGACAGTGCTGGGGTGAGGTGGGCCAGTTACTCTCCCCCTGCTGAAAAAGGAGCACCCACTTGAAAAAGTGCCTCTTACCCAATTAGCAGGGGATAGCAGGCATCCTTGACAAGTCCCTCACATGTTCACTCTTCCTGGGACAGCAAAGGCCCTGAACAGGATTAGTGTAGTTTTAAGACTCAGCTGCTTTTCTGGATGGCTGAACAGCTCTGGCCATCCCTGCTAATGTCTTTCTTGCTTTTGAAGGACTTGTCCCGTCAATCTGTCAAGGGAGCATTATCTTTTTACACCCCTCTCAACATGGATATCCAACGCATCCAGTATACAGATATCTGACAGTAAGTTGCAATTTTGTATTTATTTTTGACTGATGCATCCTTATACAATAATGACTCTTCAGTCAACGCGCGTGGCATAAGAGAAATTACTGGCCCAAGCATGAATGTCATTGCTCACATTCTGAGAAGGATTCTACGTGAACATATCACAAAAGAGCAGTAATGGCCATCATCTCAAAGTGTTCCCCATCTCAAGAAGTTTAAACAGGCACAAGCTAAGGATATGAAAGTCATTTGGTTTGTCCTTTACATTTTTTTAAGAATGCAAAATTGGCTTTGGATGGAAAAAATGTATTTGATGCATGTATGAACTCAGTTGAATGCCCAAAATAATCAACTTTGATTTATGCTTCTATTAAGGTGTCTACAGATGTTTCTTTCTACATTGACAGTACACAAAAGTTTCTAATGCAACATGCCTGTCCATAGAAGATTCCTAGATCTAACTGTATGCTCCCAGGCAGGGCTGACCCCCCCCCCCCCCAAAGATAACCTATACAGGCTGGGAAGCGAGAGAGGCTTACAGCACTCTAGTTACTTTCCTTTGCTCACTTCCTAGGGACACGGCAACCTAGCTGGGCTTTCTCCCAGATGGTCACTACCCTTCCTTTGGAGCTCCTTCATCATCAGCTCCTTGAGTTGGTATCTCCCCTGGCTCCTCAGGGAACCACCCCTCCCTTTTGTTCTCCTGTCCATAGGAGGAGAGCCATCCTTATCCTCCACCTCTCATTCCCTTCTCCGCACCCATCTCCACCCTCCTGTCTCCCTGTTGCCGTGTGTCCTGCGGTGCCTGGGGAATGAGCCACAGTCTGTCCTGTGGCATAGATCCTGGCTGTCACTGGAAATCTTCAAGAAGAGGCTCGACAGCTGCCTACTGGTCATGCTCTAAGAGGATTTCCTACTACAGCCTGTGGAGGCTGGGGCTGGAGCAAAGGACACCCAGTGCACCAGTCATGTCCAGTGCAGTGGTGGGGGAGGGTGAAGGAAGGCCAAGGATGGGTGGAATGTGGGTTGGGGTGGGCGGATTGGGTCCAGGAGGGGAGGAAGATTGATGGTGCAGGCATGTGCCATATCCCAGCCTCCTTCCTGGACCTGATCTGCCTGCAAGGATCAATTCAGATTTACACCAGCGATATTACTGGTACAGATCCAAGCTTGACCCATTGTGGCTACTGGGGTTTACCCTGGGGCAAGGGGACAAATGTTCCCTTACCCGGAAGAGACCTCCAGCAACCACAATTCCCCCTGGGATACAGTGTAGCCTGCGCCTAAACAACTGCATCGCCACGTGGGAATTTAATTAGAATTGGACTGCAAGATTGTAAGTAGAAACTAGTAAAGTGCACACAGATTGCAGGAGAATGCAACTCACCTTCTTCTGCAACACCACCTTCTTGGCAGTGGTTGCCCTTCCTCACCATAATACAAGGCAAGCGAGTTTAGCTCGCACCCTGTTGGAAGCTTTGAGCAAGTGGGCGAGGCATAGCACAATTGCTGACGCCGACCATCTCTCTTCAGTGTGCCTCATGTTGGCACACGTGTTGCTTTCCTTGAGATGTCAGGCTGTGAGAGAACTTTCACTACTCCATGAACGGATCCCCAGAGTTTCTGCACTGGGTTTGTTGTGGGGCTGTCAATTATAGTAAAGTTGATAAGGCCAGATTATAGTTAGTAATTATGATGTAGGAGGGTGGTAGCTAGGGACAGTGTGGCTGTCACTGCCCATTCCACTGGCACAGAAGAATAGGATTGGGCTACTATGTTGATGTCACTCCTTTGCTTGTTGTCGTCCTCCAGTCCCCGCCCCTGGGCCCTCTCCTTGATTCCAGACTGCCTGCCTATCCAGGCAATCATGCTCAGGAGTGTTCATATTCTTTTTTAATGCACAAGTTTGCATTTGTCAATGAAATATTATTCAAAGTGACAAAATTGGGTCTGATAAGCTCTCTGTTTAGTAGCTAACTAGGGACTAATTTGGATATCTGAAAGTACAAAAAGAAGACAAGCAACACAGCATTATCTCTAGATGAAATGGGAGCTGCCCTCTTTGTAAAAGCACCTTTATTATTATCAGGAATAAATTTTCTTGTCTCATTATTTTGCTTCAGTGAAGAAATAAACAGAGAGGGTGTTGCTATTTTAGGGTTGTGATTGCTTAATCAAGATATATCTCAGGAGTGTTGACCTTTTGTATTATTATTTTTGTCTGGCGGACAAAATGAGACAAAGTGAGACAGTCTCATTACAAGAAAAGGAGTTTTGCTTGAAAGGAAAGAAGTGATATCACTGAGCCCCACATTATCTTGCAGTATAAAAGGAATATATTATAGCAGTGATGCAATGATTCCTCTGCATGCCTGGAATTTTTTTGTTAACTTCTTTTGTTCAACCTCCCCATCTCTGTTTGGAAAAAAACTAGCCAGAGTTTGTTACTGTAGGCCAGTCAATAAGATTCACCTATTACAGGCCCTGCAACTTTTCTAGCTCCTCCCACTCCAGTCCTGGTTGTTCCTTGGCAAGTGTACAAATACTGTGTAAAATGTATTTTTGGTGGTGCATTAGTGGTTCTATACAGGTGGGAATAACTACAGATTACATGGTGGTTCTGTGGAATGCACTGCAGTTTTGCGGTGTCTCTTCATAAGCTATAGCCCTTACTGCAGTGGTGCTCTTTATGGTGCCCCATAGTCACCCCTCCTCAAAGACAACACCTCCCTCCAAATCAGGAAAATTTAACTTTGCTTTCTCAGAAAATCTCCCTGCACATTCAGACTAGCACGTCCAAGAAGAGGATTCAGGTCAAGTCCTATTCAACATGTTTGTTTCGAACATGCCGGGAAACATTCGAACACTTGACAGCTGACACTGAAGCCCACAGAGATATAACCCAGCAACAATACATGGGGCTAGTAATCATGCGCAGCAATCATTAGGCAACTTCTGGTTCCATAGCCATCTCTAGGCTAATTATGGATTATGTAACTTGTGATGCACCATGCCTCCTGGAAAAAGCTAGCTTTTCAGTTATTCTCACAGTTCTAATCTGGTTTGTGACAAAAAGCAGCAGAACTATCCTTACCATACTCTTGAGGCAGGGTACTGGCCCACTGGTTGAAACATTCCTCATGTCATAATATGCTCAGCAGGTTGAGAAATTTGTACATGGCAAAGCTTTCCAGTGTTTCTTGCTTGATCAGGGCAGCTTGTATGGTTCTTCTCCCTATCCCAGTGTTTCTCAAACTGTGGGTTAGGACCCACTAGGTGGGTCGGGAGCCAATTTCAGGTGGGTCCCCATTCATTTCAATATTTTATTTTAATATATTAGACTTGATGCTACCATGGTATGTGACTGCATTTAGGGAAATGTTACAGACTTGTACTTTTAACAAGCTACTATGTATATTCTTTTAACAATGATAGTAAATGGGACTTACTCCTGTGTAATTATGGGTAGGATTGCAGCCTAGGATTGTCAAAAATTTTCCTGCTTGATGATGTCACTTCCGGTCATGACATCACTTCCAGTTGGTCCTGACAGATCCTCATTCTAAAAAATGGGTCCTGGTGCTAAATGTTTGAGAACCACTGCCCTATCCTGTCTCATTTTTGCAACAACTCTGGGTGGTACATTTCAGCTGCAAGATCATGACCAGACCAAAATCACCAAGTTAGCTTAATGGCTGCATAGAAATCTAGGTAGATTTGTCCAGTTCTACAGTGGAAGCTTATGCATGCCTACACAGAAGTAAGTCTTATTGAGTGCAATTAGACTTGTTCCTAGGTAACTATGGATAGGATTGCCGCCCGAGTTTGCCAGTCTAACCACAACATCTCTACAACTTTGTATATAACTCGCTACTTAAAAATCTCCTTCTATAACTGCAGGTGTATATACCCTATGATCAACCAAAAAATACAGGTTTGTGCATTCTGGGTCCTTGTTTATATTTCTGGCAGTTAAATATGACATAGATTAAATTTCCATTTGCTTCCTAGTTTGGGCGAACATTGTGCTCATGAAACTGAGACGAATTGCTGCGGCTTAGCATAGGTGTTTCATTGACAAGCACCACATCCCAGTTTAAATCACATTGGAATTGTGAGCATAATTCCAAATGAAGGAGATGATGCCAATTCTGCTGAACTATGTGGAGTGTTTCGAGCTTTTGGATGATGAAACTAATAAGCCTTCCAGAGAGGTTACTGCCACCAAATGTGAATTCAATAGCTGTATGCTGGCAGCTAATTATGATGCTGTAAATTAGAATGAATACAAATAAAATCAGAACCCAGTCCCAATTTCTATCAATTGACTGCCAATGTGTGTTGGTGTAACGTCTGTCTTGCTTTTTCCTATCAGGCCCATCTACAAACGTGCAAGTGAAGCAACACAAAGGCAGTCATTTTTATTGGATTGTCTTCGTTCAGTGAGTGTTTCTGTACCAAAAGAAAGGTTGGAGAGGTTGTGTGTATGAAAGGGAAGTTTTGATGGGAACAGTTGTTGAATCAAGAGGGCACTGGCACAGGAACTCTTCTGGCTTCCCAAAGCGGCGAACCTCAGATGTCCTCAGAGAAAGGCAGAACCATGTGGTGCAATATCAAGCAGCGCTATTCTCAAACCTGGACTTTATTTGGACTTTATTCCATACCAGGGAAGGGCCTTCAAGGCTTTTACACAATCTAGGGATTCTGAGAGCCCCTCCCCTCCAGAAGACTCTGTGCAACTGACTTTCCTGCCTGAGAGTAGGCAATGCAGGCATATGGACTGGTGGAATAAGATAAAGATACACTTTATGACTGTACCTGCTCCCTGTTTAGAATCACCATTACAGAAGACTACAGCCTGGGAAAATGGTTAAGGGAATAAAGAAAAACGCATTTAAAGGCAGTTCTCCTGGATGTAACTTGCATATTTTTGAAATAATGGGATTTACAAATTAATACTGGAAGTGGAATTTGCATGACTTCCTTTTTGACATAGCCTGATAAATTAGCTGCTAATTAGTTGCTAATGAGCAAAGCCCCCCCCCCCAGACACTGGCAGCTTCTTGTGGGAGGTGAGGGGCCCAATCCTATACAACTTTCCAGCACTGGTGCAGTCACAATGCAGCCCCGAGGTAAAGGAACAAATTTTCCTATTCCTTGAGGAGGCCTCTGTGATTGCCTCCACAACACAGGAAGTAGTGCATACCCTATTGGCACAGCAGCACCAGCACTGGAAAATTGGATAGGATTGGGCCCTGAGTCTCCTCTAAAGCCAGAAGATAAAAAGAGACAAAGAACGTGCATTCACAGGGCCACAAATGACTTTTTCCCCTAACACAGGTTAATCCCATTGTTTCCTATGGAAAATCTGGTTTTCATTTACGCTTTTTTGATATATGTAGAATTATATGTGTGATCCAGAAATGTAACCCCAGCATAAATTGAGAGCTACCTGATGTCTGTAAAAGGATACCCCATGTTTTTACATTAATATGTACTTAAAGGTGCTTAGAGGTTTTACTTACAAAACAGTAAACATAAAGCAACTCAGTAAATGGTCAGTGCAAGGTTTTTAGTAGAGATGCATGAGCTACTACTATGCATGAGCTATGAGAGATGCATGAGCTTTTCCCAATCTTGGTGGCACCAGCACATGCCAGATCCTATCCCCTCTTTCCCAGGATGCTCTACCCCTTTTCTCTCTTCTGACCTACACCATCAAAATATCTCCCATTTTATACTGCATCTTTGATTATTTTTGCCTAAGTGCATAACTTTGCATTTATCCCTGTTGAACTTCATCTTATACATTTAAGCCCAGTATTCCATTTTGTCTAGGTCTTCCTGAAGGTTTCTACTGTCTTCTATTGTGTTTGCTACTCCTTCCAGCTTGGTGTCATTCACACATTTGATGACGCCCCCTTGTATCCCTTCATCTAAGTCATTGATGAAGATGTTAAAGAGAACCAGCTGCCCAGTTAGGAGGGTAAAAGCAGAGTAAATATTCTGCTGTTTTTCTGTGGTAGAAAAAGATAAGGTAAGGGTTGGTAGGGCAAGAGTCTAGAATTTCTTCAAGCTCTTGGAGATCAGAAGAATTATTGGCACCTGGAAAATTTGCCTTGGGGTGTGGGAGAGGAGAGGCATTTTGAGTTCCAAGAATATCTTTCTAAGTCATAGACAAACTTTTCAAAAGCAAAATATATATTTAATATATTAGACTGGTATGTGACTGCATTTGGGGAAATGTTGCAGATCTGTACTTTTAACAGGCTACTATGTATAAGCTTTTAATATTGATCATCACTCCTGGGTAAGTGTAGGTAGGATTGCAGTCTAGTTTTGTGAAATTTTCCTGCTTGATGATGTTACTTCAGGTCATGACATCATTTCCAGTGGGTCCTGAACAGATTTTCATTCTAAAAAGTGGGTCCTGGTGCAAAATGTGTGAGAACCACTGCCTTATAGCATCCATTCTCAATGGGAGTTGTATGGCCCCCTAGGATGCCCTGGCACATTTGATGGGGGGCACAGAGTGAAAACCGAAAATATTACATGATTTTATGTTTATCAGTTCATGTTGTATCCTTGTTTGATGGGGGGCCCCAGAACCTGAGAAGAGCTCCTAAGGGGAACCATAAAAAGGTTGCGAATGGCTGCCTTATAGAATAGATGAGATGAAGTTGAATTGTTCTTAAGTCATACTGATGGAAACCTGTCATTTATTTCTTAAATGAAATAAATAACTGGTGAGCTCATTAGCATGACACTAAGGGACAATGACTGTTAGGTTATTATTGTCAGTAAACCACACAAAATTAAAGAAGCTTTAACAAGGAAGCTGGTGTTTATGAGCAAGATGGTCATACAAAGTAGTAATTAATATACTCTGTCAGTGGTTTAATTTTGAGGCAACACTTAACAAATTTCCAAGGAACTCTTGAATGTCTCCCAGAGAACCCCTCTGTAACGTAAATTAATTTTATGATTATTTTTCTGGCCCTAAGAATTCTCCAGATCATTGGTTTTGCCAATCAGTGAAGTGGTTGGTGTAAAGGCCTAAGAATACAGCTATTTCAAACTTGAGCTCTGCAAGCAGAGGCTTGACAGAAGTTGCTTAGTACATGCCTGATTTGTTAGACTCTTCTGTCTTGAATGGATTCTGCATTGTTATTTCACTACCACTGTGGTCATTAACCATTGACTTCACTCACCCTAATAAATATATTAGGCAAGGACTTGACTTAAAACAGAACCACATTTATTGAAATCAATGCAGCAGCAAGATATGGCAAACTCTGCAGCAAGTCCTATACACACTTCTCCCTTTTAATGTGTTTAAACCCCTTGGTAGAGATAACATGCAACCGTCTTTTCCACCTTTGAGCATTTTCACCCTGAATCAAAACTAAGTTTGTCAGCAGTCAGTCTGTGCTTCTCTACACCAACTCCCAAAGGTGTTGAGGAAGCTGAATTGCGCCACCTTCCCCTAGCGGGAAAGCCTCTGAAGTTTACTTTGCAGTTGCACTCCAAGACTAAGGGGTCACCAGCCAGCATCCCCAAGCCAGATAGTCTCTTGAGATCTGGTCTCCCTCTGACTCTTGATAAATCTTAGGGTGCACAGTGACTCTGAAATACACTGAGCCAAAGGAGCCGAGCCAGGCCACATGATGACCAGAGTCCACCTCTGATCACAGTATCACCCATCCTGCATTGTGTGACCGTGGCAGGGTGGAAAGGTGCCTACTGCTAAGGAACCGGAGACACAAAACCTCGCGTGATTATCTTAATTGTCAGTTACTCCAAAAGCTCTCTGGAAAATCATCTTTAACTGCCAGTCCTAATGGGCTTGCTTGTGTGCTACATTTTCTTGTACTTTGGATAAGAACAATGCCTTCTAAAAAAGGAAAGCAATCTAATGGCCTTTTGTAGAGGGGGAGTGAGAAAGAGAGCACGAGAGAGGCGACATTAGCGACAGAGAAATCACTGTGGAAATTTCATTCATCAGCACCACCAGCAGCTTAAATGAAGTAGTTAATAACATCCTTCCTTCCCTCATTCTGAATCATCTTTCCGCTTTCATATACAAAAATTGAGCTGTCGACTTTCTCAATCCTTTTCTTCCTGGACAACCCCTAGTTCTTCATCAATACATCATTGCGGCATCTCATTTGGATGATGCATAGTGATAATCCATAACGGAGATGCAATTACGCCGATGATAAACCGCGACGTGATGAGGGCCAGCTGCTGGGGCTGACTTTTGTGATTCTTAGTAACAGTCACACTATTATTTTAGAGTGATTTTTTTTTTTTTTTGAAAGGGATAACTACTGGTTTGGCAAGGGAGTGTGTGTTAAGCTTCTGGAGGGGAAGTGCCCCCGCCCCACTCAAGTTGGCTAAATGCATTTGTAGTTTAAATGAACATGATAAGAATGTCACTAAAGAAATCAGCCCCTTTCTTCCAATCTGCAGCTGACAGCCCTTTTTCTTACAGAATGTAGTGGCCTAAAACCATAACAGTGGTCATGTAGGGAAAGAGAGAGACATCTGAGACCTGGGCTTTCTCACTTGACCGCCCAACCTGTGCTAATTTACTGATAGGGTTCATGATGAAACTAAACTAACAGCCCAAGCCTATTCTTTCCCCTCCCTTGCAGATGCAGCAGCACCAAAATGGTTACCACTGCATCCTATGGATGGGGGAAGTTGGAGAGGTTCAGCTCCTCTTCGTAAGGGAACAATCATTCCTTTACCTGAAGGTAAGCCTCTGTGGCACAGGGGGTCCACTTGGACCTGTGCTAGCCCAATATATGGGGTGCAGGTGCACATGGACCTGCACTGCGGGATCAGGTCCAGGAAGGAGGTTAGGATTTGGCAGCCCCTGCTACCACCAAACCTGTCCCCTTCTCAGACTCAATCCACCCATCCCCCTCCCCACCCCATTTTGCCCCCTCCCTGCCTCCATTCTGCCCACTACACCCCTGTCTCTCCCCCTGACTTACATGCTCCAGCAAGTGGCAGGAGATATGGTGATGTAGGCAGGAGGCATAGGCCTTCTTTACAGCACACCCGGCAGTGTGCTAAGTATCACACTGTTGGAACACTGTTTACAACTGGGGCTGACTGTTTTAAGGTAGTCCATGCCAGCACAGAAGGAGCACCTCCAACAGGCAGCAAGCATAGGTTTCAGCCTTAAAACAAATGATAAACTAAGTCTGAAAGATCAATGAGTAGCATTTGCGGTCCTACCATTAGGTCCGATGGGGTAAATGCCCCAGGGACGAATCTCTAGTACTCTGCGGAAGCCTCCTTGAAAGGCCAGAAACTATGCTTCTGCTTTTCTGGAAGCACAGTTTATAGCATCGGGGAACCTCAGAGAGGCTTCCCCAACATGGGTTCAGGTTGCGTGGGCTTCCTTGAGCCTCAGGTGAGTAGGGGGGTAGATTTTTGCACAGGGGGGCATGACAGCCTGTGGGGGGGGCACCATTGTGGACCTTTGCTCTGGGCGTGGGGCTGGGGAGGTTCACCCTGCTGGGTAGATGTAAAATCATGTGTGTTCAGCATTGTTCCAAGCCTCCCATGCTCCTGATGCTTTACATTCCCTTTGCTATCCCACTTAATTTTTGCTATGCCACTCCTTCTTCCTCCTTTTGCTACCACAACCACCTCATCTTCTTCCTCCTCCTTCAAATTTAAAAATGGAAGAGAGGCAGTGGCTTACAGGGTCTCCAGGGAGATGCTCTACGTTACCACCTCTCTTGTCCTCCATATATTTCCAGGAGAACGAGGATGAAACTGCTGCTGCTATTGGGCCAGGCCATTTGCTTGCTCTCACTCTCTCACATTGGTCCCAGTCAAGAGAGAGGGCAGTGCATGGCTCTTGCCCTCAGTCAGTAGCTGTTGCCAGGCCACATGCATATGCTCTCTCTCTCTTTCTCTCTCTCTCTCAGTTAAGTCCAGCTGACAGAAAGGGTGAGCAATTGACCTAGTAGTGGTTGCTCCTTGTGTTAGGCCATGTTCTCTCTCAAACATACCTGGCTGATAGAGAGGCAAGTGTCTGGCCCAGAGTTCAAAGTGGCTACTCTCTCTCTCTCTCTCTCTCTCTCTCTCTCTCTCTCTCTCTCTCTCTCTCTCATGCGCTTGCTCATTAGCAGAGAGAGAAGTTGGGCAGCAGGGTAAAGTGAGTGGCTGGCAAAAGAAGCAGGCAGATGAAGGGTGTGCCTACTAAACTGATGCCCCCTCCAGCCCCCTATCTAGGATGGCTCCTTTACCCTGCCTTATGGGTGGAATAGCCCAGAATGTCCCTAAGCCTAACTAATTTATCAAATGACACACTGGTTTCTTCCCCAAAGTTTGCTTCTTTCCTCCTGTCATAACATGTTATTTTTATAATGAATGATTCACTTTTCAGCAACACTTGTCCTTGCTCATTCATTTTGGAGATCAATGTGCTTGGCAGTCTGACTTGATCGGAGGGAAAGTGAATTTGGAAATACTTGCAAGGGTGAACCATTCAAGGCATTTAAGAAAAGTAAAGAGAGCGTTTGCAAAATATCGTGGGGTGCTGAGAAGCTTCCACACAGCAATAATTTGCTGTTGAGAGTTGTCTAAAGTGAAACTAAAAGACAGATTTGGATTTTCCTGCTCATATAAATAATCTGAGGAAGAAGGAAGCAAAAGGAGTGCCAGTGGGACTAGCAATATCTCATGAGATCTGCCATTCTACTGCTGTCTTCTATAGACTGCAGATCTCTGAAATAATGAATCTGCAGTCTTATCAATAAGCTTTAGCCCTGGATGTCTCAGATATTCCCCTGAGGTGCATCTTCTATCTCAGGCTTTCTGACCTCTTCATAGAATTGCTTTATATATATTTTCAAACAAGAAGTTATATGTACATCTAAGACAAAATAATATATTTACAAATCCCCACAAAATTGTTCAAAACAGAAGCCTGTTTTCAGTAATAACTAGGATAGAAACTTCAACATGAAATCATGAGTTTCATGATTGTCTCTGAAATCCTCCTGAGATGAAAGTTCTGTTTTAGGCCTTCTGAACTCTCCAGGGAATTGCACCTTCTTTCCCCTGATATGGTAGCAGTTCATATACAGATTTCCAGCCCCCATGGTGCACAAGCCTGAATGCCCTTAGATTTTCAGATGTTAGAGGAATGAGGGAGTGGGTTGAATGGGTTGAACGACAGGGAAGTAGGTTTAGGCTAGATATGAGGAAGGATTTCCTAGTTGTAAGAGCTGACTGGTGCTCTAACAATCTGCCTCATACAGTTGTATGCTTTCTTCAAGCAGAGGAATTCAAGCGCTGGCCATTGTCAAAGAAGATGTAGTCACCATACTGAGCGGGGGCTTGGACTAGAGCTCCTCCAAAACCCTTCCATTCTGATTCTATTATCCTGTGATTCTGTGATTCACAAACTGCATAGAAGTAATTACATTTCCTTTTCCAATGAAGTATGTTACCCTGCACATGCCTCAGATCTCGTCTGATATCGGAAGCTAAGCAGGGTCAGGCTTGGTTAGTACTTGGATGGGAGACCGCCTGGGAATACCGGATGCTGTAGGCTTATACCATAGTCTTTCGAGACTGAAGGTTGCCAACCATCTTGTTCAACTACAATGTTCAAGGAAAGAGACTCTTGCAGCTTTTGTCCCATGGGAATTTTGTTTTTTACTTTGGCCTTAAAATTTTTTTAATCTATCCTATCTCCAACACTTATATATTGTCAAGTATAGCTGTGATAACCCCCCTTACCCCACCTCCACCTCGCTCTAATTTGAAATCATTTACAACTGACACGAACAATATAGATTTCTTTCCAGGTTAATTGGTCTCTTACCTGTTCTCTTCCTTAGGTGTGTTTAGAACCTCTTGCTTTAGAATAGCTTCCTCCCTTAACAGCTTGTGCTGTGCTGAATCTGGTAGCCTGGTTTTTCTGACTTTCTCACACAGAAGTTCACCTTGTGCATATGCCTAACAAAGGATAACAAATGCCACATTCATATGTAATCCAGAGATGAGGACCCTCTGAATGTTATCTTACATTTCAGGAGCTTTGTTGGCTTCATCACTTGGAAACAATTCACATTCCCTGCTAGATGAGAAGCATGGTTTGAAGGGTTCTTCTACACTTGTCCTTTATTCCATGCTTAACTGGAGCATAAAGTTGGCACTGTCAGAAATATGCAATGACAGAGCCTGTTTAGCAGAAGCCTACTATACAATGGCAGCCAATGACTTTGGTCTTTGGGCCTGTTTTCCTCTTATAGTATTTTGATACTCTTCAGCATTGGAAAGACTATACTATTTTGACAGTACAAGCAATAGCAAACAAACAAGAAAACCCTGAAGCTTTACATACTTTCATGACAATCCAACACAGACTTCATTGAAACCAATTGGCTTCCGAGTGCTGCATTGGATTGTGGCTGTGATGTACAAACTGCAGATTTCCGATAGGAACGGTGACAATAAGTGAGGGCTGTAGGCAGGGCCACCTACAGCCATTTCTAGATTAAAAACATGAATAGGAATGGTTCTACTTACATAAAAGAGTAGTGGGGAACTTACTGTAGATGTTTTTCAAGATCCCTTTACGTTGCCTCTTATCTCCTTTAAGCACCCTGCTCTACTCACTATCAAAATAGCTAACACAAGGTGTTTCTGTTTGTTTCTTCATTTTGCAGGATCACTTCAGAAAACATGAAGGTAGTATGAGGATTAAAACATTCACTCTGGCTGAGCTAAAGGAAATCAAGATTGAGCAGGGCTGCGAGGGTCAGCTGCACAGAAGAATACTGAATTTTCAGGGGACTGCAAAATGATATAATTATTTGTTTTAACTACAGTTACTTCTGGTCTTAAAACACTCTCTCATTCATTAAAGGGAAGTTCTCATAAACCAATAATCCAGTGGTTCTCAAAATTGCAGGGAGTTTGACCTCTACAGCTCCTTGCGGGGGAGGGGGGAGGCAGTGATGCGATTGCCAGGATCTTGTCGCTTTGGAGGGGCACAGGGGCGTGGCTGGGCTCACCACAGAGCCCTGCGCCAGCCTCCGCAGGGTTCCCCAATATGCAGAGACTGTGAAAATATCAAGACCCAATTCCGGTTTCACGATCGCAAACTGGAAGTGGGTCACGATAGTTGGTTTTGCATTCTCCGCATATCGGGGAGCCCTGCTGAGGCTGGCACGGGGCTCCCTGCACCCCTGGAAGGCTGCTGTCAGCTGTGGTGATTCCTGCCAAACCCCTGCGCCCCTCCAAAGCAATGCGATCCCAGCAATTGCGTTGCTGCCTCCCCCCCCCCACCTCTTAAGGGGACAGAGACCAGTGCTCTCTTGCTGGGGTGTCACGATGCCCCAGTTTGACAACCACTGCAAAAATCTGATGATGAACAATACAAAGAAGAGCACCACGTGTTACCACCACTACAATGCACAGCGTTGTTTTTTGTTTTTTTAAAGGCAACAGTTCTGCTTGATTATAGAGAATATTCTGGAAGATATATTTATGTACTATTAGTGTGCGTGCGTAATTTTTGACCCACAACTTCTTAAAATGTAATGTGAAGATGTAGTAGAATCCTATGTTTTCTCAGACATGAGGTCCACTATATTGAATGCTGTTTACTGCCAAGTAAGAGTCCAATCCTGAGCTACCAGTGGCGTGAGGCTGCAGCAGCACCAAAAATTGCTGCCGCCACATCCTGTGCACCCAAGGCAGACTTTCATCCCCTTCCCCCGGGTAAGCACAGTAGCCCCACAATGGGGCTATTCAGTTCATCGCCGTGGTGAACCCAACACGGAGGCTTTGGATCTGGTGGAGCAAAGCTCCACTGGTCCTGTCTTCCTCCCCCCCTGCTCCCTTTCCTCAGCATGCCTCCCCCCACCCTCTCCCCGCCTCCCCATCACGCCTCCTCCCTGCCCTCTCCCCATCCTCCACCCACCTTCCCGCTCCCCAGAATGCTCCCTCCTTGCCTCCCCCCACGACCCCACTTACCTCTCCGCTGCTCGGCAATTCATGTGATCGCTGAGCTGCAGAGGCCGGGAACCCACCCAGCCAGCACTGGGCTAGCACCGGCACTTGCCCAGCATTAGGGCTTGCAAACGTGTCTTATGGCCCAATCCTATCCAATTTTCCAGTGCTGGTGCAGCCATGCCAATGGGGCGTGCACTGCATCCTGTGATGGGGAGGCAGTCACAGAAGTCTCCTTAAGGTATGGGAACATTTGTTCCATTACCTTGGGGCTGCAGTGTGGCTACACCTGAGCTGGTAATTGGATAGGATTGGGCCCCAAATCAGCTTAAGACTCCAGCACCAACACTGATACAAAGGACATTCTACAAATGTAAAAAATCGTTTAACTAGGAATAACCAAAAAAACACAAAGGCTTTGAAAATAACACAGGCCTACAAAACTGAGGGTCAGAAAAGTTTTTCCCAAACTTTATGGTGGTTTGATATATATTTGGGGTGCTGATTCCAAAAATGGCATCCGCTTTGCCCTATCACGTCTAGTTTTGGAGATATAGTGTAGCCTCATTAGTGAATGGTTCAAGCAGCTTCCTCATGAGGAAACTGCTTGAACCATTCACTAAAGAGGCTGTGCCGTGTCTCCAAAACTAGACCTGATAGGGCAAAACGGATGCCATTTTTGGAATAAGCACCCCAAATATACCCAGGAATTGGTGTAACGTTTAAGGAAGCAAAATGTGTGTTGGCCTGTGTAATCTATTTTAGAATTTTCATCAGTGAACATAGTCCATACTTGAAAAACAAACAGCTGTATAAACCTTCCTGAAAACAGTGTGTTTCCAGATTTGAAAAACAGAATACTGGGCTTTATGCCTGGTATTTTGAATACTGGGTAATACTGTAATACAGGTACACAGTCTTTGATAAAAGTAACAAAGACTCTTGTGGCACTTTAAAGACTAACAGGACAATCCTTACTTCTTTCTCAGTCTGTGTTTCTGGGTTGGGGAGGCAGAATGGGCCCAGAAGAGGTGGATTAGTAGAGCAGACCTCCACTTTATCCTCTTGGCACACCTAGTGTTACATTGGGCTTCTTGAATTTGCACCAGCCCAATAGAGCACCCCTTACTTGGGTTAAGAGAACGTATATTCTGCAATGCATTCTGGGGCATTCTGCATTCTGGGGAGGAGAAAGGAACCTCCATGTAACCTGGAAATGGATCTTTCAATGCTAAGAAAAAGCCCCTCAAGCTGGGAAATGGCGTGGTTTGGTCACACAAAGGTAGGAAACACAATTTTGGTGCTTCCCCCCCCTTTTAAAAGCCCTTTATATGTGGACCCCAGGATCTGCTGGCATTGATAGTGAGTTAAATCCATGGATGCCCAATGGATACACTTTTTCTTGCTTCTGTCTATGAATCAGTTGTACTCTTTCTGACATCTGTTGTGGTCTGACTCTCTTTGGCTACCCTCTGGACCTGGAAAAGTAGAGTCTGGCTGAACCAGCCTCTGGATTTCTCTGAAGCTACTATTTGAGAGCACATGTCAATTTTTTAATTGTATGCACACTGAATTGGGAACAATCTCTATTACATACAGCTCAAATATGCATAGGATCAGTTGTCGTCTGTCAAGGGATTTTTTCATGACAAGTGAGACTGAGCTGCATGTCTCTACCTTACTAGTAAAATGCTGGATGGTGCTTTAGTAGCTTTGGAAAATACAAACTACGGTTTGCACTGAGACAGCTAAAGTGGATATCCAGAATTGGCTTGTCAAGTTATGTATGAGCATACATTGATGATTATACATAACGAGAATTCATGACAGGTATTTTCCCCTGAGTCGCTGCCTATGTCTTTCATGCCTGTTTCTTTTTTTCTATTTTGCAGAACTAATTGTGAACCTTTATAACTTTATGAATGTTATCATTCAAAGATAACCATAGGCAGTGACCCAGTAATGCAGAATCTTTTTGTAAGGCAAAACATTAAGGGTAAATGTTAGAATTGTCCAGCGGCTGCACAAAATGAGCATGTCTAATGGTGACTCTAGTGACAATTGTTTTATGTTGGCAACAAAGTAGCAACAATAATTTCCCATATTGACAGGACAATTGCCTGATTACCTTTACTGAAGAATTACACTGAAATTCTCAAGACTGTTTATCATCCATCATTTTAACAGTTTTATCCACTGTTATGGCCTGGTTGAATTCATTTTGTAACTCAAAGAAAACAATTGGGTTAATGAACGGCATTTATGTACAGACCCCTAAAACCATCTTAAATTGCCATGATTTACTGTGCATATAAAATTAGAAATGCACTAATGGTGAAAGGAAAGCCTAGAATATGACACAAATATGCATGACAAAACAGTGATAAAACAAGTTAATTGCCATTCTTTTGAACCACTGGCTGATCTGACTTTAATTGCTATTGTAATAAGAAATCTCCCCCTGACTTCTATAAATGTCTTGTTGAATACTTTGGTCATTAAAGTTCATATTACGAACGGGAGAGCAGAGAATTCAAAGGGTTCGAAAAGGATTTTTTGCAAAGGATTCAGAAAGAGCAAGACATTTGACAATTCAAAGGAGTGCAAAAAAGGTGAAAACCATAAGGAACTCCAGCCTTCTATTAGGAGGGACATTTGCGATGGAGATGGCACAAAGAATCTTTAGTGAAGATCAGTGGGTGAAGGAACAATATGTTGGAAGTTCAAGAATGACACAGATGAGACAACATTGTTACTGTTCAATTCATGGAAGGTCATTCCAATTGTTAATTCTCTAAAAAGAGGTATGCCTTGTTCATTTTGAAGCCTTGCAAGTTTCTTATTCTAAATTTCAGTCAGGGCACAATCCTAACTTGCGCTGGATCAGGCAAGTCAGGAGGCTTGCACTGTATCCAGCACAGGATTATGACCAGCAGCAGCTTAGCCAGATGCAAAGGGAAAATTTCCCCCTTACCTCTGGGTAAAGGCTGCTGGCCACAATGGTTCTCCTCGGACTTGCGCCACCTCCTGAGGTGGCTTGAAGCCACTCCATTCTCCCCGGGGATGGGGGTTGGGATCTGGCATAACTGCCAGATCCCAGCCCCGCCTCCCTCTCCTCGACCGCCCACCCCCAAGGCTGCCCATCGCGCTCCCTCTCCCCGCCCAGGAATGGCTCCCTCCCTCCTCCTCCCTGCCCCCCACGCCTACCTTTTCCGCTTGTGTCAGCGCAGTTGGGTCGACACAAGCGGCTGAGTGGAAGCCGGCGTGGGCATCTGTCAACCTCCGCAAGCCGGCAATTAGGATTGCACCCTCAGTAGCGTAGCTGGGGGGGAAGAAGTACTGCAGGCGCCGCAACGCACCATTTTAGCGGCCCCTCCCACTGGCGTTCAGAGCCATTCCAGCGACAGTCGGGATGAAGTAAGAAGCACAAGGATCTGGCAAAGGACCCCTCCAAGACTTTTATATTCCTTTCAACTTGTGCACAATCATAGCTCCAGCAGACAAACATTTCTGCTTGTTACATGTCTAACTTCTTGCATTCCAAACTTTACAGCCATAGTTCATTATCTCTAAGGCAGTGCTTCTCACACATTTAGCACCAGGACCCACTTTTTAGAATGAAAATCTGTCAGGACCCACCAGAAGTTATGCCATGACCGGAACTGACATCATCAAGCAGGTGCAATCCTACCCACACTTACCCAGGAGTAAGTCCCTGGAGTAAGACTATAATTGTGAAAAGAGTATACATAGTAGCTTGTTAAAAGTACAGATCTGTAACATTTCCCCAAATACAGTCACATACCATGGTAGCATCAAGTCTAATATATTAAAAATAAGACATTGAAATGAATTGGGACCCACCTGAAATTGGCTCGCAACCCACAGTTTGAGAAACCCTGCTCTAAGGTTGCATCCTATTTGCATGCATCCTACTTGTGAACTTGATGCATTGTCAATGCACTGAGAACTCCTGTGGATTCAGGGTGCAGTGTATGTGTGTCACAGGGCAGGTTATCATTACATCTTTTTGCCGGTGACTTTTTTAACCACACACTTTTCAAATATCTAAGTAGCAGGGTTGGGACCTCGAGTCAGTGATTTGGACTCAAGTTGCGAAAATGTGGGCACAATCCTAACCCCTTATGTCAATGCTTTCCAGCACCAGCATAGTGGTGTCAATGGGACATGTACTGCATCCTACAGTTGGGTGTCACTCACAGAGGCCTCCTCAAAGTAAGGGAATGTTTTTTCCCTTACCCCAGAGCTGCATTGCCCTTATGTCAGTGCTGGAAAGTACTGACATAAGGGGTTAGGATTGCGCCTTGTGTGATTTTGGGTGACTCAGTGACTTGTGAGTCACATGTGTGGAAGACTGAAAAAGACTCAAGTCAGGGGCTCCCTGACTTGGCAATCATTCCCACGCTCGCTGACTGAAGTCTGCCTGTGCTTGCTTATTGTTTTCATGGCATGGAAAACTTCAAGGAGCAAACATTCCAAGGGATGAGAAGTGGTGAAGTTCCAGCCGGAAGGCAGGAAAGGGTTAATGCGAGCAGGAGCAGGAAGGCGGAACTGGGCTCTCTTTTTCCATCTCTGATAGGAAGGAAGGAACAGATGATCATTGGACAAAGGTTGGGCATTATGATATTTTCATTGGCTGTGGGTGAGCAGGAGGAGGAGCAGCCAAGGGGGGGTTCTTGTCTTACAGTTGGCTGCAGAAGCCAAGGGAGGGGGAGGAGGAGGCAGGGGTGAGGGGATAGGGAGTTCATAACATGGAAAGGGACATGGTCTTGTCATAACGTGGTCTTGTCATGGAATGACCAGCTGCAGTGGGACTACTTCTGAGTAGTGCTACAAAGGATCGGGTCATCCTGGTAAGCCTCCCAGCTGTTGTGAGTGACCCTCCTCCCTCTTGCTGCTTCTGTCCCAGCTCTCACGCAGTCCCTCCCACCCCCTCCTGCTCTGTTTACAGATGGGAAGGGGCAGCAGGGCAGTGAGTAAAAAGAACTCTCTCCCACACACACACATCCAGGCAGCAGCCCCATTTTTTCCACAGCTGGCTTTTAAAGGGGGGGGGGCAACTTGATTCAAGTTCTTTAGAGTCACTAAAGGGTAACTTGGAGACTCGGAAAGTGCCCCCCTTAGGACTCTTTTTCAAGTCAAGTCGCAGGGGGTGGAGACTTGGCGACTCGACGAGTCAAGCCATGTTGAGTTTTCCTATCCCTGGTAAGTAGCCTGCTATCACTAGCTCAGGATTTACAAATATATTACCAGGAACCATCTAGATCTTTTAAAAATCCACACTACCACCAGCAGCTTAAAGGCTTCGAAATGTCGGAGATCAGGCTTAATCTTTTCTGTAAACTTTTGCCCAGTTGCTTTATTATTATTTTTTTCAAAGACATGGGAGTATCAAAGTGGAACCACCTAAGTATACCTGTTAAAAAGAACTTAAGGATGAGATATAAAACAATATGGCAGAAACAGAGTTGTCAAGGACAAAATAAAACCAGCCATATAATCCTCTCTGTCTCCAGATATTGAATTACGTAGTTATCTCATTGTGCGTCAATGCATGTTTTCCCATAAACAGCTTGTCCCTGTATTCTAGGAACCAGATATATGCAGTACATATGTAGTTAAATGTTCTGACCCCCCCCCCTTTTTTTTTTACTTAACGGAATTGTGAATTACTCTAATTGGAGCACTGGTTCTAGGGGTGGAGAGTTAACCCTTTTCCTCACACTGTTCTTCTACTCAGAATCCTCCCCCCCTCTCAGCTGCTGTTAGCTCTGTATCAATCATATTGGTACTATATTTTTGCCACCACAGGTGAATGATTTAGATCAGGAAAAATGGGAAGACAGACAGTTATTTCCCTATCCAGAGTCAGCATTCCCATTAAAATCAGATTCTCATGGCTCATTTACAGTGAAATGTAAAATTAAAGAAAGGACTGGATAGTACTTAATTTTGTTGTTGTTGTTGTTTAAAAATAAAGCAAGAGATACAATTATGAATATTTCAGGTCACATTCACAATATCCCTTAATGTCCATTTAATGAAATGTTTAAAGGTAAATTATATATGTAAAGATGCCTTTATTGTTATATCAGATTATACCTTCTGCATTAAAACGCAGAAACGTTAAATAATTATCTGGAGTTACTTTGTCCCATCAATGTTCCATCAACCCTGAATGTCCCCTGGAACATATAGCAGTGTGATCGTAAGAGATTTTCAAATGTAGAGCTATGGCAAATTCTGGCAATCTCTCCATGGATTTTATAAATACAGGATATTGAAGTGTGACTGGATCTAAAATATGTAAATACCACTGAGAATAATCAAACGTTACTTGCTCTCATATTATAACATCAAACGTGCTTATCAGCTGATGAGTATTGGTATCATGTAATCAAGAATCATCCAGACTAAGATAAATACTGGCATATTTAGTTTTCCCCAATCAGAAATTCTCAAGAAGAAAATGCCCTTGTAACAAAGGCTCTAGAGAGGGAATATTTTATATTTAGATAAAATAATACTCACGTAAGAAAAAGGCACATACTTCACTTCTAAATTTTGTTTTCATATTTGATTTTGAATAAGAATTTTCATTTTGTACTCAGGCTTCTTCTTCTTCTTAATCCTGAAATTAAACCTCTATTTATGGTATCAGCATCCATTGCCATAGCAACAAATGTGAGAATCCATGTATGGATTCACCAGAGAGGACAGTAGGAGGGAAAGAGGGCAAACACTGGTTTCTATGACTTACTTTTCAGAAGAAGTAAAGGGAAAGAAAAAGAATGGGTTTACCACATGGTTTAAATGTTAAGGGCGGTTTCTATTTTTGTATGGGGGAGTTTGAAGACTAAGGTGAGGTGGAAACAGCAAAGAGAAGTGAAGGTCAAGGCATCTGCACAGTGTGACATGATTACCAGTGTATTGTAGGACCTCTGGTTTTGCAGATGAAAGGATGGAGTATAAACCCAAAAGACATAGAGAAACTTCCAGGAAAGAAACTTTCTAAAATGTAGGTCAGCTATCTGCCTTCTCTCCACCTCAGTAGTTGTATGTGGACGCTACTACCGATCCTGCTCTCTCACAAGTTGGTCAACATTATTGTTGATGTCTGCAAAACTCAGAGCCCAATCCTGTTTATGTCGACTCAGTAGTAAGTTACATTATAATAAATGAGGCTTATTTCTTACATAAGTGTGGATAGGATTGCTGGCAGGCAGCTTAATCCTGTTTTGGCTGCCGGCTCTGCAGGCCATCAGCACCAAAACAGATGGCGCTGTATCCTACAGGGCCAAGAAGGCAGCCGGCAGTCTCCTTGGGGTAAAGGAACACTGGCCATGTGCAGTCTCCCTAGACCTCAAAACACTCACAACAGGAGCACAGCTCTGGTCGTGTTTGGAGGGAACAGGTCGGGTCTCAGTGTGGGTTGAGGACCCGCATTTAGTCAAATCCGTGGATACAAAAATCCACAGATGACAAGGTCCGACCTATACATGCAATTTTACTCTTATGCGTTGACTCTGGAATGTAACCCTTGCATAAGATAATGGGTGACTGTACAGTATTTTTCAGGAACTCCAGAACTGGGAACTTTCTGGTCTGGGATTATCTGTGCTCAGACATCTGTCTTTTTCAGCTACAGAAAGAAGTAAACATTTGCAGCATCATCTTCTGCGCCAGTATACATTACTTGATTTGCTATTATAAATAATAATAGCTGATGGAATGTCCTTTCCTCTCAGTTAGGACAAGAATATTTGCTGTTTGCTGTGCCTCAGGATGTAGGTCTTGCTTGTCAGCTTCCCCAGCCTGGCCTAGTTCTACATTTTCTTCAACTTACAACTCAAAGTCATGTTCAATCCCCCTATCCCAGATCTAGTAATTCTCCTCAAGGAGAACAAGGCTGGAGAACACATTCTGTCATCCTCAAATTGTTTATCATGACTATCCACAAACTTAACCTGGCCCTGATTCTATCTCTCAACCCAAACACACTCTTTTTTTAGTCTTCTTATAAGAACATAAGAACATAAGAACATAAGAACAGCCCCACTGGATCAGGCCATAGGCCCATCTAGTCCAGCTTCCTGTATCTCACAGCGGCCTACCAAATGCCCCAGGGAGCACACCAGATAACAAGAGACCTCATCCTGGTGCTCTCCCCTACATCTGGCATTCTGACTTAACCCATTCCTAAAATCAGGAGGTTGCGCATACACATCATGGCTTGTACCCCATAATGGATTTTTCCTCCAGAAACTCGTCCAATCCCCTTTTAAAGGCGTCTAGGCTAGACGCCAGCACCACATCCTGTGGCAAGGAGTTCCACAGACTGACCACGCGCTGAGTAAAGAAATATTTTCTTTTGTCTGTCCTAACCCGCCCAACACTCAATTTTAGTGGATGTCCCCTGGTTCTGGTATTATGTGAGAGTGTAAAGAGCATCTCCCTATCCACTCTGTCCATCCCCTGCATAATTTTGTATGTCTCAATCATGTCCCCCCTCAAGCGTCTCTTTTCTAGGCTGAAGAGGCCCAAACGCTGTAGCCTTTCCTCATAAGGAAGGTGCCCCAGCCCCGTAATCATCTTAGTCGCTCTCT
Source organism: Tiliqua scincoides (assembly GCF_035046505.1). Lineage (NCBI taxonomy): Eukaryota > Metazoa > Chordata > Lepidosauria > Squamata > Scincidae > Tiliqua > Tiliqua scincoides. Next base: position 83,475,026 of record NC_089821.1, read on the forward strand.
TTTGCACCTTTTCCATTTCCATTATGTCTTTTTTGAGATGCGGCGACCAGAACTGGACACAATACTCCAGGTGTGGCCTTACCATCGATTTGTACAACGGCATTATAATACTAACCGTTTTGTTCTCAATACCCTTCCTAATGATCCCAAGCATAGAATTGGCCTTCTTCACTGCCGCCGCACATTGGGTCGACACTTTCATCGACCTGTCCACCACCACCCCAAGATCTCTCTCCTGATCTGTCACAGACAGCTCAGAACCCATCAGCCTATATCTAAAGTTTTGATTTTTTGCCCCAATGTGCATGACTTTACACTTACTGACATTGAAGCGCATCTGCCATTTTGCTGCCCATTCTGCCAGTCTGGAGAGATCCTTCTGGAGCTCCTCACAATCACTTCTGGTCTTTACCACTCGGAAAAGTTTGGTGTCGTCTGCAAACTTAGCCACTTCACTGCTCAACCCTGTCTCCAGGTCATTTATGAAGAGGTTGAAAAGCACCGGTCCCAGGACAGATCCTTGGGGCACACCGCTTTTCACCTCTCTCCATTGTGAAAATTGCCCATTGACACCCACTCTCTGCTTCCTGGCCTCCAACCAGTTCTCAATCCACGAGAGGACCTGTCCTCTAATTCCCTGACTGTGGAGTTTTTTCAGTAGCCTTTGGTGAGGGACCGTGTCAAACGCCTTCTGAAAGTCCAGATATATAATGTCCACGGGTTCTCCAGCATCCACATGCCTGTTGACCTTTTCAAAGAATTCTATAAGGTTGGTGAGGCAAGACTTACCCTTACAGAAGCCATGCTGACTCTCCCTCAGCAAGGCCTGTTCGTCTATGTGTTTTGAGATCCTATCTTTGATGAGGCATTCCACCATCTTACCCGGTATGGATGTTAGGCTGACCGGCCTATAGTTTCCCGGGTCCCCCCTCTTTCCCTTTTTAAAAATAGGCGTGACATTTGCTATCCTCCAATCTTCTGGCACTGTGGCCGTTTTGAGGGACAAGTTGCATACCTTAGTCAAGAGATCTGCAACTTCATTCTTCAATTCCTTAATAACCCTTGGGTGTATGCCATCAGGGCCTGGTGACTTATTGATCTTTAATTTATCAATCAGGTCTGAAACATCTTCTCTTTTAACCTCTATCTGACTTAACTCCTCGGTTAGGAGGGGCCGTTCGGGCAGCGGTATCTGCCCGAGGTCTTCTGCCGTGAAGACAGATGCAAAGAACTCATTTAATTTCTCTGCCATCTCTAAGTCTCCTTTTATCTCCCCTTTCCCTCCCTCACCATCCAGAGGGCCAACCGCTTCTCTGGCGGGTTTCCTGCTTCTAACATATTTGAAGAAGCTTTTATTATTCCCCTTAATGTTGCTGGCCATGCGTTCCTCATAGTCTCGCTTGGCCTCCCCTATCACCTTCTTACATTTCTTTTGCCACAGTTTATGTTCCTTTTTATTCTCTTCATTAGGGCAAGACTTCCATTTACGGAAGGAAGCTTCCTTGCCCTTCACAGCCTCTCTAACTTGGCTGGTTAGCCATGCGGGCACCCTCCTGGATTTAGTGGAACCCTTCTTTCTTTGCGGTATACACCTCTGCTGGGCCTCTATTACTGTTGTTTTAAGCAGCCTCCATGCACTCTGGAGAGACTGGACTCTTTTTACCCTCCCTTTCAACCTCCTTCTAACCAGCCTCCTCATTTGAGGGAAGTCCGCCCGTCGGAAGTCAAGGGTTTTTGTTAGAGATTTGCCTGGTATTCTTCCCCCAACGTGCACGTCAAAACGGATCGCAGCATGATCACTGTTCCCCAATGGCGCAGTAACGTTTACATCTCTAACCAGGTCCTGCGTACCGCACAAAATTAAATCCAGAGTCACCTGTCCTCTGGTGGGCTCCGTGACTAGCTGATCTAAGCCACAGTCATTTAGCACATCAAGAAATCCGGTTTCCTTATCGTGACCAGAACACAAATTGACCCAGTCAATATGAGGATAATTGAAGTCCCCCATGATTACAACCCTGTCCTTCCTTGTCACCTCCCTGATCTGTTTCCTCATTTCAAGGTCCCCATCAGATTTCTGGTCTGGAGGACGATAGCACACCCCCAGTATTACATCACTGCACAAGCTTGGTAATTTAACCCACAGAGATTCTACGGTGGAGTCGGACCCACCTTCAATCTCTACTTTGCTGGATTCTATCCCTTCCTTAACATAAAGGGCCACCCCACCTCCAACACGCCCCTGCCTGTCCCTCCTGTAGAGTTTATAGCCCGGGATTGCGGTATCCCACTGATTCTCCGCATTCCACCAGGTTTCCGTTATGCCCACTATGTCAATATTTTCCCTTGTCACCAGACATTCCAGTTCTCCCACCTTTGCTCGTAGACTTCGGGCATTCGCATAAAAGCATTTATACACGGAATGCCCCAGGATGGGCTGCTTATTCGCTCCTTTGTCCCCGCATCCTCTCATTTTGCCAAACCGTCTATCACATCCCATCTCCCTACCTTTCCCAATTTCTTCTCCTACCCTGCCTTTGTCTTGTTCTCTAACCTCCCCATCCTCATCCCATAGGGATGAGGAGTCCCGAACCGGATGCCCCTCGGCTCCTGTCGGCCTTCCCCCAGGGATCAGTTTAAAAGCTGCTCTGCCACCTTTTTAATGTTATGCGCCAGCAGTCTGGTTCCATTCTGGTTCAAATGGAGCCCGTCCCTCTTGTACAGGCCCCGCTTGTCCCAAAACGTTCCCCAGTGCCTAACGAATCTAAACCCCTCCTCCCTACACCACCGTCTCATCCACGCATTGAGACCCCTGATCTCCGCCTGCCTAGCTGGCCCTGCGCGTGGAACAGGTAGCACTTCAGAGAACGCTACCTTTGAGGTCCTGGCTTTCAGCTTCCTGCCTAAAAGCCTAAATTTGGCCTCCAGGACCTCCCAGCTACACTTGCCCACGTCGTTGGTGCCGACATGCACCACAGCCGCTACCTCTCCCCCAGCACTGTCTACTAGCCTGTCTAGACGAGAAGTGATGTCCGCAACCTTCGCACCAGGCAGGCAAGTCACCATGCGGTCCTCACATCCGTCGCAAACCCCCCTCTCTATGTTTCTAATAATCGAATCCCCCACTACAAGATTCTTAAGCCATTTCTGCTCAACGTTACATATATGCAATAGGTACATTAACAAAACGTTACATATATGCAATGCGTACACCTGTTGGCCAGGCAAAAATGGGTTAAAACACTTCTATATCAATACAACTCTGAGCACAATCCTAAATTCAAGTTAGGCAAGAACAGGCCCTTTGTGCCAGCCCAGGAGTGTTGTGAATGTGCAGTAAAGCATGTTTATGGCTAATTGAGAGCTGGCAAGGACAGTGCAAGGACATGCGCCAACCTGCCAGTGCTGAATCCAGCCCCAGAATGAGGTATGTTTGCACTGGCCCATTCAGGCGAGGACAGGGGGGTGGGAGAGGGTTAGAACATAAGAACATAAGAACAGCCCCACTGGATCAGGCCATAGGCCCATCTAGTCCAGCTTCCTGTATCTCACAGCGGCCCACCAAATGCCCCAGGGAGCACACCAGATAACAAGAGACCTCATCCTGGTGCTCTCCCCTACATCTGGCATTCTGACTTAACCCATTCCTAAAATCAGGAGGTTGCGCATACACATCATGGCTTGTACCCCATAATGGATTTTTCCTCCAGAAACTCGTCCAATCCCCTTTTAAAGGCGTCTAGGCTAGACGCCAGCACCACATCCTGTGGCAAGGAGTTCCACAGACCGACCACGCGCTGAGTAAAGAAATATTTTCTTTTGTCTGTCCTAACCCGCCCAACACTCAATTTTAGTGGATGTCCCCTGGTTCTGGTATTATGTGAGAGTGTAAAGAGCATCTCCCTATCCACTCTGTCCATCCCCTGCATAATTTTGTATGTCTCAATCATGTCCCCCCTCAAGCGTCTCTTTTCTAGGCTGAAGAGGCCCAAACGCCGTAGCCTTTCCTCATAAGGAAGGTGCCCCAGCCCCGTAATCATCTTAGTTGCTCTCTTTTGCACCTTTTCCATTTCCACTATGTCTTTTTTGAGATGCGGCGACCAGAACTGGACACAATACTCCAGGTGTGGCCTTACCATCGATTTGTACAACGGCATTATAATACTAACCGTTTTGTTCTCAATACCCTTCCTAATGATCCCAAGCATAGAATTGGCCTTCTTCACTGCCGCCGCACATTGGGTCGACACTTTCATCGACCTGTCCACCACCACCCCAAGATCTCTCTCCTGATCTGTCACAGACAGCTCAGAACCCATCAGCCTATATCTAAAGTTTTGATTTTTTGCCCCAATGTGCATGACTTTACACTTACCGACATTGAAGCGCATCTGCCATTTTGCTGCCCATTCTGCCAGTCTGGAGAGATCCTTCTGGAGCTCCTCACAATCACTTCTGGTCTTTACCACTCGGAAAAGTTTGGTGTCATCTGCAAACTTAGCCACTTCACTGCTCAACCCTGTCTCCAGGTCATTTATGAAGAGGTTGAAAAGCACTGGTCCCAGGACAGATCCTTGGGGCACACCGCTTTTCACCTCTCTCCATTGTGAAAATTGCCCATTGACACCCACTCTCTGCTTCCTGGCCTCCAACCAGTTCTCAATCCACGAGAGGACCTGTCCTCTAATTCCCTGACTGTGGAGTTTTTTCAGTAGCCTTTGGTGAGGGACCGTGTCAAACGCCGTGGTTGTGGAAGAACAAGAGGGGTAGACAGGGGCATTTTGGAGGGAGGGAGGTCTGGGACGAAGATCTGGGCAGGGAGGTGGGTGGGATTGATCATGACAGCACAGGCCATATCCTAACATCTACTCTCAGCCTGATCAGCCTTACATGGGCTGCTTGGATTTGCATCAGCAATTTTACTGGAAAAGCAGATCTGAGTAGCCCAAAGGTGTGGCCGGGGCATTACTTGGGGTATGGGGAAAATATCCCTTTACCCCGAGTTGCCCTCCAGCCACCTCCTAACCTGCACTGGCTTCAGCGCAGACCATTTGGCTTGCCTGTTCCATCACAGGTTAGGATGTATCAGTTAAATCTGTCAGTTAAATCTCCTCAAGACCTTGGTCTCAGAAGGTCTTAAATAGCTTACAGGTTTTACTAGCTTTACATAGCACACATTTTACCCACTAATGAGTAATCCAGCAAGTCTTCCATAGTAAGCACCTGATACAGATGCTGGCTTACTTTGATAGTACCTAATCTACATGCCTAATCTACAGACAGAACTAATCAACTATTGATAATTGGAATTAAATAATAGATGACATATCTATTCAATTAAAGCGCTGATTGATACTTAGAGGGTTTTTTTTTTTTTTAAATATACTATAGGAGTCTCATCAAACTGAATGATTTGTCCTGGAGACTTATTAGAATAAAAAGCCCATTACTTGAACTGTAATTAAAAACATTAACAATGTTCAAACCACAAAGGAAATTAAAGACAGTGACCATCATTTTTTATTCCCTCTATTAAAAATGTATTGGTAGTCATTTTTTTGTATAAAAGCAACCTGCGGTCTGTAAAACTGTCAGTCTTTAAGGGAACATTTGTGGTACTCAGACAGTATGACTGGCAGGAGAATTGGAACAGAAGCACGAAACGCAACATAATGTAATATCGGAGTCGACACACACCTTTTGTACAGTGTTAGAGTCTAAGTACAGAATTAACAGAATCAGATGGTGCATTTTGGACTGTTGATCTATGTTTGAATGTTCCTGTACATATATATTTTTTAAAAGTCCGCACAAGACAGAAGAGAGCAAGTAGAGAGAGTCATAGAAAAATTTTCCCTGCCAAAGAACCCAACAGTAATAAGGGAGCCAATAGTACTTCCAGGTATTGGTCTCAGTGGCAGTAGCACACACCAGATCCTTTCTCCTTTCCCAATCCAAACCCAGCCCTAGGAGTCTTCTCAGACTTGCACCTGCTAAAGAACTGGTGTAGGTCTAAGGAGATCCATTAACAGCAAAGCAGCCTATTGAGAGGTAAGTAAAATGATTTTACTATACTCACTGTCTGACTGACGGGAAATAGCATTGGGCCTTAGCCAATTACTTCTAGCTCTTGATAATCAATAAAATAAAAATCCCCAAACCAAGGATGACTCCATGTTTAACCTAGAAAGTCTAATGAGGGGAGAAGGAGAAAGGACAGAACCGCAGTGATTTCCATCTTCAAAATGACTTATCAAGCTTATCTTCCACATCCTGTAGTTAAGTTGCGATTGATTATACATCAGTTGGGGTGACACTGGGGATAATATGTATATATCAGCAAGCAAGTCTTTGGATGGTATGGAGTGATTGCTGCCTAATGTATGCTGCAATTACTCAAGGGCAGACAGGTTTGAAAAATGATCCCTCAAGCCACGTGCATGGGAAGGTCACACTGAGCAATTATTTTGCTTTAGCATAACCTTTCACTGGAATGTGATTACCTGCCAGTATAATATATATTGCTGCAAGCCGGTCGGTGCTTATGAATCCTATGGTGGAACCAACAGCACATTGAAAGTGGAATGTCCCAAACATCCCAAAAGAGGAGGAAAATACATGAGTATGCATGATGTAGTTCTTGCATGTTGTTGGTTTATATACACTGAAAAGCAGTTTTCTCTTAAATATACATAACACTCATTCGGGGTATTTCATACAGAGGTTAATTTGAATCTTAGGTACACTGCATACTTTGTCCTCACAAGCTACTTAGATGCTACCTGCAAGTTTTTACCTTATAACTACATAGCTGATTCACACAAAACAATCAACAGGTAGGAAAGAGCAATGCGGCACTAATAAGCCTTTTGCATTAACCCTATCCTGTCAAAGTCCTTGGTTCAGGGGGAATGGGAATGTGCTGGCAAGTCCCAACCCAGTACCAACAAGCCCCAATACCCACCCCCCTATTCTCCCCAACCATGAATCACTGTGGCCCGCATTGCCCCAACGCGTGAGCTCCCGGTATGTCTGCGTGAGCTCCCAGCATAATCTGCGCAGGGCCTTTTATAGTGTTAAAGTAATGCAAGACTTGCAGGTCTTGCGTTACCTTATTGCTGAAAGCCCTTGTGCACATGTGCTATGCTAGTCTTTCCCTGCCAGGCTCCTGGGCAACATGTGGAGCCTGAAGCAGCAGGGACAGACAGAGCGCCTGCATCGCCACCTCCACGAGGGAGGTTGGGCAGGCAGGCGGGCGGGCGGGTGAGCAGGCAGGCAGGCAGGTGCTTCACCAGCAAAGCAGGGGTGAGCGCTGCCACCACCGACGCACAGCAGTAGCAGGCACCGCGGAGAGCGGGGAGAGACTGCTCCGTCACCACTGTACAGCAGCAGCAGCAGCAGGTGCCAGGGAGAGCTGTCGAGCACCACCACAGAAGCAACAGCAGCAGCCACCACCCTCACCTACAAGGCTCCCTCCCTAAATAACTTTGGTGCAAAGAGTGAGTCTCTTTTTTTAAAAAAACTTCATTCCTCAATGTGGAATTTTTCCTGTGGTTTCCCTCCTCTGCCCCCCCCTTTTCCTGGATAAAAAGATGCACACCTGCTCTGCATTGTCTGCCACTATGTTCATATAAGTTCCACCTGTAATATATTCATTTATGTAAATGTATTCAAATTAGAAATGCAAATTAATTGGGTTTTTTCCTTTGGTCCCCGACAAGGTGTCAAAGAGATGATGCGGCCCTCCTGCCAAAATGTTTGAGCACCCCTGACATAATGAAACAATTTAAAATAACTAAAACGACATATAAAAATGCATACAATGAGGTAGGTGTGTCTTGTGCATCTTATATAAAATAAGATATATTTTATATAAATACAATATAGAATCACTGCATTGGAAGGAACCACAGCATCATCTAGTCCAACCCTCTGCCTGTTGTAGGAAATTTTCCTATCTTCAGTAGGCACTTTTCAAGCCACTGCTTGAAGATCTCCAGTGAGGGAGAATCCACAACGTCCCCCAGAGATATAAAATAGCAAATTAAGATATGCAAAAATGCATACAATAAGATATACTAAAACTAACTTAAAAATATATAAAAATGCATACATTAAGATAAGCAATGATGCATCGGAGTGGATAAAAACATTAGACACACACACAAATGGGAAGCAAGGCGGGATGTAAATAGATAAATAATTTATAAATAATTCTACTAAGGCTAAGGGCACAATCCTAACCAGGTCTACTCAGAAGTAAGTCCTATTTTGTTCAATGGGGCTTACTCTCAGGAAAGTGGTTAGAATTGCAGCCTAACAGCCTAACACCACCCTAAAATCAGTTTATGCTAGCATGTATACTAAAATTAACTCTTACTAGTACTACTAAGGCCGACAGTAGTAGGGGCAGAGGGAGTGGTGCTATCATCCTGCTTGAAGAAGCTGTGAGAGTAACTCTGGTCACTCTTTGGAGGGGAGATCAAAGCTGATAAAGCCATTATGAGAGGGTGAAGCTGCAAGGAGTCACTGTGACCATCAGGTTACGAGATGCTCCACCGGATCCAGAGCCTCTATGTTGGGCTCACCTCACAACACGGAGGTTCTTGATTCATCGCCAACCTTTTGGTTGGTGGCGAATCAAGTAGCTCCATTGCAGGGCTACTCTTTTCACCCAGAGGAAGAGGACAAAAGTTCCCTTCTCCCAAGGAGCTGCTGGTGGCTGCCCAGAGTGTGCAGGATGTGGCGGCAGCTATTTGCAACACCGCTGAAGCTCTGTGCCCTGGGCGGTCCCTCATTTTGACAGTCAGTGAGAAAGGCAGTATATAAATACTGTATCATCATCATCATCATCATGCTACTAAAGTTAACAGCCTAATACAACATTAAAACCTAATGCTAATACATACACTAAAATTAGCTCTTACTCATGGTATTAAGGCTACAACACTAAAACCAGTTCAAGTTAGCACGTCTACCAAAGTTAACTTACCCTTGCTAACTTGGCAAAGAGGCACCTTTCAAAAGTAGTGTCCTATTTAACAGGAGGAGAGCAACTGTCAGCATGGTGTCTCCCAGCATGACATCTTTTCCAGTGGTTGTTGCTAGGCACTCTTCTGTGCCCTTTGGCAACAGGGAACAGTAGAAGTAGTAGTAGTAACTCTTACTGGTGCTACTAAAGCTAAGATCTTAATACAACACTAAAGCCAGTTCATGCTAAGATTTATACTAAAATTAACTCTTACTAAAGCCAGTTCAAGAAATGTGGTTTCAGTGGTGCTTGTGTGAAGAAAGCAAAGCCGGTTCAGCTGCAGCCTTGACTTTGGATGGGAGACTTTGGATGGAGACAGGGAAACCTGCAGATGGCCCTTGTGAAGGCACATGGTGAGAGAGTGTGGGATGCGTGGAAGGTAGAGCAATCCACTAAGTCTGATCACATCTTGAGCACTGGCTGCAGCTACTGTGAAGGCTTGGAAGTGCAGAGCACGGCCGGGATGAGGGCTGCAGAAAACTGCTGGTGAAATTGAAGGTTCTGTGGGTTTCTCCCATAGAACAATACTGTTTAAAAAAACCATTGAAAAATGGTGGTTTAGGACTATGCGGCCTGTGTAAACCACCTTGAATGCTATGTAAAAACAGAGAAAGGTCGTATATAAATAAATAAATACTAAGGCTAACAGGCTAATACAGTACTAAAACTGGTTCATTCTAATGCGTATACTAAAATTAACTCTTCCTAGGACTACTAAGGTTAACAGCCCAATATCAAACCCTAAAACCAGTTCCTGCTAATATTTACAGTAAACTTAACTCTTACTACTGCTATGAAGGCTAACAGCCTAATTAACTCTCACTACCGCTACTAGGCAAGATATATGGTCTGACGGTTGAGTTGCTGGACCTGCCTGAAGAGCTAAGCAGGAGATACCGTGGTCTCATTTCTGTATGGGAGTTGGAATGCCAGTCTGTGACAAGCTACTGTACCTGTTATGGCAGAACAGTCACTGCTGAGTTGATGAGCCACTGCAGCGAGAGAGCAGGGAAGAGTGTGAGAAGGTCAGCTGGCAAAGAACAGAGAACAGCCTTGAGGACCTATCCAGGCTCAATACACAGTTGCAACAGCCTAACATCAGCACTAAAGCCAGTCCAGGCTAATATTTATACTAAAATTAACTCTTACCAGTGCTAGTAGAGTTAACAGCCAAAGCCAGTTCAAGTTAATACTATACTGAAATTCTTACTAGTGTTAGTAAGGTTAACAGCCTAATACAACACTGAAACAAGTTTATACTAATACGTATACCAAAAGTAACTCTTACTAGTGGTACTAACACATGCACTGGCCCAGCACTAAAGCCAGTTCAAGCTAATATTCCTGCTACAATTAACTTAGAAGTGCTACTAAAGCTAAGAGCCTAATACTTACCCACATCTTCAGTCCCTTCAGGAGCAGCTTGGCACCTGCCCCCCCCCCATCCACCCCAGTGACAGTGTGGGATTAGCTGGCCGCCTTTTGGGGCTGAGTAGGAATTTTTTCCACCAACCTGGACTGACCTGCAGGTGGGTGGTTTTTTGCCTACTCTGCACTGTTGTGCTGGATGGGCACTTTTTTGTTAATTTGGCTCACATTCGGAGTTGGTGCCGCTAATTAATGCACTGCCAGTCAGTTGCAAGTTTCTATAAAAACTTCTTAATAAAGTCATGGCTACAGTCTGAACCTATTTCCTGTGTCCTGTCTCTTATTTCTGGTGTCCTGTCTCTTATTTACGGGAACAGGTACAAACATCCTGGCAGATCTCAGGCCATTCTCTGATGCTGAGTAGAGTGGAGCACAAACAACAGGTCCCAAGTTTGAGTTTTCAGAGAGACAAGATCCAAAGCCAGGGAGAAGCAGGATTTGACATGTTCCACACAGGGCTGTGGAGCCCAATTGGAAACATTTTCTAGGGCACCCCCAAATATAAAACATTTTATATTAAAATGTGTACTTAAAAAGTGCAAGTGAGTTAATGGAACAAATGGATCTAAGCGTATTTTAATATAAAATTGTGTACACGTAAGCCTAAAAGTGAACCAACTCAACGTATAGATTAGCTTTGAAAAGTCAGTAGTAGCAAAATAGGAGCAAAAATGTCAATAGTAGCAAAACCACTGTGAAATGAATTAGTAAAGTTATAATTTTCATTTTTGTGTAGGAAAAAATCAAAATGTGGTGAACAGCACACTGGTGTTTTATTGTTGCCTTTTATTATGAAAGAGTTATCTTTCTAGCTTTCTTCTCTGCAAAGTTTTTGAGGATTTTGTCCAACTGATTCTGTTCCTGTTTTTGTGGAAGTGAGTCCCACTGACTTCCACAGGATTTACTCCCTAGTAAGGGGTTGTAGGATTAAAGCCTTAGATTCAAACACGGTACAACCTGTCTTCAAACTCTGGCAACGAAGGGGGATAAAGAGCTAAATAAATCAATACATCATGTTCTTTCTACTTATGTCCTCTCTAACGAAAAAGGATACCTGATGGTGTCTGTTTAAGATTCAGTCCTATACACTGTACTAAATTCTACTCAGACTAATTCTAGTTTGTTGTCTGCGTGTATTCAAGAAAAAAATAATACTGGTCTTAATCTTCCTCACTGACGGCCCAAACCTAACAGGGTCAGGCGCTGGCACTGGGCTCCAGTGCCAGATGTTGTAAACGTGCTGTAAATCATGTTTATGGCACACTGTGAGGAGTTGTTGCTGGCCCAGTGTTGGTCAGCACCGAGCACAGCACTGTATACCAGCACTGGTATACTCTTATACTGCCTGGAGTATAAGAACTCTGGGAGGCAATGAGGGCATTTGAGGCAGGGAGGAGGTGTTCTGGAGTGGGGGGAAGAATCAGGGTAAGAGGATAAAAAGCCCAGCACAGAGCTCCTCCAGTCTGTGCTGGTAAAATTGTCTTGTAGCAGAAGGGAGACCCACTGTGGCTCCTGTGCCCTTACTCAGGGGAAGGAGACAAACGTCCCCTTCCCCCAAGGAGGTCTCCAGCTGGCTGCAGTGGTAGCATTTTGGTGCCACTGCACCCGGTGGAGCTGACAGAGATAGGATTGGGCTCTGAGTCAGCCTTATGATGGGGTATTGCCCCGTTTATTTGCCCGTGTTTCCTCTCTGTGTAACTCAGCCCTGTCTACAAAATTTAACTGAACTACATTCTAAGGTTTTCATGGTTGGTATAACTATCTTTAAAATTAAAATTAGAATTGTCCAGGTTTTGAGACCACGGTCCATTAAAATCTTACATTAAAATCTTAATTGAACTGTCATGAGTTTGGGGAATGACAGGAAAAGAGAGGGAGATAAGAGCTGAGTGTATCCCTCCTATATCCCTCCTATCAAGAAGCCAAGAAGACAGCGCTTTGTTCACAGGACTACAGAGAAATGGCAATTAGCCAAAGGTGAAAAAGGGAACACAATGAATGTATTCCCTTCCATAACACACACACAGCCTCCAGTCCTGCCTAAACTCACCAAGGTTGCCTCTCGCCCAGCCTTTCAAGTACAGCCTGAATTCTATCTCCTTGAACAGCAAGTCTACAAGGATCATATATAGACAGTCAAGGCAGCCACTTTTTCAAATGAAAAAGTTCCCTGACTGTCTGAAGTCAATCAAGTGGTGGGATCGCCACACTCTAGTCTTAACACTTTCCATGCCTGCAAAGACTATAAAAGTCTCAAACAGGGACAGACCTGGAGCTTGGCAAAATGTTCTACATCAGTGCCCCTCCCACCGCCCCAACACCAGACATGTGCCTTCCGCTGAACATTTGGCTTCCTTTCATATGGCACAAATTGCAACTTCTGAAAATTGCTAAGAAGTTTGTTTCTTGCACAGCTAACCATTCTATGGGCACAATCCTAACCCCTTATGTCAGTGCTTTCCAGCAGTGACATAAGGGCAATGCAGCTCCTAGGTAAGGATACAAACAGTCCCTTACTCTGAGGAGGCCTCCATGAGTGCCCCCCAACTACAGGATGCAGCACACGTCCCATTGGCACAGCTATGCCAGTGCCAGAAAGTGGGTTAGGATCTGGGCCTATGTTGTTTAATCAGAAGTGGGACCCGATGAGGCTTGCTCCAAGTTAAATGTTCATTAACCTGAGAGCAACCTCTTGAACAGAGTAAACATACATAGGATTGTGTTATTGGTTGACAAAGCTCATGCTGAGGTCCTAGGAAACATTTTTCACTTCTTCCCTGCCTGTCCGCAACTGGTTTTTTATCAATGGACCTCATACACCTAAACATTTCACTTGAAAAGAAGTGCCCTGAAATTAGCACTCCTCCAAAACACCAGGGAAGCTTGACTTGGAGAGAGAGGAAGCTAAATGCAGTGAAATTCACAGAACCAGCTCAGAGAAATTCAGAGAGAGGAGAGGAAGAAAGGGGGGGGGAGGAAAGAGAAATAAAACACTCTAAGGCTACATGCTTAAGATTGTTCCTAGAAACTTCCAGGCAGCGTTCAGAGTGGCCGCTCTTGGTGGGAAGAGGCATGTGGGCAGCTGCAGGGCGCAGAGGCCCTGCGTGTGTGGACAGAGAGAGAGAGAGCAGAAGGGGCAGACTCTGGATCTGAGCATGTGGCTTGCTTTTGTTGGCCCTTTGCAAACCAGACTGCAGCTCTTTGCCGGATGCAGCTGGAGGCGGTCCCATTATTCCTTGGTGGTTTGTGAGGGAGCCTCAAGTCAGCGCAGTGCTAGAAGTGCCAACTCATTTATCTGTCTCGCATGGGGCCCCCTCAGGTGTGGGGGCCCAATTAGATTAAATTACTCCAATTACTCCAAGCGAACCTTGCCCACTTCTAAAGCTGGTGGCTGCACCGGGTGCAACAGCACCAAAACGGCTACCGCTCCATCCAGTGGCACCACAGAGGCCGCCAGAGGTCTTGAGGGAAGGGGACGTCCATCCCCTTCTTCCAGGGAAAGCCCTGGCTTCTCGAGAGATTCCATGTCATGCCCCAGCGCCACAGCCCCTCCTCTCCAGGTGCCGCAAATGTGCCTTACAGCACATTTGCCACACCCAGCGCTGAGAGTGTTTAGGATTGGACCTAGTCTTCTGTTTGGTCTCCTTCTCCTCTTTCCACTCTGCCCTGTGATCCTTCTCCAAAGTCTCATCCTTGTTTCCCTGCTCCTGGTCCACTTTGCCACCTCTCATTCCCTCTGTTGTTCGCCTGTGGGTTTCCACATGCTCTCTGTTACCTTTCCCTCCAGGTCATTTCCTTCAGCTGCACCCTCTTTCCTCATCCCTGATGTTTTTGAGGCCAATCCGATCCATTCCCCACCCCCTGCCCTCATCAGCTGCCTTGGACACAAGTTCTCCAATGAATCTGAGCCATCTGGCAAAGATGTCACTGCAAGGGACCTCTGACTCCAGTCAGACTTCTGAAACAGACATCTATGAGCCATGCAGAGCTGAGGCTGGCACAGGACTGTGCAGCATCTCACATAAAATGTGTTGTTTTAATTCTGGGTGTGAGCTACTAATGGCTAAGTGTGTGAATGCAGCCTCTGATGCATGACGTTGGGAATTTACTAAAAAGTACTGAGATAAATAATTCCCAGTGCCTTAACTAATGATCCAACACCACTTGATTAGATATTTACATCCTTTGCAGCCCAGTTTTATTTTTGCATTAGAAAGGCTGTAAGATTTAAGGTGCTTGATTGAAAGTTTAATCAACTGACAACCCAATCCTATTTTTTCCCCTGCCATAGCATGCAGCTGTGATAAAACAGACTGTGCTGTGTGCTATGGTGAAAGGGGCAATTGGGAGGCTTGGAAGAGAAAGGGAAAATATTTTCCCTTACCGCTCCATAAGCCTGTCATGTGCCAATAGGTCTATTCAGACCTGCACTAGCCCTTTAGCTGGTGGAAGTCCAAGGAGATATGTCAGCTGGCTCCAGAGTGCAAAGCATCCAGTCCAGATCGCTCATACTAGGCTCCACTCCCTTCTGACGCAAACATATCCCCAGCTCTCTCCTTGATCTGCCACAATCCATCACACCCACCCTGTTCTACCTACCTCACTGACTTACCAATGTTGGCAAGGCTGCTCTTCACCACTGCTGTGTGTGGGGTCTTTCCAGTCATCTGTTGTGGCGGCCCAGAAGCATGTGGCTCTGTGCACTTCTGGACTGCCTTTTATGAAGGGGTCTCCAAACATTTTGGCCAAAGGGTCGCATCAAATATCTGGTATGGTGTTGAGAGCCAGAAAAAATGTTTAAATATAAAATTTTTATAAATAAATTAGAGATGGAACTTAGATGAGTGAATAAATGAATAAATGGGCTCATTCATTCAAACTCTCTGGCCCTTAGAACGACCTCCAGATGCAACCAGAGCATAGTTCCAGTCATGTTCGGCCAAGTGGACCAGAGGCTTTCAGGGGACAAGAGGCTGGCCGGATAGAAGCCCAGGGTTTGGAGACCCATGTCATAAAGCATCTACTACTGCCAAAGCACTAGTTCTGATGGTGGCATAGCCCCATAGGATTGGGTGTAAAGTTTTTGCTGTTTGGTGGGGATAGATTTTATCATATGATTCAGAATATAAGGGGTATAGTTGTCTGAAAGAATTTTAAATCTGCAATAGTATTAAATAAAGCAGTGTTTCTCAAACTGTGAGAAATAACCAATTTCAGGTGGTCCCCATTCATTTCAATATTTTATTTTTAATATATTAGACTTGATGCCACCATGGCATGTGACTGCATTTGGAGAAATGATATAGACCTGTACTACTATGTATATGCTTTTAACAATATTGTAAATGGAACTTACCCCTGGATAAGTGTGGGTGGGATTGCAACCTAGGATTGTTAAAAATTTTCCTGCTTGATCATGTCACTTCTGATCATGACATCACTTCCCATGGGTCCTGACAGATTTTCATTCTAAAAAGTGCTAAAAGTTTGAGAACTACTGAAATAGACAATTAAAATAAAATATTAAAGATGATCTTTCTTTCTAATAATGACTTGTGCTTTTGGATTATTATTATTATTATTATTGTCACACTATTTATTCAGAATCTCACAAAGGTATCTATACAGAGGTTTGGGGAATACACACATTTTTTAATCTTTAATCAAATAAAAACAGCTAAAGAGCATATGAATGATCAACTCACATTCTTCAGTGGTTGACAGGCTTACTTCTAACCTCAGGCGCTGTGCTCATTGCCTGTTCTTCTTGGAAACTGCTTTCTCAAATAGACAATAACCTACATAATTTACAGGTGTGTTTGCCAGGCTTCCTCCATAATTTATTAACCTCTTGATTCAACATTTGTTTCATTGACTGTATTTGTGATGTTATATACCTGTTGAGGCTCTCTTCTTATTTGGATAACAAAATCCAGGAAGAGGATTGGGGGTGTATGAATCATCTCTCTAACATGTTTTCTACAACAAAGCCAAAGAGAAAGCCACAGGTGCATTGGCTCTCTTTATTTAACATATTGTTTTGCTCAACCTAGTGAGCATTCCTGTAAGGTAACAAACATCTGAAATGTTCTACAAGCTGTAGGACTCAGAAGGTGGGATTCCAAATGAATGCTGGTGGCTTTTGTTTTGCCTTGCAAATGGTATATTTTAGTAAACACATGCCACTCCTCTGCCAGCCATTGCTGCAAGCAAGCAAAACTTGTACTTCATATCAAAGAACAGAAACTAGTTAGTAACCTGTATTAACAAAACCAAAAAGAGCATTCAAGAGATAAATAATGCACATCCTAGGGAAGTGGGATTGAACACTTTCTCAGCCTCCCATATCACCTTCTTACATTTCTTTTGCCACTGTTTATATTCCTTTTTATTCTCCTCTTTAGGGCAAGACTTCCATTTACAGAAGGAAGCTTCCTTGCACTTTATGGTCTTTCTGTTTGTTAGTCATGTTAAGAGCCTTCTGGACTTCGCCAAGCCCTTCTTCCTTTGTGGTATACACTTTCACTGGGTTCTATTACTGTTGTTTTAAACAACCTCCATGCACTCTGGAGAGAGTGGACTCTTTTTACCTTCCCTTTCAACTTCTAACTAACCTCCTCATTGAGGGAAGTCTGCCCTTTGCAAGTCAAGGGTTTTGTGTCAGAGTTGCTTGGCACTCTTCCCCCGATATGCGGGGCAAAAAAGATTGCAGCATGGTCACTTTTCCCCAATGGCTCAGTAATATTTACATCCCTAACCAGGTCCTGAGTACCATACAATATTAAATCCAGTGTCACCTGTTTTCTGGTGGGATCTATGAATAGCCGCTCTAAAGCACATTCATTTAGCATGTCAAGAAATCCGGTCTCTCTTTCATGACCAGAGCACAAATTGATTCGGTCAATATGAGGATAATTGAAGTCCCCCATGATTCCAACCCTGTCTCTCCTTTTTTTGTTTCCTCATTTTGAGGTCCCCTTCAGGTTTTTGGTCCAGAGGATGATAACATGCTTCCAGTATTACATTGCTCCTTGAGCCTATTAATTTTAACCCATAGTGATTCTACAGTGGAGTCAGACCCGCCTTCAATCTCTGCTGGATTCTACCCCTTCTTTGACATAGATGGTCACCCCATCTCCAACATGCCCTTCCCTGTTCCTCCTATAGAGTTTATAGCCTGGGATTGTGGTATTCCACGGGTTCTCGGCATTCCACCAGGTTTTTGTTATGCCTAATATATCGATGTTTCCACCAAATATTCCATTTCTCCCATTCTCCTGTCTTTGCTTGTACCAACTTCTGTAGCATCTCTGTGAATGAACCACTGGAGGGCTACATGATATATTCTCACACACCATGTCAGAACCTTAGAGCACATTGCTCTGCATTGTATTGATCATGCACTATGTTTCGTAAATGCTTTGCATAACACTGAGAAATGCCAAGTCCTGGCCTTAGCATGCATTGAATCTGGAGCTTAGATTTTTAAAAAGGCTAAGACGTGGAATAGATTCTCAAGGGATTTGTTTTCCTCCACATCTGGTTGCTTCAAAAATACCTAGTCAGGAACCTGGAGGGACTATCCTTAGGACATTCTGGTGCTGACTTTGAAACATGATTGGCAGTTCTAATTGGGTGTCTGTAGGAAAGATCCTTTCCCTTGCTTAGAGTAGATAAGAAGGCATTGAGGGAAAACTTGAAAATTAATAGTAATGCAACAACAGATAGTGGCAACAACTAAAATCTGCCCTAGCAAGGTTCACGCTCACCTGACAACAGTTGAAGACTTTACCAATAAAACAGTGGTTGGAAGGTAGTCCATTGCTTCTTAGACAAAGATTTGCATTCAAGAGGTAGCCCCTCTGTCATCATCCATCATGCCATTACATTCCTGAACAAGACAATGTCAACATCTATCAGAACCCGTTCTATTTTTCAAAAGCTGATTAAATGCTGCAATAAGTGTTATTCTGTATTCACAGTGATAATATACCAGAAAGACAAACACATACATTGAATAGATTAGGTTCATTTAGTTAGCAACGAGAATGACATTTTGCCAATGTTAAACGACCATAAAACTTAGAGACGATGCTCATCAGTTCTCTGTTAGTTGAAGTGCTGTTTTATTTCAACACTTTTGATTCGCTCCCCTAAATAACAAATGGGGAAGGAGTCTTCTTGTGGGAAGAGAGAGAGAGAGAGAGAGAGAGAGAGAGAAGGAAAAGAAAGCAGGCTGGTTGGGAAGGTCACTGAATGTCAGAAGAGAATTTGAGACAATTCTGGGGAAAGAATTACAGAAATAGAAAGAATCTCAGGTGGGGTGCCCGCATAAAGAGACATTGATTTTTTCTTCTGCAGATAGTCACATGTGGGTATTAACAAACAAATCTTCAGAAAGCAGAGAATGAGTTGATAATATGCAATGCCTTGTAATGGAGAAAGAAGGAATGGGGGTGGGGAATACACATTGAACAGGGCTCAGAGAAACTGACAAATGAAGGTCAGAGAACGGTCTTAACAGAGAACACATCCATGAGTGATTAAACAGACTATTCAAAAGACATTGTGCTTCTATGGAAGACAGATGGCATTAGCATTAGGGGGGATAAAATAAGAAATGAGATAGGGTGGAGTACCTGAACTTTAGTTTTCTCTGTAGGTTATGAGTTTTTGTGCAGAGTCATTAAAAAAATTTAAATTGACAAAGTAGATGACAAACTTATATAAGATAAATAGCCTCCTTTTATTTCCCTCCCCGAACATCTTGTCAGTGCACAGAGCAGATCTCCACCCTTCAGTGAATCACAGATGTCTAGAGTGCCAGGCACTTGTGCTAATTCATTTATTTTAAGTGTGCCACTGCATTTGCCAATCGATGCCGCCTATCGCAGCAAATTGTTTGATATATTGTAACCTGGGCTCTGTATGAAAACATTGACATGATTTATAAGTAATGGTATCATTCGGGATAAGGAATATGTGACGTTATATTTGTAAATAAACCAAGTATTACAAAAGCATCATACATCTCCACTGATCTCTCCTCCAAAGGAAGCCAGAGTTTCTCATTGCTCAGATAAGTGGGGAGAGTGTGACAATATGCTAAACCATTTGTAGGTCTAAATTAGCTTTATTGCACTCTTGCAAGCCATTTTCCAAACTAATGCCCCACTCTTACCTAACTCCCTCTGTGCCAATGCAGTCATGCCAATGGGACACACTGCATGCTGTGGGGGAATATTTGTTCCCTTGCCCTGGGGTAAGACTTCACTGCCCCAATTGGTCTACTTGGATCTGTGCCAGCTCTTTTGCTGATGTGGGTAGGTGGATCAAGGCCTAGAAGGAGAATAGGATATTGGTGGTGCTACTACCACTGATGCCCCCCTTTCCTGGCCTTGACACACACCCTTACTGCCTCGGTCTCCATCTCAATTCTCCCTATCCCCTTTCCATTTTTTTCACACATCCTCCACCCACCCCCATGCCAACTTACCAGGACTGGGGCTCCTGTGGTGACTAGGTGCAGCTGCTCACCACTTGTGATGATGGCCAGTCCACGCTCTATGACATCCTTTGCAATGGCCATAAAGCATGCTGTATGGCTGAAATGTGTTCTATTGGGTGATGTGGCCCAATAGGATTGAGACATACGTTATACTGATTTATATATTGAACCACTGCAGGACAGTTTGCTCTCTCCATGATGCCGTTGATACCCATTATAGCAGTAGCTGTTGTACAGTCTTAGAGATTTTATATAACCACTCTTAATTTATTTAAAATGTATGTATTTCAGAATTCCATCCACAAAGGATTTGTTGGGTGGTTTACAACAGAATTTAAAACATCAAATACCACAAAACCAGCTAAAAGTAACCCACAATTTGTTTGTTTTTTTTAAAAAGTTCAGCAGATAAAGAAAGAACTGATTCCTGACAGTTAATTCAACAATAAATAGTAGCAACATCTCACAACACAGAGCCTTGATGGAAAGCATCACATTTGGGAAAGCCAGTCCAGAAGGGGTCAAGCAGACCACCTTAACTCTTTGATTATTCATGAGTGGCTGCTGAGGGCAAACTCTCTGCATCAAAATGCATTGTATTTGAGTTGGTTAGGAAATATGAAAGTTCCGTTTGTGGTAGTTTGTGGTAGTTCAGCTGTTAATACCATTCACACAATTATCACATAATCCTGCAGTCATCAATAAGTTTGTATGATGAACTTGACCTGACTGTTTTGAAACATATTTTAGATTATGGGAATGCACCTAGAGTGGAACAAATATTTTAATGGCATGAAAGCTTTTAGGAGAGAAAAGTAAAAACCAATTATGTCTAATTTTTACTGCGCTTTCCTCTAGCTGTTTCCTGTCTGTCATTCAGCCCTATTTTAAAGAGTTTGTTCTTTTTAACTGTTAAATACAATACTCTTTACCCATTGAAACATATGAAGCAATCTAGTAAACTATTTCTGTATTATCTGGTCCCACGCCTAGATTTCAAGACATCTAAAGACTTCCACTTTTCACTGTACAGATATATAATCCTGATTCGCACTAATCCTTCTGCATTTATAATGTGCAGTCCCATAATATTGTTGATTGTTTCTTAATAGCAATATTGGCAACTAATAACTCTACATAAGCGCATAGGATGAGCTCTGCTGTATCTGACCAAGAGCCCGTCTACTTCATCCTCTATCCTTTTTTCCTGCAATGGTACACTGCCTCTGGGAACCCCTCAGGCAGGAGAGAAAGACCTATAGGCAGGCCTCTGTCTCTTCGGATCTCATATTCGCAGATGCATTTATCTGCAGATCCGGAACTGGGGAGCCTGCACACCCATTAGGGTGACCTTTGATTTTTGCAGTCACGCTGCAAGTGTGAGTGTGCCTTGCTTTACTTTCTTGCTAAAAGGAAGAACAGAGCTCGCAGTGAAACAGCCTGCACACTAGATGGTGACTAACTGAACATGGATAGGAAGCAGAAGAACATTCCTTTCTGCAGGGTGCAGGCTCATTGCCTGTATACTCTGTTCTTCCGTTTAGCAAGAAAGGCTACAATCCCAACCACACTTTTCTGAGAGTAAGCCCCATTGAACAAAATAGGACTTACTTCTGAGTAGACCTGGTTAGGATTGTGCCCAAAGTAAAGCAAGACATACTCGTGCGACTGCAACAATCAAAGGTAATTCTAACAGGCGCGGGAGGAGTGGTGGTCGCTATTTAGATAGTATTCCCCCATATCCACGGTTTCTCGTATCCACAGGGGGCCAAGAATGCATCCCTTGCAGATAGTGGGGCACACCTGTATTTTCTCCTGCCATTGGACTGCGGCAACTGTATTCAGAGGCATGCTGTATTTGAATTTTGAAGTAGAATCTAGCTGTCATAACTATAAGTCATTGACTGACTTTTCGTCTGAGGCTAACCTCAAACACCTGGACATATATAAAACATTTTAATCTCACCCTTTCTCCAGGACAAACATCTAAAGTGGGTCTAGGTAGTTAACAATCAACCAAGCTATGAGTAGTTCTGGAGATGTTACCATATAAGGGCGCAATCCTATCCTACGCTGGAACAGGCAAGCCAGGAGGCTTGCACTGTATCCAGCGCAGGACAGTGGCCATAAGCAGCTCAGCAGAGGTAAGGAGAAACATTTCCTCTTACCTCTGGGTAAGGGCTGCTGGCCCCTATGGGTATCCACAGACTTGTGCCACCTCTTGAGGTGGCAAAAGGAGAGCGGAGTGACTTGAAGCCACTCCGTTCTCCCCAGGAATGGGAGTTGAGATCTGGCATAACTGCTGGATCCGAGCCCCGCCACCTGCTCCCTGCCTGCCTGCGTGCCCGCCCCCGGGACCAACCACCGCCTTTTCTCCCCCTGCCCAGGAACACCTCCCTTCCACCTCCCCCCCACCCTTTTCTGTTTGCGTCGGCCCAGCCGAGCTGATGCAAACATCCAAGAGGAAGCTAACATGGTCAGCCTCCGCAGGCTGGCGCTTGTTGGAATGCCGGCCCGGCTTCTCTCGAGGAGCCACCCTCCTGGGTCTTGATATACGTCTGGGTTAGGGTCTGGATTGTGCCCTAAAATGCCTTCAGATTATTTCCACAAGTTGTCTGATTCTAGAAACAAGTAGATCACTTTTTTTCAACCAAAGAGCAAAGTAGTATGGTTTTTCTAACATTTTTTTTTGTATTGTTCCCTTTTTAACTGTACTTTTTCTTAAGTTCCAGAAGCGAACATCTCAAAACACAGATGGGAACCTTTGTTCTTTACTCCCCTCAGTGATCAAAAGCAAAAAAAAAAAAAAAGCTCCAAGAATACAAGGAATAACATTTTTATTTTACGGTTATTTTATTCCCGGACTGAAAAAGCCATATGAACATTTGGGTGGTTATCCATAACTAAATCAACTAGTAAATCCTACATAAAATTCTCATTCTTCTGCATCAGCGATTTTCAACCTTTTTCATCTCACAGCACACTGACAAGGCACTAAAATGATCAAGGCACACCACCAGGTTTTTGGCAATTGACAAAGCACGCCATGCTGCCATTGGGGGCTCGCATCTCCCATTGGCCCTATTAATAAATGACTTTCCCCCAAATTCTTGTGGCACACCTGTGAACCACTTGCGGCACACCAGTGTGCCATGGCACAGTGGTTGAAAATGGCTGTTCTACATACATTTTCCATGGTACTCTTTAAATATAACATAGATTTTCAGCCCAATCCTATCCAACCCCACCCACCCCCACTGCAGTGGGGCCACCACAGGCCATGCTGCACCCTATGGGGGTTGTTGGAAAGCTGGTGGGCTCCTCAAGGTAAAGGGACATTCTTCCCCTTGCCTGGGATAAGCTCCAACAGCCACAATGGGTCTACTCAAACCTCTGTGAGCTAAATAGCTGGTACAAGTCTGAGTAGATCTGTGTCAGCGAATCTGGCCTGGAAAGGGGGATGAGCACGGCGTGCAGGACTGCTGCCAATCTCATCCCTCCCAGGCCCAAACTGCCCTCCCCTTGCCCCGTTACACCCCACCCAAACCTTGCCCACCCCTCACTCTTGTGTCACTTGGCATGGAGCATACGGCATGCACTTTTGCTGGTGTGGGGAGGCTGACACAGGACTTTGCACTAGCTCCAGCAACTGCTTTGCCACCACAAAGTGTTTTATTGCACTTTTGCAATGGCAAGCACTGGTGCAGCGTATGCTGTGCTGGTATGCATGCTGTTTAGGATTGAGCCATTTCTCTGTCCTGATTTTAAGCTGCATTAATATCTCTCTGTTTTTGGGTTGTAGGATACAGCAAATTCCTACCTGGTAAGCATATCTGTTGGAAGGAAATGACTGGTATCATATAGATAGGAATTGTTGTGACAGTCCACGTTAAAGTGACATACTATACTGTACTACTTGCCAAATAGAATCAAATTCTACTCTTGGTGCATAGATTTGCTTGTCTGGCAGTGCAAGGCTCCAACAGGATTGAGACTTTAGGGCCCAATCCTGAACTGGGCCAGTGCCAGCACTGAGCTCCAGCGCTGGATGTCACAAATGTGCCACAAGGCATGTCCGCAACACCCTGCGCGGAGTCAGTGCCAGCGCTGGCCAGATGCTGCCTGCAGCTAGGTAAGAACTCTGGGCAGAGTAAGAGACACGGGATGGTGGGGGAGGGCGGGGCGGGGCGGGGGAAAGGAACCAAGGCAGGAGGGGTTTGGGGTGGATCCTGAACTCTGTATCAGGCTGGAAGGCAAAATAGCCAGCACAGACTTGAGAAACCCCATTGTGGGGCTAGGAGCTTTCCCAAGGGGAAGGGAATGAAAGTCTCCTTACTCTGAGGAGACCTCCAGCAGCTTCAGAGGTGTCACTGGATCCAGTGGTATTCATTTTGGTGCCGCTGCACCAAGCAGTGCCGCCGCTTTCAGGATTGGGCTGACACTGGCTGACATTCAGACATTTCACAACCCTAAAAATGGATTTTCCACCAAGTTAACATTCAACGGATAACTACAGTCAATTATGGTTCTATGATAAGTGTACCTGGATGGCATACATATTTTCAAACATCTGTTTATCACAGTCACATTTTATCATTTTAGATGTAGACTTAGGAAGTCTGACCTGAATACTATTTTTAAAAAAAATAACATACAAAGAAGCCTTTAGACCAGGGGCATCAAACATAAGGCCCACAAGTCAAATGTGGCCCCTGGAAGCAATTTGTCTGCCCCCCCCCATAATAATTGGGCTCTCCCAGCTTGATAATTGGGCTCCTTCATACTTTGAAAATATGAACAAGATTTGTGTATTTTCTCTTCTGTCATTTGCAGCTAATGAGTTTCTATGTGAGGACAAAGTGCTTACTTCTGGCCATCATCTGCTTAATGATGTCACTTTCTGCTTAATGATGTCACTTCCAGCCCTCAGCCATCATCATGAATGCTAACTTCGGCCCTCTATATGAAATGAGTTTAACATCTCTGCCTTAGACAATTTAATTGTCTAACTGTCCCCAGAACCAGGGGACATCCACTAAAATTGAGTGTTGGGAGAGTTAAAACAGACAAAAGAAAATATTTCTTTACTCAGCGTGTGGTTGGTCTGTGGAACTCCTTGCCACAGGATGTGGTAATGGCGTCTGGCCTGGATGCCTTTAAAAGGGGATTGGACAAGTTTCTGGAGGAAAAATCCATTATGGGTTACCAGCCATGATGTGTATGTGTAACCTCCTGATTTTAGAAATGGGCTATGTCAGAATGCCAGATGCAAGGGAGGGCACCAGGATGCAGGTCTCTTGTTATCTGGTGTGCTCCCTGGGGCATTTGGTGGGCCGCTGTGAGATACAGGAAGCTGGACTAGATGGGCCTATGGCCTGATCCAGTGGGGCTGTTCTTATGTTCTTATGTTCTTGATTCCACTGACCATCAACAGGTCTCCATTTGCTTTTAAACCAAACCTATTATGGGTCTAACTGGACTGAATGTCACTTTGTTACCTTTTTATGGAACTAAATGTAAGACGTAAGATGGATCGAGCTGACTGCACTCTTGGCAGCTTGGGTTTGCAAAGGTTACTCTGAGTCAGCTAGCAGGAATGAGATAGCAATTAGAAGCCTGGATCTATGATAGAATTTTTTTTTTTTTTTTAAACATCAGCAAGCAAATATGACCATCACTCTTGGGGTATCTGTCATGCCTGTCAGAAGAAAAGATTTAACATCTGAATGACTTGAAGTGATGTAGGAGCTATACAGGATGGAATAAAATTGATCATTAAAGTTTGAAAAGAAGAAAACACAAAGAGGGAGGGAGGGAGGGGAGGGAGGTGAACATATTTACATGTACTGTTAGTGCTCTCTTTACTTTGAGGAGGCCTTTGTGACCCCCCCCCCCCACCACCACCATCTGGAAGATTCAGCACATGCCCCTTTGGCACAGCTGTATCAGTGCTGGGGGAGTTAGGACTGGGCTCTGACAACCCTATTATTATTATTATTATTATTATTATTATTATTATTATTATTATTATTATTATTATTATTATTAACAGTATTTATATACCGCTTTTCAACAAAAAGTTCACAAAGCGGTTTACAGAGAAAAATCAAACAATCCTGCCCTTTTCGATGCCATAGCATGAAGAAGTGCCAAAACAGGCTGTCCTGCATACTATGGTGGAGAGGAGACCAATTGGGAAAATATTTTCCCTTACCCCTTGGTAAGCTCCTTGACTGCAAATTCTCCTACCCCCCATACCCCATTCCACCCACCCCACAAACATGACCAGCACCCAGTGGACTTCCTCTTTGCCACCACAGCAGCACATGGGGTCCTTCCAGCTGTCTGTGGCAGCAGCCCAGAAGCATGCATCTCCATGTGCTTCTGGATTGGCATGTGTGATGCAGTAAAGTGTTTACCACTACTGGAACACTAGTTCTGGTGGAGGTAGGACCCAATTGGATTGGGCCATTTGTTTTTAGGAGCTCAGTGACATATTTCCAATGGGTTCATGCTCTGCCGTTGAAGGACACAAACTAAATCAAGTCAATCAAAGTTGTCTGTCTCCCAGAAAGTATAATCTATCTGCTCTTGGATGAGGCCAACAGAAATGTAATCACACTGGTCTATGGTACATCTAATAATAGTACCTAATATTCCTAACTAGCACTGGCGGTATTTATTTGCATGGAATGGGATATGCTAGCATCACTTGTGATATCCTATTTCCTGTTTTTTATAAGTTTATTTTCAGATTTCTCCTGCTTTTCCTCCAAAGAGCAGTTCACTTACAGCTACCAGCAATGCTAGTGTCAAGTGTCAGGATTAGACCAAGAAGCTGACTGCTCAAGGGTCCAAGACCATGACAGGTCACTGGCCAAGCTCTGAAACCCTGCCCAGTGTCCAGTTTGCTGTGAAGAGGGAAAGTGGACACCAAGACCATTTCCAAGCAGCCACCACCTGGAAATTTTCAAATTTTCCATTCTCTTGACCTAAGGGGTTGCAACAGCCCAGAATACTCAATAGCTGCCATCTAGTTTTCAACAAATAATGCAATGCTTCTGCAGCATTATAATGCTTAAAAAGCATTATATTATTGGTAAAAAAGGTGGAGAGCAAGTGGTCCACAGGTGTGCTACTAGAGAGCACTCTGGGATGCTGCTACGTTTACTACACTTGGGGAGGGCCCAGTGTTCCCATGAAGCTGGTTGCTTTTCCCCTGGTTGCCAAGTTGACTCCCATTCAGACACCCATAGTTTTAGCAGCAGATTTTTTTCGTATTTCTTTTGATCATTATGTAATTTGTAGTTGTTCAAAGGTTAGTAGATTCTTTTTTAAGTATTTAGCTCCGATGCAGTAAATTTTGTGAGCAAATGGTCACAAACAGATAAGATAAGCAGTAAGGTAAGAGTCACCCAGTGAGTGGATTCTAACAGAAAAAAAAAGAGGCAATACGTTTCTTTCATCTTCAGGGTACACATTATTTTATATTAGGCTCCTGCTTTGTTAAGAAATTGCTTGGCATGCTAATTTTGCAAGTGAAATCATTTATGCAATCATATTCTATAAGAAGTTAGCAAGATCCCAATTCAACTGATACAACAACCACACACATGCACAGAGAGCGAGAGAAAGAGAGAGAGAGAGAGGTTATTGCAAATATATCAATTTGGGTTCAAAATTAGCAGTTATATGAACAGCTCCCTACTGTGCTCTTCATTGTGCTTGATTTTATTGTGTCCAGTTGTTTTTGGGATTCTAATCAGGTTGATTAATGCCTTGGCAGAGCTCACAGACAGATAGCTATTTGCATGATAGAGTCTGGCAAGGAGTGGTCAACATTTTGTAATTTAAAAGATAAAGACAACTTCAGATTATAGCTTGTGCCATCAGTCCCTTTCCTGATGGCACAAACCAGACCAATAATGGAATACATTTATTTTGTAAATGGCTTTCAACCACCTGCAGATTTTGTATTGCATTAAAGACAACAAGTAACCAGAAACGGAGCCCTTTGGCAGTAAAGCAAAGGCACATATTTCAATTAGTTTTAAAAATAAAATAAACTGATCCCAGCAAGAAGGCTCCCTGGACTTCTTTCTTTAATTTATGTGATTATACACAGATAAAGGAGCTTCTTTGCCTCTGTGAGTGGCTCAGGCAAATGTTATCACTTTTCATCAAAACAACTGTGCAATGCACAGGCCTGGTGGAGGCTTGGAACAAGTCACACATTATGCAAAAGTGAATCAGGGTTTTCTACCACATGCACACTTTACAGGGATCTTCTGCCACTCTCAGGTCTCTCATGCATATAATATGATAGTTGTGTTTGTTGTCCTCTCACTTTATGTTTTTAGCTGTATGCTGAAAACCTATAACGTGTAAAGTGGCCCTATGTGGAGTTCAAAGTGTTATTTTCTCTTGTTGTCCCCTTCAGGAGAAACACTGCAGAAAAGTGACACACTGAGAGCATCTATGACCTTTGCTTTTCTTCCAGACAGGACCGGCCTTAGGGCAGTTTGGCCAATTTGACCAAATTGGGCCCCACGCCTGGCGAGGCCCTGCACTGGTTTGGCAAGCAGAGCGCCCACAGTCACTGTCAGGTTTTTGGCATCCCAGGTTTGAGATTGTTATTAGCCAGGATGTGGCAGGAGGTCCTGATAGCTGGGCCTGATGTGAAGCAATCAGCAAGGCAGCACTGCTGATGCAATCAGCTGCACCTGTTGCAGGTGGGAGTCACGTGACTCTGGGAAGATGTGTGCAGAGTCACGTAGGCTATGGTGGAGTGGTGCAATGCACCACTGGACAGCCAATCAGAGTGGGTCACAAGACTGTCTTGTGACTATGAGGTCACCCTACTCTGATTGGCTGGCCCCGGTATATATGGGGCAAGCACAGACACCAAGGTATGGGTTGTTGTGGTGGAGTTTCTGTGTTTTGTGCTGCTGGTTTGTGTACTGAT
Source organism: Tiliqua scincoides (assembly GCF_035046505.1). Lineage (NCBI taxonomy): Eukaryota > Metazoa > Chordata > Lepidosauria > Squamata > Scincidae > Tiliqua > Tiliqua scincoides. The sequence continues at coordinate 83,503,958 of NC_089821.1, forward strand.
TTTGGACTGCCTTCTCGTGACTGTAACCTGCTGTATCCCTGACTTCTGGACCGTTTGACTGACTACTCTTCTGCCTGCTCCTTTACCAATACATGCTTCTGCAACAAACAAGCCTGTGTCTGCTTCTTTGACTCTGTTTGGGATCGCCTGCTTCTTTTGCTATCTCCCTACGCTCCCGTGCCATTCTGCTATCGGGAAAGCAAGGACTATCCTCCCCTGGTGACTTGACAGTCACATCCTACATGTCGCTCTGCAACTGACCTCTGAGATGGAATCTTCCATGCCAAGGTGTTGCGAGAAGAGCATGCTGAATGAAGCATTGCCACTGGATGGTCCTCCCCTCTGCCCTCCCCAGTTCTGATTGGCTTGAAATCGCCCCACTCTGAAGCAGTTGGTAGTCTCTGCTGCCACTTATCCTGGTGAGTAGGAGGGGCAGAGCAAAAATGTTTTGCATTGGGCCCCACACCTCCCAAGGCCAGCCCTGCCTCCATATCAAACATGATGATATGATCTGAAAACCTATATAGTCATGATGGTTGTCTTATAAAATATCCAGAATCCCTTCCTTAAATGACAGCCATGCACACCAGCTCTGAAGTCATCTATTTGACCATGAACCTCAGTGGCATGAGAATTGTACCTCAGATGTTTTGTAATATTTAAAATATTGAGCTCTCAGTAACCAAAAGGCCACTAGCTGGAAAGACAATTTATATCAAGACAGGACTAGAAGATCATCCACTCCAAAACAGAAAGATAGTCGGTGTGGTGAGTAGTACGCCACAGGGAAAGGCTCCCCTCCCTACCTCAACCACTTCCAAAGTTGATATGACCTGGAGCAAATTCTTTGCCAGACTTCAAAAGCCAGCATTGTCTCAGATATGTGAATGTGTTAGGCAATGAACAGAAAGCAAAACGTATCTTCTTAGCCACCCCTAAACTAAATTATACATCACAGCACAGTTTCAATCTGCAACAAATGAGGATTTCTGTTTCAAGTCAGCTCTTCTCCTGTGGTGCTGCAACCAGCAATTCTGTAGTGTCTTTAATTTTTAGCCCCCTTACGTGAGTATCAGTAACTTGCATTCTGTGCTAAGAGGAGGTTGTTTGGAAAAGGGCTTCTATGCGCTGAAATTTGATCATAACGTGACAGGGCGGGGGAGACAAGGACAAATTGTTCTACATCTTGTTACTTTTTCAAATGAAAAACTCGTCTCCAACATCTTCATTAATAAATCATGTTATATTAGAAGAGAATAATTTTTTTTGTCACAGTTACAGAAGAGAGACATTTATAAGAATGGCTCATATGCATGTATAGCGCTTGTAAAATTCCTGTCTGACAAACGGATGTTGCACACTGTTGCACTTTGAATTATGACCCAATCCTATGCACCATTTACGTTACCAGAATGAGTGTTCCTGTGGTGTAAACAGCTTTATGGCAGATGCAAATGCAACAACACCAGAAAGTGTGGCCCGGCCACCAACATAAGGAGGTAGTGGCAGGGTCCGCGCAATAGCGGGTGACTGCCACCACTGACAAGATTGTGCAGGGGTTGGGAGGAAGGTGGAGAGGTGGAAAGAGGAAGGAACAGATCAGGGGATGGCAGGGACAGGGAGGAGAGTGGATTGGGCCCAGGAAGGGGGCAGGTCCACCAGCAGCAGCACCTACTGAATCCTAACACCCTTTCCAGGCCTGATCTGCTTTCATCAGTCAACGCATACTTGTGCCAGTGATATTGCTGGCGCAGGTTCAAGTTGACCCATGGCGGCAGCAGATGCTTACCCCAACAAAAGGGAACAAATGTTCCTTTCCCCAGATGGCTTCAACAAGCCAAAACCCCCTGCATGATATAGCAGACACCACATTGGTGCCGCAGCGTCACCAAATGGGGAGTTCGGTAGAATTGGGTTGTTAAGGACACAGTCCTAACCAACTTTCCAGCACTGAGGTCAGGGCAATGCAGCTCTGAGGTAAGGGAACAAACATTTCCTTACGGTGAGAAGTCATCTGTGACTGCCCCCAACTGAAGGATGAAGTACATGCCCCATTGGCACAGCTATGTCAGGGCTGGAAAGTTGGCTAGGATTTGGGCCTTAGTTGATTAATGGTTAACTTCCAATAGGTTCCAAAGGGTGGCATGGGAAGATCAGAGTCTGAAAATGTATGGACACTGGGATGGGATAATGTTGCCGCATATTGTTTCACTCATTTTGTTACTTACCAAGAATATATGCCTGTTCAGTCTTTGTAAGATAAACAATCTTAACTGTTTTGTCACAGTGCCTGGCTTTCCGGAATCACAGCAGCAGTGCACATTTAAGTGTTAACACTGTTCAACATGCTGACAGTTCAATTTCTACTTGTCTGCTCCGCTGTGTCTCCCTGTCTCTACTCTGCTCAGTGTACTGGTTTAACACACTTCCAGGTTCCCATTTCAGTTATCACATGCAATTATTTTCTTAGTTCCATTGTATTTAGCTGAAACCTAAAGTTCATGGAATAGCCTCCAAAATGTTCAGTTATCTCCAGGAACATGAACTGAAAATAAGCTTGGAACAACATTTTCCTGTACCGTGGATAGACTTCAGTTTTTTATCACCCCAAAATTGTATTTCTTTTTTAGAAGTAGAGGGTATTCAGCTAAGCGTGTAGTAAGCAGTTGCTGGTTTCATTCATTTGATCAGTGTGGTTGGTCCCTGCTGGGTGATAGCCCTGGCTGCCTTTTACTAGTTATGCTACTGATAGAAATATGGGGCAGTGGCAATAAACTATTGTCACAGAAGCATGTGGTAACCTCTTACTAATTATACTACTACTCAGAATATTTATTTACTGCTTTTCAACCACAAGTTACCCAAAATGATTTTCATAGCAAAATAAAATGGTTGGCAACTTTCAGTCTCAAAGGACTATGGTATAAGCCTACAGCAGCTGGTATTCCCAAGCAGTCTCCCATCCAAGTACTAACCAGGCCTGACTCTGCTTAGCTTCTGAGATCAGACGAGATTGAGATCAGACAAGATTGGGCATGTGCAGGGTAACGGTTGCTATAGCAAAATAAATAAAAAAGATTCCCTCTTCCAAAAGGGCTAACATACACACACACACACACACACACACACAGAGAGAGAGAGAGAGAGAGAGAGAGAGAGAGAGAGAGACCCACCTGCTATGGGTATAAATAAGGAGAACTGTGGTCTCCTGGTAAACTATAAGAGAATCAAGAACCTAAATGATAAAAAAAAGTTTTCTGATATATAATATTTTTTTCTTTTTTTGAAAATTGCATTCACATGGAACAACATAAAAACATTTGAAGGAGAAACACGTCCCCAAACATATGAAGATCATGTGCAAAGTCACCAAGGCCAATTGCTGTTTTTACCCAGGAGCTCACTTTTTCCCCACGTGTTTACAGACATGAAGGGTTGTGAGATTGCTGCTTGTGGTGGCAGCCCCATTTTCCTTGCAACCTCTCATTTGGCTCTAAGAATCCTTGCAATATCAAGTGAAACTACTTTCACTTGTAGATCAAATCGGTTGTACCCTGCAGTTCCGAAGAAATGGCCTTTAATCATAGCTACTTAAAAATGATGTCAGTTGCATCCGAAAGGTGGCAAGAGAAATAAAGAGAATAATTTTGTCAAAAGAAGAATCCCACTGAGGCTCTTCATATCCTGGAAATAGCTTGAACAACAAAAAGCAAATGATGTTTTGAGTTAATGAAATGGGTAAATCACAGTGGCAAAGGCAAAACCAGGACTGAGTGGGACGACCATTTTCTGGTTAAACGCAGACTGAAATTGTACAGAGACTCTTAAAACACTGCTGTTACTGCATTGAAATTTGCTCTCTATGCATTAAGATAACATTCTGCACCCATACAGTCTATACATGAAAAATGGCCTGGGGAATCGTTTATCTGATTTCACTTTGGTGAACTGAACGGAGTTGAGAAATACGATGAACGTTCTTCAGTTCTGTATTGAGCATGATGTCTGATGTCCATCATGCATGCTATTTTCAGTGCCATTTTAAAATGTAGGAGGAGATAAAACCATCAGCAACCTTTCCTGTGGGAACATGGAGGAAAATGTATTTGACTGAGGTGAACTGCTGGTGCTGCAAAAGAAAGGATGGTTTCTCATCATGGGCTTGGCCTTGGTTTCAGGCCAACCCCATCTAATATATGTAACATATGGCCATGCAACAGAGCAAAAATGAAACCCTTTAAGAACTTTGCAAGCCAAACACCCTACCTCCCACGCAGTAGTCCTGTGAGTCTGAGAGTCCAAACTCTCAGAGAGTTTGAAAATCTAAGTCCTTGCTGGACAGGGGAGGGAGGCAGTAGGGACGGAAGGAAGACAAGGGGGCTGCAGGGACTGGGATGCACTCACCAGTCCCTGCAGTAGTTTTGTGGAGGTGGAGTGTGATGCTCCACTTTCACTTTTGGAAGGCTGGGGAGACCTGCAGATGCTTGCGCAGGTCCCTGCACCCCGGGAAGGCTGCTGCAGGAACTGGTGAGTGCATCTCAGTTCCTGCAGCCCCTCTTAGCAACGCGATTGCATCGGAATTGCGTCACTGCCTTCCCCCCTGCCCCCATCCCTTAAGAAGGCAGAGGTCAGGGCCCTCAGGTTGGGGCGTTGCGATGCTCTAGTTTGAATACCACTGCAGTAGTCCATTGGCTAGACCTGTCTCATATACCACTGGTCAGCCCAGATGTACCATATAACAAAAAAATATTTACTACTACTACTACTACTACTACTACTACTACTACTACTACTACTAAGAATATTTCTATACTGCATTTCAACAAACAGTTCATTAAATTGTGTATGTAGCAGCAACAAAACTAATGGAACTGGAATCCTCCAAGTGGCGTCGAACTGGTCTGGGGTGGATGGGGATTTGAGAAGTAACTGCTTAGATGGTGAGCTACATTTGGTTTAGTGCATGGCAAGTTATGTAGGTCTGTTGTAAACAGGAAAAGAAACAGCATCACATGTGTTGGAAGAAGATGAACTAGTATAGAGTGGAGAGCTCTAACCACAAAGAGGTGGAGAGACTAGATTCTTGAGGGAACTTTAAACGGAAGTTTGAGAGTGATGTGGAAAGTAACAGGGGCCCTATGCAGAGATGGGAGAAAAGGGAAAATGGCTTAGCAACTGCTCAGCATATTGGAATGAGAAAAACTTGACACAGTCACAAGATAAAAGCTAATCAAGTAACATCTGGAATCCACAGGCAGGTACACAAAGTAGCACCTCATAGAAGGCAGAGTGAGAGTCCTTTGATATCCTTGGTACACAATCATGCTGACTTCTGCAAACAGACTGGCAGAACCAGATGGAGTGGAAGGTCTGTGAATATTACAGAACGTGATGGATGTCCACAAGGGTCTTTGCTTACAGTGTGTTGTGTTAGAACTCTGTGACACTGATTTAAAGTTCATAAGGAACTTTGTATCACACTGCATGCTTGTACAAGCCTTATTTGATTGTTCCAAAACTAAGTAGGCTGTACCCAGGTAAAGAGGAAATAAGAGTATGCTAGCTAGCTCACTTCAGTGTTTAACCCCCCTTCAGTGTTTATCTGAGTAAGTAGTACTGAAACTTGGGACGCTTCCTCCACACAACGTAGAACCCTGGTATACTACCCAGCACATCGCCATTCTCTCTTTTCCTGAGAGCAGCATAGCTAGTTTTAGAAGCAAGTCTAAAGATAAATATATGGGTCCCTTGACAAATGTTTAAAAGTTAAAAATGAAAAACAAAAAAGTGTGCCTAAGTTACAGCAAACATTTTAGGATTATTTCACAGATATATTGGCTGTGTGCTGCTATTAAGAAAAGAGTAGTACCCAGGTCCAGTGGGCATCAGAAAGTGAAAGGTGAAATTGTGTAATTATTCCCTGGAACTCCTTGTCACAGGATGTGGTAATAGCATCTGGCCTAGGTCCCTTTAAAAGGGGATCAGACAGATTTCTGGAGGAAAAGTCCATCCAGACTTTTACAAGCCATAATGGGTATGTGCAACCTCCCGATTTTAGAAGTAGGTAGACCAAATAAAAGGGAGTGACACCAGGATGCAGGTTTCTTGTTGTCTTGTATGCTCCCTGAGGCATTTGGTGGGCTATTGTGAGATACAGGAACCTGAACTAGATGGGCCTTTGGCGTGATCCATCAGGGCTCCTCTAATATTCTTTTGTTCTCAAGGTCATGTTGGGTAAATTGGTGAAACAAAAGCCATTGGATACTATGGAGAAATCCAGAATTTTTAGCATAGCTCTTAGACAGCAGAGTCTGCTATCCTTCAAAGGAGGCAGCAAAGACAGGGACTTATGCTCTTTTCAATTCAAGTCTTATGTTTTGAAATGTTATTTTTAAAATAGTTCATAAACATTTAAAAGTGTGAAACATCTGAATGCTAGATGCCAGGTGAAGACCAGAAGTGATTGTGAGGAACTCCAGAAGGATCTCTCCAGACTGGCAGAATGGGCAGCAAAATGGCAGATGCGCTTCAGTGTAAGTAAGTGTAAAGTCATGCACATTGGGGCAAAAAAATCAAAACTTCACATATAGGCTGATGGGTTCTGAGCTGTCTGTGAAAGATCAGGAGAGAGAACTTGGAGTGGTGGTGGACAGGTCAATGAAAGTGTCGACCCAATGTACGGCGGCAGTGAGGCAGGCCAATTCTACGTTTGGGATCATTAGAAAAGGTATTGAGAACAAAACGACTAATATTATAATGCCGTTGTACAAATCTATGGTAAGGCCACACCTGGAGTATTGTGACCAGTTCTGGTCACCACATCTCAGAAAGGACATAGTGGAAATGGAAACGGTGCAAAAGAGCGATTAAGATGATTACAGGGCTGGGTCACCTTCCTTATGAGGAAAGGTTACGGTGTTTGGGTCTCTTCGGCTGAGAAAAGAGGCATCTGAGGGGGGACATGCTGAGACATACAAAATTATGCACAGGAAGGATAGAGTGGATAGAGAGATGCTCTTTACACTCTCACAAAACACCAGAACCAGGGGACATCCACTAAAATTGAGTGTTGGGAGAGTTAGAACAGACAAAAGAAAATATTTCTTTACTCAGCGTGTGGTTGGTCTGTGGAACTCATTGCCACAGGATGTGGTGATGGCATCTGGTCTAGATGCCTTTAAAAGGGGATTGGACAAATTTCTGGAGGAAAAATCCATTATGGGTTACAAGCCATGATGTGTATGTGCAACCTCCTGATTTTAGAAATGGGCTATGTGAGATGCAAGGGAGGGCGCCAGGATGCAGGTCTCTTGTTATCTGGTGTGCTCCCTGGGGCATTTGGTGGGCCGCTGTGAGATACAGGAAGCTGGACTAGATGGGCCTATGGCCTGATCCAGCAGGGCCATTCTTCTGTTCAGCCAGTGCAGTACAAGTCTTCTGTATGCAAGTGAACATGCTAGATCAGATGTGAGGAGGAGTGTGAGGGGAGAGCTGAAGCATAGTGGCCTTTGCTGCAACCTGAAGGGTGTACTGTGGGGGTGATTTTTGGCTGGAATTTTAAATCAGCCCCAGCTGTAACTCTAACCATAAGTATTAACAGTGTACTATATTACAAGACTGTCATAAGCCACTGTCACTTAACCACAGGCTCCACAACTTGTAATATAGGTACAATTGACTTCATTGGGATTAGCAATGCGAATGGGTGAAAAGTTTTTATTTACTTATTTTAAGTTGTCAAACATGAAATAACACTTGAATTGGAAAGAGCATGAGCTCCTGTCTTTGCTGCGACCTTGCCAGCAGGAGGGGGGATCGCACAACATAGCAATCACAGCTATGCAAAAATACTGAATTTCTCAGTTGTATTATATGGGCCACCCCAGTGGCATAGCTAAGGCATCTGATGCCCAGGGTCAAAGAAGATTTTGGAGCCACCCACAATATGAATGCCTGCCAAGAAAACCGGAAGTCCCTGTTTAAAGGCTCTGGGATCTCTTCTGAGAATTAGGAATTAATTCATAAAGCAGGGAATCAGCTCAGAAGCAGGGGAACCCATTTGCTAAGCAGGGAGCACAATTCTTTCAGCGAGAGAGAAAATAAAAAATTAAAAATTAAAATCATTCGCTCACCGGGGAGATAGAAGACCTTGAATAAAATTCATTCCCAAAACCAGGGAATCAAATTCACTAGCAAGAGCAAAATATTGGCTAAGGATGACTTAGGGAGCTCAAGGAAGAATTTAAATCTGGAAAGTCAACCCTTCATGGTGCTAGACCAGCATTCTAACCACTACACTGTGCTGGCTTTCCAATTCCTGAGACAAAGGAACCAGTTCATAAAGCAGAGAATCAATTGAAAAGTGGGGGGATTGCTTTGTTTAGGGAGAACATTGCTTTATTTATTTATTTATTTATATAAATAAATTAATATAACAAGATATAATGTAGGTACTAGATTTTTCACAGCTGTACTGTCAAAAATGGCTGTATGGTATTATTTGGAATTATTCTACAAAGTCTGGCTAACAATGGAGTACAGGGAATTCATCCTAATTCTAAAGTAGCGCTGAAGCTAAAAAAAAAACAACACAGTGAAATGTTGGCAGAGAAGCAACTTGCAATTTTGTGCCTGTGTTGGCTACATCTTCTCTGAGAACTCAGCACTAGCAATTAAAACTTCATTAATATTTAATCCATTTTGATAAATGACTCTGTAATAAAGCTATAATAATGACACCAGGTTTGCCTTGAGCTCTAATTTATAATGTCTGCCTACTCGCTTCTTTACTTTGTTATGAACAGATTGGGAATTAAATTACGTTGTCCAAGTGTAATACACTGTGTGCCTGATGAGCTGTGGCCCCTATTCACTTCTCCTGCATCCTCCGTGAAGTGTTGCACAGGGGAAATTACATTTGGTGTCACCACTATATTAATCTGCAAGTGCTGTTGGTTCTCCGAGTAAAGAGAAAATACGAGATGGCAGATTGGCTCATCAAACCAATAAAGTAGCCCGGGACTCTTTTGCATTTCCCTTTCACTTCTCAGTGGCTTTGGGAAAAGCTGGCAAGAAGAGATAGCCTGTTAGGATTGTCTTGCAAACCTTGTTTAGAGAGCTTCAAAGAGACTTGGGGTAAATACATGGCAAAGCAGATGTGGGAACATGATCTGCATGCTTCGAAGCACAGCACGTCTAGAAACTTGGGAGGAATTTGTCACCCTGAAATGAGTACCCAGGAGTGCCACTGTTGTTCCTTCTTAACATTTGTAGAAGTACCACTCTTGTGAAGTGTGATAAACTCTCTACAGCTGCAAGAATGTTAATTACCAAGTGCTAAAAACATTTGCTTTCGTTTTCTTGAAAGCACATCATTTTCACATCTATTAATGGATGTGACATCATCGCAGTCCTACCAGCACAACTTAAGTTTCACTTGGCTTATTCATAGTTAGACATGAAGCTCTGGGTCATTGTTCGAACGCATCCCCGCAGATGTTCACTGAACTGCAGTTCAGTATGTGAACTTTATCAAAATTAAACAAAATTATGAATATGTACATGACACTACGACATCAAGGCCAAAGGCATTGGCCCTAGGGCCAAAGTTTACAGAAAGCAGGAAAAAAGAACCATGGAGGCTCTCAAGTCTGTGCTGGAAAAATAGCCTAAGCAAACCTGAGAAGCCCTGTTGTGAGACCTGGAGCGTTTCCTGAGGGAAGGGCACGAAAGTTCCCTTTCCCCAAGGAGACCTCGTGGCCCTGGTGGTGCTGCTAGAAGCAGCAGTAGCCATTTTGTTGCTGCTGCACCGAGCGGTGTTGCCGGAGATATGACTGGGTAGCCCATCTCTGTATTGTGTCTGCAAAATTGTAATAAAAGGGTAATGTTCCGGTAACAGTTATACCACAGAGGAGAATTCCTCAGAAACCTTCTCAGTAGGTAACCAGTCAAATAACTTATTTCAGTGTTTGCTCTAGTCATGTTTGCTCATGATAAAAACGGACAATAATTCACAGCATCATATCCTGGAAGAAAAAAAAAATGGTGAGAAACAAAATCAGCATCAGGTGTGGTAACATCTACTGGTCTCCTGGAAATTCCACAGTAGGATCAAAAATCATGGAGCTTAAAATATTTAAGCATAAGTTAGTGGCTGTCACAGTCAGCCCCATAAAGGAAGAACTTTATTAAAAAGCTTTATCTAGCCAAGAAGGACCAATGCAGGATCTGTTACAAAAAGAATGTCAGTTGTTACACGCTTGGCATGTTAAAAAAAATACAAAAAACATCATAATGTTAGGGACTGGATGTGGGCGAACAAGCTGAAATTAAATCCGGATAAGACAGAGGTGCTCTTGGTTCGGAAATCCACAGCTCGGGTGCTGGACTATCATCCTGCTCTGAATGGGGTTGCACTCCCTCTGAAGGAGCAGGTCCGCAGCTTGGGGGTTCTCCTGGATCCACAGCTGCTCCTGGAGTCCCAGGTGGTAGCGGTGGCCAGGGGAGCCTTTGCTCAGCTTCGGCTGATTCGCCAGCTGCGACCGTACCTGAGCTGCACGGACCTGGCCACAGTAACCCATGCCCTAGTGACATCTAGATTAGATTATTGCAATGCGCTCTGCGTGGGGCTGCCTTTGAAGATGGTCCGGAAATTACAACTAGTACAGAACGCGGCTGCTCCTGTGGTTGCCGGGGCATGTCGGTTTGACTCTGTCGAGCCATTGCTCCGGCGGCTACACTGGTTGCCGGTTCTGTTCCGGGCCCAATTCAAGGTGCTAGTTTTGACTTTTAAAGCCCTTTACAGCTCGGGTCCGGGATATTTGAGGGACCGCCTCCTTCCCTACAATCCGGCCCGTGCTCTTAGATTTTCGGGGGGGGGGGCCCTTTTGACTGTGCCGCCACTAAGAGATGTGAGAGGGGTAGCGGCCAGGAAGAGGGCCTTCTCGGTGGTGGCCCCCGAACTGTGGAATACCCTCCCCTTAGAACTGAGAACTGCTCCCTCATTGCTAACATTTCGGCGTGGACTGAAGACCTTTTTATTCCAAAAAGCCTTTAATTGTTGACAGGCTGGCTGGCATTCTTGCTTTTTATATGAATCCACGGGGTTTGTTTTGTTTTTTAGCTTTTTAATCATTGTAAATTGTTTTTAACTGTTTTTCATGTTGTATTTTTAATTGTTTGTTAGCCACGGGGTACAAATTAATAATAATAATAATAATAATAATAATAATAATAATAATAATAATAATAATAATAATAATAATAATAATAATGGCTTCTTGCTATAACTGAACGTTTAACTAGTTGGGGAGACCAACTAAAACATTGTGGGCACAATCCAAAGAAGATGGGCTGGCACAAATCCCTTATTGCACCCCAGAGGTGTCACAAACATGCCACAAGGCACGCTTGTGCCACCAAGTGAGGCAGGAGGCCAGCCCAAGCCCCATGTGGCCAGCACAAAAGGTAAGCCCGTGCTGGCTGAGTCAGGCTAGTGTGAGGGTCCTGGGTGTGAGGGCAAGAAGGAGGTGTTGTGGAGTGAGGGGAGAGCAGGAGGCTCATGGGCCAGTGGGTTGAGTGGGGGATGGTTGAGCAGGGGGTGGGGCCAGGATCTGGCACTTGTCCCAGATTCTAACCCTGATCCCGGGCAGCCCGGAGCAGTTCCAGAATGCTCAGATATCCGTCACCTCTTTAGATGGAGCAGATCTGTGTAGCCCCTTTGGGGCTGCTGCGGTATTACCCAAGATAAGGGGACTGAATTCTCCTTGCCCCAGGTTGAGCTGTGGGCAGTCCCAATCCTGCTCTGGCTGCAGTGTAGGCCGGCCAGCCTACCTGCTCCAGGGCAGGTTAGGATTGGGCTGCCCCTCACATAATTGCTTCAGATTGTTTCAAATAATGTATGATCTGGGGTTAGCAACAATGTGTTCTTTTTGCTTGATTTCTGTCTTCTCCATCAACGCAGACTACACATGTCAGCAACCTTGTGCACTGGTGAAACCACTCCAGACATAGATATGCCCCTGGATACATAGCCACATCACAATGACCATCCATGGTTCATTTAACAGCAGTTTTAATGTGACTGGAAATGCACAGCTCCATCCAGAGCTATTTGTTGTTTTATGTGACAAGAGCTGGATTTGGAGCATTTCATTTATATGGGGATAGATAACCTTTCTAGTGAGGTGGACTTTCACTGCTGTTATATAGCATGTCACACCATCCTTATGAGCTCTATTAAACTGGATCATCTTTGCTTGTAAACCAGACTCATATGGACTAGAGTGGGCAGTGCGATTTCATGGGCAGTAGAGTGGGCAGTCATCATCATCATCATTCTTTATTTACAGCCACAGACCCAACATGAGTGGGCAGTCGTGATCTTGTGTATGCCTGCATGTGCTTGAAAGAGAGGAATGTGTCCATACAACTTTTAAGCATGGTTTTTCAAGGAAAGTGAATGTGTAAGAGAATGAGCACAAGCCAAATTTAGGTATGACCTACTGGATAGTTTGCAATATGGTCTGACCCAGAAAGGATCTTTTGTAGATCAATGACAACATGTTCATTGAAGATCTTATGTAGATACCATGGCCCCAAAACAAGCAAAGGGCCTATCATTCCAACAACACCCTGGTTGCTGTTTTCCACCCAGAAACATCCTCTTGGAAGGACGATGCTTAAGAAGCATAGGAGAATTCTAGTGTACCTATCTGCATCTTTGGGCTCAAGAAGACCACCTGAGAATGTTTTGCATGACTCCTAAAGGTTCTCCAAATTCTGGAGCCAGCACTGCTTACATTTAAGAATATGAGAGCTGCTGATTGATTATTGCACAGATGTTTTAATGCTGAAAATTTATCTTGAAAACGAAATTAGATAGCTCAGACAGCTGAGAAAAGGGAGGAAAAATTACACTGCCTAGTTTTAGTTATGCAAATTAAATCAAAGCTGTCTCAATTTCTATCATAAATGTCCTTAGATTGTCACTCCAACTAGAAGTATGAGGCATTTTCAATCTTCTCCACAGATACGATATATTTGATCAATGTGATCTCAGGCAAGAAAGCAAGGGCGTTTTCTTGCAGTAGAGACAACAGTGATGCAACCACGACAATGACACAGCCAAGGGTAATTTAGCCACTGGAGTGCTGGAAGGCATGAGACTTACTTCCATGTTGGAGGATCGCTGGCCACCTGCTGAGGCAGGTAAGGCAACAGGGCAGGCAGGATGGGGTGGGGGAGGTTGGAACAGGGTGGGGGAGGGCAGAATGGGGCAGCGATAGGGGCAGGAAAAAAGTGGATTGAAACCAGGATGGGGGTGAGTTCAACAGCAGCGGCCAGATCCTAGCCTGCTTCCTGGACCTGGTCCTGTGGCAGGGGTCCGCATGGACCTGCTCCAGCAAATTTGCTAGCACAGCACCTAGTTGACCACCCCTACACTGAGGAGACTTACCCGTGGGTAGGGTAACAAATATTCCCTCACCCAGAGAAGCTCCACAACTGCCCTCCCCACAGGATACAGCAGTAGCTATTTTAGTGTTCCCGCATTGGTGGGGGGAAATATATAGGACTGGGGTCTCTGCCACAGAAACATTTTCAGGAGCTGCAGAAAGTATTCACCCTTTGAATAATGTTACAAGCACAATAGTCTGTCTACTTTCTCTAATTTTCAAAATCAACAGGTATTTCTGAAAGATGCAATAAACTGTGTTTTTTTAAATTAATGCTTTATTTACTCCTTCACTGACATCTATCAAATTTCTACTGACATCACTGATATAGATCAGTGTCCTTCCTTAGCTTCAAATTTCACTTCTCATTTCCGATCTCTGAACTCCACAGCAGACACTACCAGGACATGTAGTTTCTACAGAATGTTTTAGGGGTTAAACCGAAAGGAGAAAAATCTGCTCAGAAAGAATAGGAATGAAATTGATAAAGAACTTCCACTGAGAGATGCCCCATCAACCCGAAACCCTCTAGGGTATGCTCTTCCTCTCTACATTGACCAAGCAAAATATAAAAGACTGAGGAAAATTACAAAGCTTGTCATAAGGGTAAAAGGTGTACACATTTCTGTTCTTGATTTAATAATTGATTTAGCATTCCAAAAGTTGAAATAAAACCCTTGAGAGATGAAGGGGTATTTTTTTTTTGGTCCTAGTCTATTTGTTGCCCAAGGCATGTTCCTGTTCTTCAATATGGTACACTTTATGTATTCAGAAATTCAGTTTAATAATTTACTTAGTTGAACTTGTGAAATCTTAAAAACAAAAACCGACAACGGTAAACAGAATATGGAAAGTTTTACTGTAAAGCTGGTCACATGGGATAGCCATTCTTTTCATCTTATTGGGAAACAGCAAAATAAATATATGGGGGGGGCGACTGGAACCTCAGTACTACATGCAGCCTCTCTGAGGCTCAGACAGCTGGAGCCATTTTCCGGCGATTTCCGGTTTTTGTGAAAACCAGAAGTCATTGGAAATGACTCAGAATGGCTCCAGACATGACCTGAGCAAGGCTCCAGTTTTGTTTGGTGCTCCAGTGGGCCCCCCAAACTGCAGATTTCATTATCCACAGTTTTCAACAGAACCTCCGCAGATAAGGAGGCACCACCTGTATATTTTAACTACAGTGTGTATGGGTAGGAGGGAGGCATTTATAGGGTTGATAGGTGTAATTGCATATCTGTCAATTGACATATCAATCTATCAACATATCTATTTATTGAAATGTGTTTTATCCGAACAATAACATTGAAATTTCAAAATCAAAAAGTTGAAAGTTGAAATCAAAAGAAAGGGCTTGTTAGGGCAAGTCATCTACTGTTACCGCTTATCAGATATGTTGTAAAGCAGTCTGGGTTTCATAAAGGGTTCTGAGAACAGTTGTTTTCCTGCTAAACAGTGAACAGCTTGTGTAGTTGTTTAATCACATACCTGACTAATTGATCACATTAATCGCCAACAGATGGAATTCCAGACCAAAGAAGCATTTGGCATAGACTTGTATCAATCCTGTGTTAGAAAGAGGAACCACAGATCTCTTACATGATGAACCACTGATAGAGGGACACTTTGCAGAAATCTTTCTCGATTAAAAAACCTTGCTGCGCTTTAACAGATTTCCACGACAGAAAACCATTTCAATGTACCTTTCAGAGGACTTGAAAGTAATATGGTAACTGACTCCAGTTTGCTTGGATAAAGAATGACCACACCAAAGAGATGCTTTTTCTGGAGACCTAAAATGTGCCAGGTTTTTGCTGGGCAGAGAAAAATTTCTGGGTTGCAATCACAATATGATTAAGCGCAAAATAGTTGCTTTCATCCTCAAATTCTTTGAACACAGGCTCTACTTTGGAGCTATTGAACCTAAGACATTTACAATTTGAGCAATAGGATACTATTTGAGTTTATTTTCTGAAATACTCCAGATGTACTCTACTATTTAAAAAACACGGATGGTGTTTTAATTTAGAGTACCCTATCAAATATAGGGATTCCCTATCTGTGCACATTCCTAGCATTTGTTGTTGAGTGAGAGTAAGTCTGTCTGTTTAGAAGATACCTAGCTAAAAGAGTGACTCTGCTGACAACTTGATGCATTTTATCAAGATCTGCACTATAAAATAGTTGTAAGAGGGAAATTCTGGTGGCTAAAAATTGAAAGGTCATAATGGAACTACCTTCGCTAACACATATAGTTTTAACTTGGGTTGCAGCGATAGATTATCATGGACATTTGTAATGGTTCAGTCTGGAAATTGCTGATAGTTTGGGGGCAGGCTTTTGTCATTTGGGTCTCTCTGTGATCTATTAACTCATCTCTGTAGCAGGACAATAAACATTCCTCTTTCCTAGAAGTTGTGCAGTCAGGCCATGTTTTTGTTATTTTCTTTCTATAAGCACTCATGATTTGTTTGACGGTGTTTCTGTGACCAGCCCTTGGAAAATGACTTTAAACAGGCAGATTTGCAAAATGGAAATGTAGCTTTTCCTTCTCATTCTGCGGCATCAAATTAAATCACATGGCATCTCTGCGCTCCAGCAATATGAGGGAGAGGGCACGTTAATCCCTTTCATGTTCGTCTGCATATTAGAATAACTATCTCACAAGTATCAGGAAAATTTACCACCCCTGACATTCAACTTTGCTGCACTGGGATGTTCGCAGCTGCTTTTGATGAAAAATAATGGAGGTGGTTTGCAAGACTGAATATTTAATGTACACTATTACACAAAGTGGCTCTTTAATTATTTTAAAGGTTGCATATAAAACATTTTTGATTTGATTATCTATTATGTTTATTATATGTAGATATATAGATATATGTAGCTAAGGGGTTTTTTTTTCTTTTTACAAAATTTGTGCAGAAAATTAACTATTGCATTTCTTTGTTATAGTTTCAGTTGTTTAAACAGAACAAATCAGATATTCGTACCAAAATGGCTACAGCTATTTTCAGATTTTATGCTTATTACACAGTGTAGTGTAGATTCTTAAGTTTAAACATAGAAGATTCAAGTTCAGCTTTCTGCTTAGCCAGGACACGCCACTGGACAGTGGAAGGGGCAGAGGAGCCAAGCCTGCTGGCTCTGTCACTGACTACCATATATTTGGCAGGTCTGAGAAGGGGCACATAAATGAATACAGGTATGTGGGGGCGGGGGCCTCCGTTCACAGTCCTCTGGAAAAAAGGCTCCGTTCACAGTCCTCTGGACAACCCCTGGAGCTAGGTTGTATGGCCCCACCTCCCCACAAAGTGGCCTAAAGAGCCTAAGGGGGGTCAGAGTCTTGGCACGGAGAACATAAGAAGAGCCCAGCTGGATCAGGCCAAAGGCCCATCTGGTCCAGCTTCCTGTATTTTACAGTGGCCCACCAAAGGGTATTGTTGACACCCAGGTCCATCCTCTGCAGCAGCTGGTATGCTTGCCTCCTCAGGAGAGGCAAGCCCTCTGTCTAAGGACAATGGGGTAGGCACTTAGCTCCACTCTCCTTCCCTTCCCAGTCTCCCAACATGGACCAAGACTTTTATGGCTTAGGCTGGA
The DNA here is from genome assembly GCF_035046505.1 of Tiliqua scincoides. Taxonomy (NCBI): domain Eukaryota; kingdom Metazoa; phylum Chordata; class Lepidosauria; order Squamata; family Scincidae; genus Tiliqua; species Tiliqua scincoides. The sequence goes on from NC_089821.1 coordinate 83,521,015, forward strand.
TGGATTAGGCCTCAAAAGTTGCCAACCTCCTCTGCTTGTGAGCCATCTCCCAAAAGGAGCTGTCTCTTTCCTGCCAATGGCAATGCATCATCCTGTGGCCTATGGGACCACTCCCAGCACAGCTAACAAGCATGGCATGGCTTTCCTGAAGCGGCTTTCATCCTGCACAGGTGCTCCTGGTGTCAGCTGGTGCTCTGTCACTTTGAATGACACTGTTCCTCATTCCACAGATTCCTGTAAGGAGGCAATGGTGCATGTCAACATGGGCAGCTCATCACCAGCCTGCTTGGAGGCAGAGGGCAGTGAGTCTGAATCTGGCCAAGGGATATGTACATAGGGTTCCCACATCAGTAGGAATCTGAATGGTGCAGGAAGCCCAGCTATATGAGTACTGTACTCACAAATATATGCACTGTTTTGATGTTGCAAAAAATATTGCAATGAAGATATTTCACATAATACCAGAACAAGGGGACATTCACTAAAATTGAGTTTTGGGAGAGCTAGGACAGACAAAAGAAAATATTTCTTTACCTAGCGTGTAATTAGTCTATGGAACTCCTTGCTACAGAAAGTGGTGATGGCATCTCGCCTTGATGTTTTTACGTGGGGATTGGACAAATTTCTGAAGGAAAAGTCCATCATGGGTTACAAGCCATGATAAGTATGTGCAAGCTCCTGATTTTAGAATTAGGCTACCTCAAAATGCCAGATGCAGGGGAGGGCACCAGGATGCAGGTTGTGTCTTGGTGTCTTGTATGCTCCCTGAAGCATTTGGTGGGCCACAGTGAGATACAGGAAACTGGACTAGATGGGCCTTTGACCTAATCCAGCATAACTCTCCTTATATTTGTACGTCGGGAGTCGAACCAGCAGACCTCCCTCCTGTCCACAATGGTACTTGGTATCCACTGATCTGGTATCCACAGATTTGACACACCACCAATACTGAAGTCCATCATTAAATTCCTTGCAACAAGGAAAGAAAACCATCAAAATCCAATTTCCTACCTTCTCACTGTTAAATAATTATAATTTCATTCCATTAAATTCCATTTTCCATTCCTTCTAATGGCTGACAGGCCAGCCCTGTCCAGGCCAGTCCCAGAGGAGCAGCAGTGCCAAAATGGCCGCTGCTGTATCCAATGGCCGCCGGACAACTACTTGCAGTTCCTCGGGGGAAGGGGTCCTTCGTCCCCTTTTCCTGGATAAGGGAGAAGGCCTTGCAATAGAGCTAATGAGGCCTGCGCAAGTTTAGCTGATGCAGAGTAAAGCAGAGTACAGTAGAGTAAAGCAGCCTTGTGTTGGACTGAGAGGCTTAGGAGGGATTCTAGATCCGGCAGAACTCCGTCATCACGTCCCGCTCATAGGATCGGACCATTAATTTCCAAAATGTACTTCTTTTGACAGTATTCTTTAGCCTGCAACTGAATGAAATCATTTCCTGTGAATAAAACATGATTTACTTGAAGGGTCGCCTTGGGATGCCAAACAAGCAAACAAAATTAAAAATAATGGGAAAATGTTTGTGCTTTTCTTCTCTGGCCTTATCATTTTGAATTTTTCAGAATTGTTTGTGCTTATAATTTCAGTACATAGCCAAACATGTCACAATGTACACAACTGCATCTTGAGGGATCTTTTCTTGTTTCCATTTCATGCATCATTTAAGGTTGGGAGATAGATGCGTGCTTAACACAAGGTTAAGAATTTTCCCTGGTGCTCAGCTTGTCTGAAGGGTTTTCCAAGCCACAAGACAGATCTGTGTTGCCATTCACTGTTTAATCCTGCCATCCCTGCTGCCCTATAAAAAAATAAAAATAAAAGAGAGGCTACAAAGCAAGTACAACTTTTAACATCCCTGATCACACTTTCCTTCTTCGTGTTACATGTCTTGGAAAGTCTTGCCTGTCAGTGCGCTTCAGTGCTCTGTTTCAGAAACGTCTGACATTCTATGAAAGAAAATGATATATGAACCAAAATCACTGGAAACTTCTGAAGTTTTGCTGTGTTGTGAACCCTGCGCTTCTTCTCACCTGATTTATCCACCCTAGATGAATTAGAGAGGATTGAGACCACAGCTGCTGCTCTAAAAGTTGTTATACAAATTTGGATGATTCAACCATTCTCTTCAACAGAAACACACTTCTGTGGGTTGCCACAAGTACCATCACTGGACTAACCTGTGGGAAGACTATACCTTTATATACTGTTGGGCAACCCAATTCTAACCTGCCTTGGAACAGGCAGGCCGAGTGGCCTACACTGTATCCAGGTCAGGTTAAGAGATGACTGGAGGGCAACTTGGGGCAAGGGATGTTTTTCCCCCTTACTTCAAGTAAATCCAAGCAGCCTGTGTAAGACTACAGGGCCTGGGAGTGGGGATTAGGATATGGTGCGGGCTATTGTGGCTGATCCCATCCCCTCCCGGGCCCAATCTATCTCCTGTCCCACCCTCTCCCACCAAAAAACACCCCTCCTGCCTCCATTCCATCCTTCTGCTGGCCTCTCCTACCCTCTCTGCCAGCCTAACTGGGCTGGCACAAATTTACCCTGTATTGGCAGCACAGAGACTGGATTTGGTCTCCATCGGCTGGCACAGGACTCTGCCCCAGCCTAGCTGACTCCAAAGTAGTCGCGAATGGACTTTACAACACGTTTGGAAACTCCTGGGCCAGTGCAGGGGGCACAACCTTAGGAATGTGCTCTAAATAATTCTACATTTGAGCTCAGAAGTTCTCTTTGAATAGATTTTCTATTCAAAGGCAGCGAAGAAACAGAATGGGGCGGGGGGAGGAGGAGGAATGGGGAGGAGAATGGAGTGGAATCGGGGGGCGGGTGGAACAAGACCTGGAAGGGGGTTGTCTTGGTGGCAGTGACCCCAATGATATCCAAGTCTTGATCTGCCTTCCTGGGCCCGTTTGGACTTGTGCCAGCTAAACTGCTGGTGCATATCTAAGAAGACCTGTTCTGGGACCAGAAGTTTACCCTGGGGTAAGGGAACAAGGGAACAAGTGTTCCCTGCAGGATGCAGCACATACTCCAGTGGCATGGCTACATTGATAGTGGAGGCAGTGGCGTCACTAGGCTTTGCATCACCTGGTGCAGGAGGCCAGTGCGTCACCCCCATGATGTGCAGTTTACCCCCTCCCATGTAATGGGCAGTGCCTCTAGAATCGTGCGCATGCATGAGGCTTGCGCACGAGGCTAAATCTAACTGCAGCTGAGTTCGGAAGGGCTCACAGTCACCTCCAAACTTGGCTGTTGGTGCCTCTAGTGTCATGCGCATATGTGAGGCTCGCACATGCGCAACGCTAGATCTAACTGCAGCCGAGTTCGGAAAGGTAGGAATTTGGCTGCAGGTTTGAGGCTGTGGCATCGTGCGCTTAGTAAGCGCGCAGGGGGCGGAGGCGCATGGTGCATCAACCCCCTACAGCACGTCACCTGGTGCAGCCCGCACCCCCACACCTCCTAGCAACGCCAGTGAGTGGAGGGCATGGATAAGACTGAGCTGTTATATTCAGTATATAACATATATTCAATGAAAAAAGAACCAATTTAGTTCAAAACCCAGCATTGTATGTATGTATGAATGTATGCACATATGCACATATTTTTTAGTGCTGCCTTTTACTGGAGGAAAATATTTCAGCTATGTCTCATACAGCCTTGACAAAAAGCTACATGAAATACAGCAAATTCAGAAAAAGAAAAGTAAGATTCAGATCGGTACACAGATAAATTGTTAATATCGGTAAGGGAAATTCATGTGGTGCTACAGCTGCTTCCTTTATAGCAAACAGAATGCTTGATCCTTAGACAGATACAGTGACATTCATAAGAAGTGCTTCGGCAATCTGGTCTCCCCAGGTGCCTTTAAGTTATTTATTAATGAAAAAACCCTGTGATTAACTCTGTTGTATATTGATTTTAGCAAGAGATAAAACAGAAGCTGAATCACAGAATATGTTGTATATAACTGAGATATCACAACAAGAATTAATTTCTAATATATTACCAGAAGCAATACTATGACTTTTCATTTTTAAAGATTAGTTTTCACCAAAGAAAAATCTATACCATATTTGGTATCTTATCTACCAGATAAGTTTCCAAAAGCAAAAACTATATACTTCGATACATTTTGGTGTGCACACAGAGATCTCCTGTGCATGAAATCTCCTGGGAATGAGATAGGCTTTCATTCATTTCAAGAGAGGAAGTGGTTACACACATGCTAAAGAATGAATGAGAACATTGTTTCATGTACAGGAGATCTTTGTGTATGGCTGAGGTTGCCATACAACCTGGTCACAGGGGGGTTGCCAGCATGTAGCTCAGAAGTCAAGATAGGACTGAAAGAAGCAAAGGGAATTTTCAGTGTGGTGAGCAATGTACTAAGAGAATCCCCACCATCTCCCATAAGATCCAGGACTGTTGGCCAATGCCTTGGGAAGGGCTTGTGTAAATGGTAAGGAATAAAAGAGGGAAAGGGTTTGGTTAGAGGAGGGAGGTGTGGCGCAAAGGGGCAGAATAAGCGTTCAGTGATGCCCAAGATGCCCTCTGGTGCCCAGGGATCCTTTTAAAAAAGGGGGGGAACTGGCCTTGTTGTACTCAGAATAGATCGCTGGAATGGATTTCAAAGAGGAAAGGCTACAGTTTGGAAAACACTTAATTTGAATAGTCTCAGTCAAGTCAGCTCATGTTAAATGGCTTGAGAATTGGTGGATTAACAGCCCAATCCTACATCACTCCCCCCCCCCATCAGTCGATGCAGCTATGCCAAAGAGGCACACTGCATCCTATGGTGAGAGGCAGGTGGAAAGATCTCCTCATGGTAAGTGAACTTTTGTTTGCTTAACCTGGGAAAGCTTCACTGTCACTATGAGTCTCCTAGGTCGAGCACCAACAATTTTTCTTGCGTGGGACCAGGACATGCAGTGGCTATGGAAAGGGAGAAGGAGGGGATTTGGCTGCACACTCGTGCTGCTGAACCTGTCCTCTCCCTTCCTTGTTCCTTCCCCTCCCTGCCTCTTTCTGCCCACTGCCTGTTCCCACCACTGTCTTACCTTAAGCTGGTGATGGTCTGGCTCAGTGACATTCCCAATGTGTGTGCCCTTGGGGTGGGCTGTATAACGGTTATTTTATGTATGGCCATAATTCACCCTACCATTGTTTGGATCCAATTTGCAGTTCCCTTCATATTGTTCGGTTTAAAACAAGCCAATGGAAGTTTTTCAAATCTAACAATAGTGCAGGGGGTATGATTAGGATCAAAAACATGACAAATTATTAATCTTCTCCCACTTCCCTGCCATGAATTCAACATGTTTTATGGTCCCTCCCTTGCTCTTTGTAAAGAAAACTAATACCCCATCCAGTGATGTGGCCTGATTTGAGACGTGTAATTTGACATTAGTCGCCCAGAGCAAGGAACTGTTACCAAGTGTCGAATTCCCATCCGTAAAATGTAAAAAAATTTTAAAAAAATTGTGATCAATCACCTAGGGTTATTGCACAGATGAATAAAATAAGAACAAAAAGCCGCCATGTGGTAGTATATAGACCTAAATGATCATTGGGATTTGGAAACTGAGGCATTCACTGTAGATGAAATATTGGAGCAAACGTTGCCAATCTTAAATCATTAATTGATTGATTGTCCAAGTAGCATACTAGTTCAAGCAATATTTCATATTGCAAATTCTGGTCCTGGTTTGAAATTCAAGTATGTGAGGCACCATTCAGCTCAACACAAGCATGGGTGGCATTTCTTTTAGTTTGATTGCACGCTGATGGGAAGTGTGTGAGCGAATGTAACAATGAGTGATATGTCTTTCCACCAAGCCACTCCATGGAGAGCTGGACATCTTATTGGAACTCAACAAGCATTCGTTATCATTGTATTTTAGAATGCATAATTTTTTCTTTTCATTCCAATATCTCCTTTACTTTAAGTCAGTTGTTTCGTGGAAGGATTTTGGAGGGATCAATTGTTTCTAAAGATGTGAGAGGAGAAAAAGGGGGATCTGGAAAGAACGACTGCATTTCCAATTTAAGCATTTTGCTAATTTTAATGGCTTGTTTTGTTTTAAGGTTTTTATTAGTTGAAGTTGTTTTATTTGTTTTTCTGTGCTTTCTATTTTTGCAATTGTTGTCTAATGGTGTTGCTTGTTTCATTGTTTAAAAAAATTATTCTACTGACTGATTGTGTTTTTGCTGAATATGTTGTAAGTCTTTGGGGCTAGAAAGATGGGATAGAAATCTGGGCTTTAATTAAAAAAAATTAATTTGTCATGAGATTCACAGCCTGATCCTAACGATGTGTTAGGCTGTTTTCCATCAGCATAATGCACTGTCGCAAAATGTGATGTGCTGGAGCATGTGAGCTGGCCACTGGTGGAAGCTGCAAGAGGCCAGCTCCATACACCAGCTACTGATGGACACCTACCCCTGGCAGTAAGACTGTGCAGAAGCGGGGAGGGAGGCAGGGAGAAAGTGGAACAGGGTGAGGGTCAGAACAGGGAGGAGATGGGGTGGGGGGAGGGTAGATTGCATCTAGAAAGGTTTGGGCTCAGGGCAGCGGTGCCCGCCAAATCCTAATCCCTTTCCAGCATTGATCCTCCTTCCTGAGTCAACGGAGACTTGTGCCAGCGATATCATTGGCACAGGTCTGAGTTGACCAAATAGGCTAGCAGGGGCTGACCCTGGGGAAAGAAAACAAATGTACCCCTTACCTCAAGCAGGCCTCTGGAGGTCTCTGCAGGTTGCAGCAAGTGCCATGTTGGTGCTGCTGCATTGCTGCACAGGGGATTCCGGTGGACTGGCAAAAGTTATTTTATTGGTGAGAAGGTGCTATTCTTGCCCCGTGTACTTATTATCTCTTCCCTGAAGAAGGTACTTTCCTTGCATTACTTTTTATTGTAAAAATTTTTTTGAATTTGAATAATTTCTTTTAATTTGTTTTTTTCTATTAAATTATGAAATACAAATGTCTGTAATACATAAAAAATGGTTTTTTAAATTTTTTATTCAATAAAACTTTTGATTAACCATGTGACATATTTGTATATCCAAGGAGGATATCCTCAATGGATAGATTATTTGGATGAATAGATTTGGATAGATTGATAGATTATTTGGATGAATAACAGCCCAGTTCTGCCAACACTGACTGCCTTATGGCAGTCATAAACAACTCTCCAAAAGCGCATGGAGGTGAATGCTGCCGGAGTGCCACTGAGAAGGCCTTCCCAAGCATGTTGTGAATACCCCTAGAACCACCAAGGCAGGTATGTTGGTAGGGGAGGTGGACAAAATAGGAGGACAGCAATAAGGGCAGGGAGAGGGTGTAACGGGGTGGCAATGTGGGCAGGAGATGGGTGGATTGGGTTTAGGAAGGGTGTAGGTTTGGTGGCAGCTGCTATATCCTAACCCCCCTCCCAAGCTCAATCCTTTGTCTGGGGACCAAGTAGACCTGCCTGAGCTGTGGAGGCTTACTCCTAGGTAAGGGAATGAATGTTCCCTCTACAACTCCCCCCCCCCCAGGATGCAATGGTAGCCTTTTTGTCGCTGCTGCAACGGCGGGAGAATGGATAGGATTCGGCTCTGAGTGTACTTTTTATAAATTAGGAAATGTGCCATAGAGACTGTATCACTTCTTACACACACTCACACATACGTCTCATCTATATTTTGACAGGCACATTCATCAAGACTGTTAAGCAATCTTTTTCCAACTCAAAAAAGACATTTCAGACTGTAATTTAACAAAATAAATCCTACTGACTTCCAATTTCTTTTTTCTGGAGGAATGTTTGAATTCTTCTGGTTGCTTGTATTATTTTGATCTCAGGGGCAGGAAAGCTGCAGAAAGAAACCTACAAATCTGTGTTAGATTATATAAATGCTGAAATGTCAAACAGAATGAAGTGCAGCACTGGAGCAATGCTGCTGGTTATGTACTGACAGTCCAGGAAATCAATTATTTAATGAACAACGTCCTCAAACTGTTTTGTTGATGAAAGCCCCACTGAAGTGCGTGCAGCTGGCAGTTGCTTTGAGGGCTACTAACAGATTTATCTGTGTGAATATATTTTTATTGTGCTGTAAAATTTGATTAATTAATACGGTTGGTGAAACCTACCAAGCACAATGACTTGTCCCACTGAATTCAGTCAGATGTTCAAATCAGGCTGCATGGCTACAATCTGATGCACATTTCCTTGGGAGTAAGCCCCAATGAACTCACTGAACATAGAAGGACTTATGGCCCAGTCCTATCCAACTTTCCAGCACTGATGTAACTGTACCAATGAAGCATGCACTGCATTCAGTAGTGGTAGGACAGTCACGGAGGGCTACTGAAGGTAAGGGAACATTTGTTCTCTTACTGCACGGCTGCCTTGCAGCTACATCAGCACTAGAACAGTGGCTCTCACACGTTTAACATCGGGACTCACTTTTTAGAATGAGAATCTGTCAGGACCCACTGGAAATGATGTCATGACCAGAAGTGACATCTTCAAGCATGAAAAATTTTAACAATCCTAGGCTGCAATCCTACCCATACTTACCCAGGAGTAAGTCCCATTTACTATCATTGTTAAAAGAATATACATAGTAGCTTGTTAAAAGTACAGGTCTGTAACATTTCCCCAAATGCAGTCACATATCCTGGTAGCATCAACTCTAATATATTAAAAATAATATATTGAAATGAATGGGAACCCACCTGAAATTGACTTGCGACCCACCTAGTGGGTCCCGACCCACAGTTTGAGAAACACTGCACTAGAAGGTTGGATAGATTAGGCCCTTACTTCTGAGCAAGTATATATACGAGTTCCCACTGCACAACACTGCCTTAAGAATAGTTTTGAGGATGGAAATGCCATTGAATTCAGTGTGACTTATCTCTGCATCTGTGGCATCACTAGGATTTGCCTTACCTGGTGCAGGAGGCAAGCGGGTCAACACCATGATGGACCTCCTCCCATGCAGTGAGTGGGGCAACACCCCAGGGGGTGGGCATGATGATGTACCATCGCCCCGACCCTGATGGCTTTTTGGCTATAACATTTGATAGAATGGAGATACTCCAACACAGTTTGTTTCATTGCATTCTGCATGAAGTTATACATTGATTGATATATAACATGATGGTATTATTTGGAAATACCAAGATTTAAAAAAAATTTTTTGTAAGTAGTGGTGTTACCCCCCCCCCCGGTGTCCATCATTTGGTGTGGCCCACAGTCCCCACACATCTAGTGATGCCGCTGCTTTGCATTAACTTGTTTAGGGTGAAGATTTGACAGCTTAACTCAATAATAGAGCAACCTGCAACCTATTCATAAGTGGTACTGACAGAGTATAGGACAGACTGTAGGACATGGAAGATCCCAATCCTATCCAATCCCCACTGACATTAAAAAGTCATGTTCTGTATTCAACAAGCGTGGGCAGATCGGGAGACTTTCTTTGCCCTTCCATAAGCCTCCCACTACACAACAGGTTTCCTCACAGCAGTACCAGCTCTGTAGCTGGCACAAGACTGAGAAGAAAAAAAGAAGCAGGGAAGCTTGGAAAAGAGGGGATAGGATCCAATGCCCACCATTTCCACTGGATCCACTCTCCTCTTGCTAGCACCCCACCCCACATTTCTTCCCCCTCCTTGTACAGTTTTGTCCCATCCCTGACCAGTCTTTCCCTTTCACCATCCCACCACTGCCATACCTGCTCGGAGTTGCTGCCTGTTGCAGCAATGCGCACAGAATGGTCACCAACAGAGGGCCCCATGTGCTGCTGTCACCCATTTTATGCCTTCTGCTGTCGCAAAGTGACTGGCAGCCCAGTCTTTGATAGGATTGGGCTGGAACTCTTGTTAGACGTACAGCCCAATCCTACCCAAATACTCTCTCCTGTTGTAGCCACACCAACAGAATGTGCACTGCATCTGTGGGAGGGAGGGCAATTGGAAGGTCTTCATAGGTAAATCAGCTTCTGTCATACTCCTGTGCGCAGCAGCCCAATCCTGCATAGGACTGGGCCGCTAATGCTTTTCAAGCTACAGAGATACTGCAACTCTTATCAAAACAGAAGAAAAACAAAATTGGTTTCCCTTTCTAGGTCATAGCCAGAGCAAATCTAGTCTTTCAAAGTGAAGTTATTGGGTTGTATCCAAATTCCACTTTTCCTCATGCTATCTAGTACTCACAGGAAAGGAGGTAGGGCACATTTTTTGTCACCTTCTCTGCAGTTCCACCTTCTCTCTCCACTTTCTTTTTTCACATTCAGTTCCACCTTCTCCAATTCCACCTTCTCTCTCCAGTTCCCCTACAACCTGAAGATCTGCTCCTGCTTGTCGGGGAACTTAATGAACTGATTGGGGGGAGATAGCAGCCCTCCTTCTCTTGCACCAGCATTAAATAGTATGAATGGAAGTCTAGGTACAATGCATAAAGTTTCATTTTTTAAGTTCTAAGGCCACAATCACAAACTCTAGATTGTATCCCGATGTTTCGCTCTAACTCTAGAACTTTACCCATGCACCCACCAAATAAGATACCAGCCTGAAGCTTTGGATGTTAACTGGGCCACTTTATTGATTTTAAACTGCAGCAGAAAAATGGGGTATAGCATATAATTAATTCCGTTCCCAGGTGTGCAGGGACCTATAAAAGGGGAAATGATCCTGATCGTCTGCCTCCCCCCAAATTTCTGAAGGGTGAATCAGGTAGGTTTGGAGCCCTTAGGAAAAGAAAGAAGATTGGGAAGTCCAGCATCATGTTAGTTTGGCTCTTAGCTGGGATGTAGCAAGAGACAGTGGTGGTCCTGGGGGGGGGGGTCAGGAGGACAAAAGCCCCTGGTGCCAATTCCTGTGGGCCCTGTAGGGCCACTGCTGCTACCTCCACCTGCCCTCCAGAGCCTTTCCATGGGCAGGCAAAGCGCTGCACTGTGTCCCCAGATGTTCCAAAAGCCTTCTGAGGTCTCCAGAGAGCCCATAAACAGTACTTCCGGTTTTCATCAAAAACCAAAAATACTATTTAAGAATTCTTCAGAAGGTCTTTCAGAGCATTTGAGAACATTGTGCAAGGCTCTGCAAGTATCTGGAGGGGGGGCAGTGTAATGTGGGGGGGGGGGCGGCATGTTGTGGTCCTGTGCCCCGGGGTGGCATGGGGGCCAGGTCTGCACCTGGCAAGAGATTTTAGCACCAGTACAGAATGGTCAGACCATTCAGTGCTTTCAGAGTAAGAAGGAAAAGTTTAAACTGGATAGAAAAGAGAACCGGGAGCTAGTGAACAGTACAGAGGAATGACATGATCAAAGCACCATATGAAATGGATAGTGCGAGCAGCCAAATTTTGGAAAGAAATTGAAGGTTTAAGGTGAGAGAATGGAAGATCAGAAAAGCAGAACTTTTCAGTAAGCCAAATGAGACTTCCAGCCAAAGCCTGAAGCAGCCTGCTGGCAATGGAAGCAGAAAGAGGGAGATGGATTTCTGAAATATCAAGAAGAAAGAAAGGGGGGGAAAAGCAGGTTCAGAAATGTTACCAATTTGCTAAGAAAAAGATGAAGACAAATTAAGCATGAAATATGTAAGGAAGATTCCAGTCCTAAGAGCATTTCCTTAGGAGAATCAGCAACAGAATTCTCTAGATCAGCCATTTTCAACCACTGTGCCATGGTACAGTGGTGGGCCGTGAATGGTTTGCAGGTATGCCTCGGGAGTTTGGGGGAGGGTCATTAATTAGTAGGGTCATTGGGGGATGTGAGCCCACCACCAACAGCATGGTGTGTCTTGTCAATTGTCCAAAAACCGATGGTGTGCCTTGACTATTTTAGTACCAAGTCAGTGTGTCATGAGACAAAAATGGTTGAAAATCACTGCTCTAGATGAAGTATTTGTCTGCATTCATTTTGGGGTGAACCATAAAATGAAGAAGAAGAAAAGAAAACAGAAACAGTTTTGTCCTATCCGGTCTACAACCAAGCCATGCTTGGTTGGTCTCAAACTGGTCTCAAAGGAGCAGTAATTCTGGGTATGCTCCATTCCTTCAGCCCGAGTCCCACCTGTGACATAGCCACTGAAGAAGAGGCAGGGGTGGTGGGAGCAAGGAAAATACTGATAGTGTCAAGTCTCCATCTCTGTTCTGATTTCTGCCTATGCCACAGCCTTGCAGTGTGGTGAGGGGATTGACAATGGCCAGTCTCCGATCTTAAACTCAGATACGTTGTTGCCAATGTATCCAAGAAACCAATGTTTTTTTTCCCCTAGTTGTCTTTTCTTTCTTTTCCCTGGGGGCTGGGGATAAGACTAGGCCCTCAGTTTAGCTGTACTTGTCCTAAGAGGCGACTAAACAGTAGATGGGACTCGTCAGCCTGGGAAGGCAGCTCATCTGAGAGAAGGAAAACTCTGATCCCAAACCTCCACTGCCTTGTGGCTACATCCAGTTATGGAAAAGGCTTCAGGAGTCAACCTCGAGGCAAAATCCGGAGCCGGAGTCCCTGAGGTAGTTCATGGCTGAACACAGTCACGTTCTGGCAACTCCTGCGATGCTGCTGGAACCAACCGTATTGGCTTCTGCCTTTCCATTGGACCATTTCAGCGACGTGGAGAGGGGGGATTTGCTGCATGGGTAACAGCCTGTTCTCCATACCTACTTTACCCAGGCTTCACGCACTGGAGAGGACACTCTGTTCCAGAACTACCATTCAGAGTGTGACACCATAGTCTTCCGAGACTGAAGGATGCCAACATCTGTCTTTTCTTTCCCTACACTAAAAAGCCACAAGTGGTTTCAGTATAAATCTTTCAGTGCAGAATAAAGTGTTCCAATACCTGGGCTACTTTGCTCTACAGTTTACCTCTCAGTTTAATTATTATATTGCCTATGTGAGGTGTGGTGCCTGTGTGGTGAACAGGCACCCTTCCCTATGTCAACCCCATCTGAGTATATTGGTGCTGACTTAGAATTCAGTTTGTCACTTTTAGTGTTGTGCTCAAGTTCTGTTGCACATACCAATGGTAGGTTTTATGTCTAGTGAGAGTGCCAGTTGGACTGTTATCATCAAAGGGAACAAAAGCCTTGGCTGAAACCCCCTGGATCCTTGCTGAGTTTATCTCACACCTGGTAACTGGTCCAAGTCAACTGGCCTGACTTGGCAGCAGGAAAATCTAGGTGTCTGTTAAATTTAAAGCAGTCTATCAGACCTCGGCAACAGAAAAAGGAAACAGCCAGCTAAAGTAGGCACACATGACATTTCAGCCAGGGTAGGGTTAATGCCTGTGCTGCCATACCCTCCAGCTCCAGGAGAGGGCTACAAACAAAGTTGTTTTGATCATCATGAACTTCCAAGCTAGAGAAGTGTAGTTATGATTTTTATTTGCCTTTAGAACTGTTTTATTTTTGTTTAAAACTTTGTCTCTACTCTCAAGTATAGAATCTGGCTGTCTTTTGTTTTCCTTTTCCCCCTTTTTGCTTCAATAATATGTTTCCTTGTTTTGAATAAATGACCTGCCTAATTCTTTAAGCTAGGGTGAGAAATTGCATCCTGTTTCACTGATGGCCCAAACCAACCAGGGCTGTCCATCTGCGGAGTGCCTTTTCCACTGGTGCTAAAGACTGTAAAGTAGTGTGAAGCTGGCACTGTTAGAGTGTAAAGCTGGAACAGTAAAGCTGTAAGCCTTCCTGCATGCTCTGGAGCGGTTCAAGGACACTATTGACAGAGGTAAGATGGTGGAGGGCAGGGGGTGGGGAGAGTGGAATGGGGCAGGGAAGGGGAACAGTGTAGAAATGGGGACCAAGGATAGGCAGATTGGGTCTGGAAAGGGGATAAGTTTGGCAATAGCAGTGGTGGCCACTGAATTCAAACCTCCTTCCTGGATCTGATCCTGCAGCTGAGATACATGCAGACTTGCACCAACTATTTAGCAAGCACAGGTCTGAGTAAACCTTCCTGTTCTGTAGAGTCTTATTCCTGTGACAATTGTTCCCTTATTTAGAGGACATCTCTGCAACTGCAACTGCAACCGGATGCAGTGGTAGCCACTGCAGATGGCACTGCTGCATCTGTGGGAGGGGGAGGGGAGGGGGAAGAAAGAGATTAGGGTCCAATCCTAGGGAGTGTGTGGCAGCTCACTGCTGGCGCGCACTGTCACAAATGTGCCATAAGGCACGTTTGCAGGCCCTAGCGCCAGTGCTCTGCCAGTGCTAGCGTAGCACTGGCCAGCGCTGGGCTAGCGCCAGTGGAGCGTCGGAGCTCTGTCGCTTGGCGGTCACATGGACCGCCAAGCAGTGGTGAGGTAGGTGGGGGTGTGAGGGAGGAGGTGTTCTAGGGTGGGGGAGTTGGAGCGAGGGAGGGTACAGGGTGGGAAGGAGGCATGCTGGGGGGAAGGAGCGGGGCAGGAGGGAGGTGAGACCAGTGAAGGTAGGTGGAGGTGTGGGGGAGGGGTGAGGAGGCATTCCAGGGCAGGGGGAGGCACTCCTTCCCAGTGTGGAGGGTCAGTTAATTGCCTGACCCCTGGCTGGGTGAAAGGCAAGCACTGGTGTGTGGTTAATTTGCATGGCTGTGCATTTTACCCATGCCCAAGAGTAGGAGGAAGGGCTGGTTCTCAGAATTGAATCTTCAAATCACTATTCTCAGTTACTTCTTCAGTGTTTATTTTACCATGCATAGATTGACTTGTCAGCTCTGTGGATATGTGCCACAATGCTTTCCCTAAACTACTTTGGTTTGTCTGATATGTTTCCATGGTAGCTCATCTCCATCCACAGTTAAAATATAAAAGCCAAGTTTTCTGAAGCTATAACACAGCCTCTTAAAAGTGATTTACAGCATCCAGTCAAAGAGACTTTGGAGCAAGAATATTTCAAAGTAATCAAGCTGGAATATTTTATAGCTATAGGTCTTGACATCTGCAAACAGCCAATGCCTCCAGTATATTAATGACAAAAAATGTGTAAATTAGCTCTCCAAACTTTGATGTCTGTTTTTTTTTAATGATAAATTTGAAATATGATCCAAGAAAAAAAAAAGTGCAAGGAAAGCAAAGGCTGTGTCTCATCTGGTTTAGATAAAATTCTAACACTATTCTAATAAAAACCTTCTAGCATGGTTTCACACCAGTGGGAGAATCACATTCAAAATCCTGGGTTATTTTAGGCTGTCCTAACATTTGGCCTTAACTTAAACATATGCATAGACCGTTCAACATACTCCCTTGGGAACCTGTCACTGCATACCCATTCTATGATTGACCTAAGGGCCCAGTCCTATACAACTTTCCAGCTCCAATGCAGCCACAATGCAGCCCCAAGATAGGGGACCAAATTTTCCCTTACCTTCAGGAGACCTTCGTGACTGCCCTTCCACTGAAGAACGCAGCACAAGCCCTGTTGGCATGGCTGCATCAGCACCGGAAAGTTGGATAGGATTGAGCCCTTACAGGCCAGTTTTATGACCCCGTCTTACCTTGGGCCTACGGTAGTGGATCTCACTATCCACTGCCTTAAGTCCAGTAATGGTGGTTTGAACAGGTAAGGTGGCAGAGGGAACGTGTCATGGGTGGTTCAGGGGTACGAGAGTGATGGATCTCAGTGGTGGCAACTCACGTTCTATTCCCCTTTCAGTCCCAGACCTGCCTCCTTACTATCCTCAGACTTATGCCATCAGAGTTGGCATGGGTCCAAGGAGACCCACTGACAGCCAGGCAGACTACAGACAGGTAAGTATATAATATTTTTATTTACCTCTCTCAGGCCTCAAACGTAGCATGCAGCCCACCCTCTGTCAGTGGCGCTGCATGCTTTGAACTGGCAGGGGATAGGATTGGGCTATCAAACTCATACAGAACATAGAGCATTGGTGACAAAAAATTGAATGGCAAAACCCAAAACCACCTACAGATTCTAGAAGCAAATAATGTATGACTAAACATAAGACTCGCCTTAACCAAGGACACAGGTCCTTGATAGTAACTACTGATTCCTCTGCAAGACCTTTATGTTGATTCCTGTGTTGATTTTCAGCTAGGTCCATAACTGTTAGGGAAATGATGTTCATATGCCATAAACACAAAACAGGCATTAAAGCATGGTGAAGGTCTGTCAAATTATAGATTTATTTCATAACTTCATCAGCTTCCCGCACCATTGTCTAGTCATTCAGTGCCATCATGAATTGAAGAAACAAGCTTGAATAGCTACATACGCTGTACATAACGGCAGTCTAATCCAAATCCCTCCTTGAGCCAGAGCTGGCTGTAAGACATGCTTCTGCTGACTGGAGAGCCACTGAGCCATTTCAGGGGCCCATTCTTGCTCTGCTGGGACAGATCCCAATACTGTGCTGCCTGGCACAGGTAGGTTTGCACCAGGCAGCACAGAGGGTGGGAGAAGGTGGCAGGAGGAAGTTTTGGAAGCGGGGATGATGACCTCCAGCCTGCTCCTAATCTGCCTTGGATAAAGCACAGGCCATTGAGGCCTGGCTATACCGGCGCAGGTTAGCACTGTGCTGTCAGAAGTCATTTAAATCATGAAATCAGATAAGGAAGTGCTCTTGTCTTTCGACTTCATTCTTTTTCCGGACCTGATTAAAAAATTGCACTTCTAAACAGCCCCCTAAGTTGTTGCTGCAACTGAGTTTTGTCCTCCAATCCGTGATTTAAATGGCTCCATGTTTACTGCCTTATTATTTCTAATGTTTGCTGGTGACGCTTTAGAATAGAATCTCAACATACAAATGAAATGATATAAAAAGAAACAGTCCTTAAAAAAAACACCAGATTCAAATGTTTGGGCACCTGCAGTGAGGTGTATTTCCTACTTGACTGACACTGTGAATGCTGAGCTAGCAGAAGACCCTAAAGGGAGCATAGCAGTTCCAAAATATTGCCTCTGGGTATGTCAATGCCTTACACTATTGCAGAGTTAGTTCATGCAAATAGAGCACTTTCAAAAGATTCTGTCATTTCAGAAATACATGGAAGATTATGCCTCTAGAAATTGCCCCTCTTCATAATGCGTAATGTTTAGGAAACACAGTATTGGTACTTCGTGTAATTGATGAAGTATTTAATTTAATTTACATCTGGATGTATTTGCAGACAAGACAAATACATTTGTCTTCCCCTCTTCTAATCTTCTTTCTTTCGTGAACTTTTCCATTTAGCATGACGCTGGAGCATATTCAGTATGAATAACATTCTGGCAATAGCATAATTATTTGAGCCTGCTGGTCTGTAGGAGTTTTGCTTTTATTTCCTGAAAGATGCAAACAGAGCAAGGAGTTTGAGCTTTTGAATTTCCACTGATTGACATTTCTCCACTTCCTTAGTTTCCTTTCTCTATTTTTCTCCTGTCCTTGTCTGCATTTGAGATTGCATGCACTTTTTCTATCAGCCATTCGTTCTAATTTCCCAGGTCAGAAAACAGAAATCACGTCAGAAAACACAAGAGGGAAGGTGCCCTAGGATGGAATCAGGTTACAGTTGTTCCTTACAGCAGGTAATCAATTAATAATTGCAGCAGGTCCTGTCCAGGACAACCCACCCCCTTAGTAAGTGGAGGCAGCTAACCAGATGTCCTTGGGTGAAACTACTCGGCACACCAGAAGGACTCAGCCTCCCCCAATGGGGTCCTATAAAAGAGGTCACATCCAATTGGACCCTTAGTCGGCAGACTAATAAAAGGACATTAAATTCCACACTAAATTCAAACTGGTAACCTGGGATTCTTGAATATGAACCTGAAAAGTCAACATTAGTTATAACAAGAAATGGTCCTCTTTAAAATTATTTTATTTGATTAGAGTGGCTTGGCTACTAGGCAAGGCCAAACACTGGATGGATGCCTCAAGGTCCGGCTATGTTCGAGATAATGGGCAAAACAGAGATAGCAGAAGCGCGAGTCTGCAGCTGTAGCGTGTGGTGCTCAGAGCACAGGGAAGAACACCAAAAAAGGAGGCAAGACCCAGGGAAGTACCAGCACCAGAGTCTATTTACAGGCAGTATTTACAAGTAGAAGGCAGTTCCAGAAATCGGCAAGCAAAGGCAGTCCAGCAAACAGTCCAAATAGTCAGCAAATCAGGTATCAGTTCAGCAGCAATTCATGTAGCAGTTCACTCCTACAACCCACACAGTGGAGTGTGCTTGTTGGACATATACTCCTGTCAGCCAATGGAAAATGCCATGACCTCATCACTGAGGAATGTCATTGCATCATCCTGGGCAGGGATTGCATCAGCTTTTCCCATCTCTCCTTGTTCTGTGCAATGACTCAGCACTTTGCCCTGATTGGCCCTTGCCCCATTGTCTGACAGGTATGCTTACATTTGCTTACATACAACAGCAGTCTGATAGGCCTGCCTTATCCAGCCACCAAATTACCTTACAGTATGGGGCACATACTGTAACATAACATATATTGATTGTGTTACCCCTGAGTCAGTATGACACTGATTACTCTCAACCTACCACCCACTTAGCTGGGGTGGTAATGTTGTCACCTCTGCTACTGTGACTCTGTACTTTTTTGTTCCTGGCTGGGAGTGTAGGAGGAGTCAAAATATACTCACTTCTTCATGAGGTGAACCATGAACCATGGTTCACTCACCCAACCATGGCCAATATAAATGCCATTGGAGTGGGGGAGGAGGAGGGTCCAAAATGACTTGGGCAACTGGTAAGTCAAATGTGAAGGCAGATGGTGTAACTAAATCCTGAAGCCCCCTGACCCACCCCCACAAAGAGGGAAGCCCATGCTGGCAACTCATTCTTCTCCCCCAGATCCTGTTTCTGTTACGCTCCCTACTCCCAAGATGACTCCCTCGCTAATGGCCCAATCTTATGCAGGCCTTCCACTGACAGAACTTGCATTCCATTGATGGAAAGCCTAGCTGCTGGAGCTGCAGCCTCAACAATGGCACATGCAATGAGGCTGCCAGTATGAATGGCTGGCAACTACACCTGCACACCACCAGAGCACCCAGCCACTGCCAGTAAGTTTGCACCAAGTGGTGGTTGGGCTGTGGGCAGGGAGGGGAGGATTGGGGATAGGAAGGGCAAGTGAGGATTGGCATGGGGATTGGCAGCAGCAGCTGCACTGATATCCTATGCTCCTTTTCAGCCTCAACACACCCTTGAGCCAACTCAGATTTGTGCCAGTCAAAGAGGTGGCACAGATCTGAGTAGATCCATTGGGGACCGTAGCATTGTGGAGTAGGAAATAAAAACTTCTTTGACTTGCCCATGTATTGCATTATAATCCCTGGATAGCCCATAGCATGCAGTGACGACTGTGCTGCCGCCGCCGCACACTATTTGCTGGCTGACAATAGGATTGGCCTGTTCGTTTTCATGTGTGTGTGTGTGTGTGTGTGTGTGTTGGATATCCTGAGCCAAGGTTCCTGCTGCTCCTGCCTCTACAAGGCTCTGAGGCTTCCCAGGTCCACCCCAAACTGGAGCAAAGCAGTGTGGGCCCACTTATGCACTCATCCAGTTTTGAAATGACTAGGATGGAGGCCAGGTGCCTAATGTGCTGTCACTGGCTCTGCCCACATCACTTCATCACCAATCAGGTATGTCTAGAGAAAGATGGGGTGGTCTGAAATGCAGCATCCATAAAGATCAATGGAAAAGTGACATTTTCGATCAAGGGGAATTATATAAAATGCAGTCACGCAGCTGCAGGAGGGCACAGTGCTAAGTTTTTAAGGCACCTCAACACACCATGTCAGAGGCCCCTCCCTCTTGCTTTGGAGCCATTCTGGGCAAAGTGGAGGCAACACCTCTGCTTTGCTCTTACCACCCGGAACGGCTCCAAAGGCAAGGTGGAAGGGCCACTGACAGAGCGCACTGAAGTGCCTGAAAAACTTAGTGATGCCCCCCCTGTAGATACGCGCCTGATAAAATGAGGCACATCTGATAAAATGAAACAAACACCAAGCGAGGAAAAAATATTTTTCCTTTTTTTTCTCTTATAGACAAGCAAGCACAACAGTTTAATCTTCAGAGTATATAATGACACTTACTTTCTTGCAGAACAGGAGAAAAGTATCAGGAAGCTTCACATGCATTTGCACGGTTCTGTTCTGCAAAAAAGTCCCATTCAGCAAGTAGTATACAGCCTCCATGGCAAGTGCTTTGCAGCTATGCCTGGACTGACATCTGACTGACAACAGACCGGATCTTTAATGATAATAGTGAGTGACTCCTACTCCATCTGAAATGTTCAGACTGGCAAACTCTAAGTCAGGAGTTATTTTCTTCTGATTATACTTACCAGTTTCTTTCAAGAGAATGTTCTATAGAAAGTCTCTAGTAACAGTTCTGGGCTCATTCTTTCCAATCAGGCCAGGAAAAAGTCAAAGGTTCAGAGATTAGGACCTCTTTTTTGTATTCTAGCAGCAATTTTTAAATAGAGGACAGTGATTCATACAGAAATATGCCTTTGGCTGGAAAAAACCGATAAGAGATGAAATATAAATGGAGGTCAGGTGAGTACAAACTTACAGCAAGAGAGAAGACCTAGAGCTTTTCCATAAGACACCCTCCAGTCACCTGTTGTGAATTCCTTACTGACTGATTTGTCACGAATCACATCCAGAGGAGATAAATGACTAACGGTGG
The DNA here is from genome assembly GCF_035046505.1 of Tiliqua scincoides. Taxonomy (NCBI): domain Eukaryota; kingdom Metazoa; phylum Chordata; class Lepidosauria; order Squamata; family Scincidae; genus Tiliqua; species Tiliqua scincoides. Next base: position 83,541,647 of record NC_089821.1, read on the forward strand.
GTCTTGCCAACAGTTTTTTCCCAGATTAGTGGAACTACTTGTCAGTAGACACCTCAACATACTGGTTCAAATGGCAAGCCAGGAGCTCCCTCTAGGGATGGATCCACTCATGCGTCATACTGTTGCTTCAAACCAGATTATAATTAAAGTTCATCATTAACAATAGATGTTTGGAATGGAGCAACCTGTTCAAACTTTAAGGGGAACGTAGCTCCATGTCTCAAGATTCATGTCACAATGATGCTAACTTTGAAACAGGCTGGCAGCCCAATCCTCTGCAGCGGGGACAGTATGGACTATGCTGCATCATAAGGGGGAATTTTGCAGGCTGGAGGTCTCCTGGAGGTATTGAGGCATTTGTCTCCTTGCCCTGGGGAAAGCCCCTGTCCATACAACAGCTCTACTCAGACTGTGCAAGCTACATAGCTGACATGTCTACACGCACCCATATTGGTGGATGTGGCCCGGGAAGAGGGATAGGATGTGATGCACGCCACTGTCTCTGATCCTGCCACCCTCCTGGGCCCAATCCACCTACTCCCTGACCCTGTTTCTACCTTCCCCCATCCTGTTAGCTATCTCGCACCACTTTGAAGATTTCTACAGCCATTTTAAAGTTATCTGTGCTATTTGCGGCGCCATATTGAAGGTCTCCACTGCATTCTGAGGGTTTCTGCTGGCGTTCTGAATGTAGCAGAGACTTTCACAATGGCATGGACAGCTTTAAAGTGGTGCCTGCAAAGAGCCTGTAGATCTTGACAATGGCGCCACAAATAGCTTTGGAAGGCCTGGGATAGTGCGGAGATCTTAAGAATGCCACAATAAGCTGAGGACAGACCACAAATTTTAAGTGGCAGTCCTGCTCCCCACAGATAAGCAAATTCACAGGCAGCAAATCCACAGGTAGCAAGGACTGACTGTATATGTTTCTTTAAATAAACAAAAATGGGCAGAAATAATTTTTCTTTTCCAGTAAATTTCAACTGAAACCATGCTTTCCTCCTCGTGGTGCGCTGAACTAAGGGAGAGTCAAGGTGATATAGTCACTTTCCTGTCTTTTGATTTGAACCTGATTTGCATATTCCACTTTTCATACTGTCACCGCAGGGAGACCTTGGAAGGGATGCTATAGAATGAACTTCACAAGAAAAACAAGAAAAAACCAGCGAAGTCAGGTCACAACATTTATTCCTAGCTAATCTCTATTTGTTTAAGGTTATATGTAATGGAATGATTGAGGTCTTTCCTTTCCTTTAGTCTAGCTACAGAGAAAAAAAAATGCTCTACGTGCTACAGGAGATTCTGAAAAATATTGCCATCTAGAGGGTTTATTTGGGCCACAATCCTAACTTGCTCTAGATCAGGCAGGCTGAGTTGCCTGCGCTGTATCCAGTGCAAGGTAGGTGCAAGCTGGGATCCAAGTCGAAGCAACCTGGGAGATAGGACCAGCTCCACCAGATCCTATCCTCTGTCTTGGGCTGCAAAGCCTGACACTGAGACTCTCTAGTCTGTGCCCCTTCCTCCAAAGAGACTTCCAGTGGCCCCAGGCGCTGCTGGGGATAGGATTAGGCTGTTACTCTCCTTTAAGATGATGTTTAAAACAAGAGGACTTCTAAAGGAAAACAAGATAATGAAGGATTGTTCATTTTATTTAGGAGTAATATATTTGATCATGAAGAGCAACACTTTCTCCGTTCTTATTCATACTGTCATGTTCTTATGGATATTTTCCCTCCACCATCTTCTAAGTAGCATGGACTGGATTCGTCCAATCCTTTTGATTAAGAGATACCCTTTACATGGGTTTATATAAACCTGTAGACTTTGTGACTAAGGGAATTGGCTTTGCCACATTTATGAATACCATCTGGAACCATGCAAGATGTTGAAAACTGCATAAACATTTGTACCTTGGCCGTATTTTGGAATGTCTGGTTCTCCCTGATATGGTTTAAATTAGGAGTTTGAGACAGTAAAACCCCTTAGCCAGCAGCAGCCACTATTTGAAAAGCAGGGTCAGTTTTTCAAAGCTAGAGCTCCTGCTTGTTCCTTCTTCTCTAAGGGTGTACAATATCGCTATAATAGATCAACAGGGCTGCTTTTCTCTGATGTATTGTTGCAATATATCATAAGAACCGTGTCTGGCAGGAGCATGAATTTCAGACATGGGCCTATTTTCTCTACTTTATTTGAGGACAATCGTAAGAAAATCAGTGTGGGTTTCAGAAGCTGGCAAGAAGAGCTTCAGAAACTGTGACTTCCAAAATTGTTAAATACAGAAAGGTTCAAAAAAGTTTAGGAACCACTGAATATAAGTGAGGCATTATTAGGCTGCTATATGAATATTGACTTATTTTATGAGTGGAGTTGGTTTGTTTTGTGACTCTTTCCTTTATTGTGAGAAAATGTTGGGGGAAAAAATAACATGCAGTTATTTTTATGCAGACACGGTTACCTTTTCTTAATACATTTTTTAAAAATGAAAAAGTTTTCCTTATAGATGCATGCACATGGATCAATGGGTAAGGACGCCTTATGGCACCTTTGTGAACGGGGACTGCCAGCAGATCTTCTACTTTGGATTGCGCCCCAAGTCAGTTTCATAGATGGGCCAACCCTACCTAGGAAGTTGATGCTAATTCTTTTACACAGTGATCCTATGCCATATACAGATGAGCCATGTGGCAACTGCTGTGGGTGAGTGAGTTGTTTCGGTACTTTGTTTCAAAGCATTGACTGTGCTGCTTCTGAAATGATAGAATATTTCACACAGGTACTTAGTGGGATTGAAAGAAAACAGCTTTTATTCTTTGAACAATTGGTTGGAATGCTGTGTCATAAAATGCTTTTCAAAGTTCTCAGATGCAGAAGAAGTCTGCTTTGCTGCATGAGACACTATTCTTTAAGAAATAAAAGTCCAAGGAGTACTTCTGTAGCCATATAGTTCTTTGGATCCCTTTGAATTCCAGCCATCAATGTAAATTAAAACAAAGAAGATCTGGTTTCAGTATTTCAGTCTCAAACACCCAAGGAACACAGGCCCCTGCTGTTCACACCTTGTTAAGAAAAGGACTACTTATATCTACAGAATCATAATTGCTACTTCCTGCAACAGCAACCTTTTCCATACATGTCTCCTTTTTTCTAATGATCAGCCATGTCTCCCCCTAGCTTCTGATCTATTCAGCGATAACTGCTTCATTTGGCACTGTGGCACTGATAGGATAAAGCGAAAAAGAGTTCTATGTCCAAATAACCTCAGTATGCCAGTTTATTTCACAGAACTAATTATACCAAAATGCCTCCGTTTAAAAAAAAAAAAGGTAACTTATTATACCTTTTCGTGAAGTAATGTCTTTTCAAGATGGTAAAGTGGGTGATATTCAGCCGGCAAAGACAATAGCAAGGAGAATAACAAAAAGGAGCGGTGATGGATTTCTGAGCATTAAAAGCTATTATGATTTGTTGGAGAAATCTCTTGTCAGTTCCGAACAAGAATCCTTCATAGCTTTTCTTTCTTTCTTCTTTTAATTTAAAGTTAGAATGTGATGGTTTTCTAAGGTAAGCTGCTTCTTTTTTTCATACAGTAAATTGCTTTCCCTGCTGTTTCTGGGCTAACAGCCCAATCCTAAGCTGCCTGGCATGTGGGACTGCCACAGCGCCAAAATAGCTACCCCGGCATCCTGAGTGTGCCAGGCAGCCGCTGGTAGCCCCCAGTGCCTCCTTGAGGGACGGGGACATTTGTCCCCTCCCCCAAGTAAGGTAAGCAGCCCTGCAATGGGTTTACTCAACTCTGCAGCGGCTATTTAGCCGGCGCAGAGTCAAGACGACTCGTGTTGGGATGTGAGGCCCAACACGGGGCTCTGGATCCTACGGAGCTGAGCTCTACTGGTCCAACCCCACTCCCTCTCCATTACACCTTCCTCCCACCCTCCGCCTGCCCAAGAATGCCACCTCCCTGCCTTTTGCTGCCCAACTCACCTCTTCGTGGCCTAGCACATCGCACGAAGTGCCAGGCGGCGGACCGCCAGCCTCCGAACAGCACTATCCCAACACAGGCTTGTGCTGGGCCATTTCCATCACTGGGCCAGCGGTAATGCTTGCAAACACTCCTTATGGCACGTTTGCAACAATGCACACCAGCAGTGAGCCAGCGCACACTATTCTGGATTGGGCCCTAAGTTCTCAATGAGAAAATTACTCTAAAGAAGCCTGAACTATAACAAAATATTTGATCAGTAAAAAGAAGCTGTAGCCCAAAAGAACATCCCATTTGATTTTAAAATGTCATACACCATGCTTGTAAACAAGAATGCTTTTAAACTGGCTGACCTATTACCAGTGTCGATGTATGGTTCTTCCACCAAAACTTTATTCACTGAACAAGGCTGTCTGCCAATTGTGTATGCTTCACATTGCATTTTTTTCAGACCCAAAGAGTAACGTTAATGCCTTTGATTAGGCTGGAAAATGTCAATCAGAAATAGTTTTATGATATGTATATGGATGCATTTATTCTTTCTCAAATCTCATGGAGTTTATTATTGGTGTTATGTAATTTATTGAGTCCCATCAATGATGCACAGTACAGAAGGATTCCTCTTCTCCCTGTGATTTAGAACCCTGACCAGATGCCTGAATGAAGATAAGAACATAAGAACAGCCCCACTAGATCAGGCCATAGGCCCATGTAGTCCAGCTTCCTGTATCTCACAGCGGCCCACCAAATGCCCCAGGGAGCACACCAGATAACCTCATCCTGGTGCCCTCCCTTGCATCTGGTATACTTAAATGTGTAAGATACCGTATTTTTCGCTCCATAAGACGCACCTGACCATAAGACACACCTAGTTTTTAGAGGAGGAAAACAAGGAAAAAATATTCTGAACCAAATAGTGTAATAAAATATTTAATAAACTATAACAGAACAACATTTGAACCATGTAAAGAGAACAGCAGTCACCAGTGGCATTAAGAACCATTATCACTGTCATTAACAAATGGAGAGACTTAAAGGTTTGAGTACTCTAGTTTTCTGGAAACCCCAAGAACTCATCATCGCTAGAGTCAGAATTTATGAAGCTCACAAAAGCAGGTGCACACAAATAGGGGATCACATTATCTTTCTGCTATAATGATGTTCTGCCAAATTCCAAACCACTGGGCCTCGTGCCCGCTTAAGGCTGATCAGTCCCCCTTGTGCAACTCACCAGGGCAGCAAGCAAAAGTGAGTCCAGTTCCAGTCCACAGATGCCAAGTAAATCAGTGCCATCAATCAGAGTTACCAAATCAGAGTCCAGAGCCAATAAGCCAAATTACAGTCCAAGGTCAGGTTCCAGGTAGGTCAGTCAAATCCATCAGGGTATCCAAGTCCAGTCACAATCCACAGTCAGATTCCAAATTCAATAAACCCAGTCAGTCTCCTCTCCAACCTGCACTCCTTCAAAACCCACAAACCATTTCTGCCTCTGGTACTCCTTATATCCCTGAGGGCCCTATTGCCTTCCAGTGGCTGCAGCTGTGCAGCACACTCTGCTGGATGCCCAGGCCTTACCCTTAAAGGGGCCACTGCTGACACCACATCTACCTCCTCACCAGATCTTCCTGGATTCCAATACAGGGGGGGGGGGGCGCAGATCTCCATACATACCAGTGCAAAAGCAGGGTAAAGGTGTGGGGGAGGGAAGATCTCTGTATAGACATCACAGCAAGACCAGTGCAAAACCCCTTGCACACAGAACCAACAGATGAAAGTGGGGGGGGGGGTGCAGATCTCCATACATACCAGTGCAAAAGCAGGGGAAAGGTGTGGGGGAGGGAAGATCTCTGTATAGATATCACAGCAAGACCAGTGCAAAACCCCTTGCACACAGAACCACACAGAACCGTCAGGTGCTCACTCCCTGGGCTCCCTCCCTGGGCTCCCTGGACTCACTCCCTAGGCTCCCTCCCTGGGCTCACAAGCCTGCCAGGGGCTCACTCCTAGGGATGCTTGGACGGGAGAGAAGCCTGCGATTGACTCATTTCGCCTGGAGATCAACTGGTAGCTCTCAATCGACATAATGAGCACCCCTGCTCTAAGGGCTTGCTCAGCAAGACTGCCACCACACCCACGCTTTCCTGGGAGTGAGCCCCAGTGACTCTGAGACTTACTTCTGAGTAGACAGGAGGGCTTGCTCAGCAAGACTGCCATTCCACCCACACTTTCCTGGGAAGGCGAGCAGAGCAGAGCGGGCAGGGGGCGGGGCCGGAGTTGTTGTTTTTTTTTTTTTTTTTTTTTGCAGTATTCGCTCCATAAGACGCACACACTTTCCCCCCCCACTTTTTAGGGGGGAAAAATGCGTCTTATGGAGTGAAAAATACGGCACATAAATGTGTGTATGAATAATTTTGATGATAGTGTTGAGGGAATTTAGCACCATTGTATCTGTGAATGGACTCTAATTCTTGAAAAATCAGCAAAGTATGTTGGGAATAGTTACCATGATCACCACCAAATAAAAAGAGACAAACTTCACCTCAACTGATTGATGTCTGCCAAAGTGTAAGCAATATGAAATGATGATGATTTACACAACTTTTCCTGTCAACTTCTTTCTGGTTCCCCAAGCCTGGCAATCCTGGGGTTGCATAAAGCAATTTTTTTAAAAATGATATATAACCTCACTTGAAAACATCTCAACAGAAGGAATGGAAACCATCAGCATTCTTTAGAAGTCAAAGAGAAAGAAACAATATGCCAAGGGGTGGGGGTGGGGGGTGAAAAGACTTTTTCAAACAAACATGTCAGTGTATTCCATAGTATTCAGACAACCTGCTAAGTTCCAGAACAATGAAGAATAATACATAAGAACATAAGAAGAGCCCCGCTGGATCAGGCCAGAGGCCCATCTAGTCCAGTTTCCTGTATCTCACAGTGGCCCACCAAATGCTTCAGGGAGCACACAAGACAACAGACACAATCTGCATCCCGGTGCCCTCCCCTGCGTCTGGCAATCAGAGGCAGCCTGACTCTAAAACCGAGAGCTTGTACGCCCCTCCCCTTGTGCAAAGTGGCCCAAAGGAAACTTTGTACCCCCTGATAAAATTCCTTTCAGAGGCCTGGAACAGGGTTAGTTTTTCAATTGTAGTTAGCTTCTTTACAGTTGTATTCGTTTCAATTGTGTTAGTCAATTGGGTTAGTTTCTTTTCAATTGTATTATAAATGTATTTATTTAAGAAAAAACTTGGTAAAATGAAGCTGGTAGAACACGTGAACTTTCAAAAGAATTTTTTTGCCCATTTCAAAAGGAAGAACTGCAATACATCATTCAACCTCTGTAAAATCTTTTGATGGCCTTTCCAGTGATGCTCCAAATGTTTTCAGTGCTTTTATTTTGTCTGAAACAAGCCTGATGGAGTCCCAAAAATCTTATTTTCATTCATTGCAATTTTCAGGAAAAAAAAAATTTAACTGTGCCCAGCATCCTCCGAAAATGGCTCGTAATTTGAAAGCAGCTTTGTGATCTTTCACAGCTTTGATATTTTGAGGCCACTAATATTTCTTCACAACTGTAAGAAAGAGTTGATATAATCTTGGCTGATAAATATTTACCACAGGGATAAAAATGTAGTTCCACAGAGATGCTTTTTATTTTTTTGCTTTAGCCAGGTGGTTTTGTGCTTTCTTTCTTTCTTTCTTTCTTTCTTTCTTTCTTGATTGATTGATTGATTGATTGATTGATTGATTGATTGATTGATTGATACCTTAAATCTGCGTATGGTGAGGAAAATCACCAAAAAAAGATGAGAAAGACCAGTTATTAGAGAGAAAGGTATTGGTGAAAAACATGACAGGTCAGAATCTACAGGAGGAGGGAAGCAGAAATATTCATAATGGTATTGATCATAGACCAGTGATCTGACCTGCTTGTTTGTGAGGTGTGCTGTCTCCGTGATGCCTAGATTTGGGATGTGACAGATTGCCCACAGATCACTATCCCTTCCTGCTTTACAGCTGCTTTGTGGCAACCTGTGCCGGCAATACGCAGATGTCGTAGATTTGTTCTTGGTTGCTCTGGAATTCCCTGATTTTGCACAGGTGAGAGATACAGAGATGCAGTCTGTATTTGGACAGACTGTTTAAAATGGAGTTTGGGCCTTGTTGTTATAGAAGCTAATCATTTTCAATACAATGTCATCATCACTGTTGTTATTGTCATCATCATCTTGCATGCCCGTTCTGAAACTATTCAGGCATAGCAAAGAAGTAAGGATTTTACCGCTCAATCCTATGCTTCCCAGCACCCAGAGGAACAGCACCCAGAGGAACAAATGGTTACTGCTGTATCCTGTGGGTGCAGGAAAGCTGCTGGAGATCTCCTTGGGTGGACTTTCATCTTCTGTCCCTGAGGAAAGCCCCAGGCCCTGCAATGGAGCTTCTCAAGTCTGTGCCAGCTATTTTGCCAGTGCAGACTTGAGAAGCTCCATGTTGGGCTTTGCACCTGAGACAGAGGATAGAATCTGGAAGAGGGAGCTCCACTGGTCCCACCCCCTCCTACCCCAGCCTGTCCCCCCATTCTGCTCTCCTCTGCCCTGGAATGCTCCCCCCACCCCAAACAGCTGCATCACTGGGCATCGGTGCCACTCTCCACCAGTTGGCATTCTTTCAGCTCTGGGCCTAGTGCCGACTGGAGCTGGCCTGGTGCCAGCACTCCTATGGTGCAGTAAACGTACTTTATGGCTCATTTACTATTGGTGCTGGAGCTCAGTGCCAGCAGCACTAAAGCCTGATCGGATTGGGCTCTTCTACTGTTGACATATGAAGTAGGAACTCATATAACTCCTATCTGATTGCTTTGCATAACTTTTGAAGCAAATGGATCTCAATTGCGGATATTGTGAAAACTGGAATGGTCCAACCAGATCCACTGCCTGATGCCCCTGACCTACTGTTGCTGCAGGAGCTGCCCCCCCCCCAAAAAAAAAGTCTCCACAGAAACAAACAAAATATTGTTACCTCACTCCTTCCTGCATAATCCTTTTTGACAAAACAGGAAGTACTGGTCATGCTGGAAACTCCAGAGTGCCTGCACTTTCTGTGTTATTTAAAGAGATCGCAAGCAAAGAGAGAGGCAAGGCACTGTTTCTCTACCCACTCACCTCCCTCCTTCCTTACGTAGTCCCCTTTAAGTTTAAATGAACCAAACAAAGAAGAAGAAGAGAGGCACAGATTTTTTCAAGTGAGGGCAGCAGCAATCTGCTTCTTCACCCACTCACTCTGTTCCTTCTTTTACGTGGCTAAGGACCCAATCCTATCTAACTTTCCAACACCAGTGCAGGCGCAATGCAGCCCCAAGATAATGGAACAAATGTTCCCTTACCTTGAGGAGGCCTCCATGACTGCCTCCCCACCAAAGGATGCAGTGCACGCCCCGTTGGCATGGCTGCACTGGCACTGGAAAATTGGATAGGATTGGGCCCTAAGGCTGCAATTCTATGCATACTTTCACTGGGAGCAAACACCACTGTACAGAATGGAACTTACTTTTGAATGGCCTAGGATTGTGCTGCTAATTTAAACCTAAAGAAACTTCATGAAAAAGTTTCATGAAAATGGATCGATGTGGCTCCATGTCCAGCTGGCTTGAGTCAGGTGGTGAGCAGGCATCCTGTGCCTGCCACTGACCCCACCACTTGACACCAGCTGCATTGTTCATGTCATGAATGGGCCAGCCCTTGCTGAAAATTGGTGGAAGTGGTTTGAATACCAATTGGCTGAATTCTGATGCATTAGCTATCAGGGAAGAAGATGTGCGTTCAAACCACTTTCATCGCTCAAGCATGTGTGTCTGTTTTCACTCTGTGAGACTTCACTCATGCTTTCTGCACCTCATTGGATCCAATGGCAATGTGGAAATGCGTTATCATGATGGTATCTGAACGCAGGTCCTCTCGTGGATTGAGAACTGGTTGGAGGCCAGGAAGCAGAGAGTGGGTGTCAATGGGCAATTTTCACAATGGAGAGAGGTGAAAAGCGGTGTGCCCCAAGGATCTGTCCTGGGACCAGTGCTTTTCAACCTCTTCATAAATGACCTGGAGACAGGGTTGAGCAGTGAAGTGGCTAAGTTTGCAGACGACACCAAACTTTTCCGAGTGGTAAAGACCAGAAGTGATTGTGAGGAGCTCCAGAAGGATCTCTCCAGACTGGCAGAATGGGCAGCAAAATGGCAGATGCGCTTCAATGTCAGTAAGTGTAAAGTCATGCACATTGGGGCAAAAAATCAAAACTTTAGATATAGGCTGATGGGTTCTGAGCTGTCTGTGACAGATCAGGAGAGAGATCTTGGGGTGGTGGTGGACAGGTCGATGAAAGTGTCGACCCAATGTGCGGTGGCAGTGAAGAAGGCCAATTCTATGCTTGGGATCATTAGGAAGGGTACTGGGAACAAAACGGTTAGTATTATAATGCCGTTGTACAAATCTATGGTAAGGCCACACCTGGAGTATTGTGTCCGGTTCTGGTCGCCGCATCTCAAAAAAGACATAGTGGAAATGGAAAAGGTGCAAAAGAGAGCGACTAAGATGATTACGGGGCTGGGGCACCTTCCTTATGAGGAAAGGCTACGGTGTTTGGGCCTCTTCAGCCTAGAAAAGAGACGCTTGAGGGGGGACATGATTGAGACATACAAAATTATGCAGGGGATGGACAGAGTGGATAAGGAGATGCTCTTTACACTCTCACATAATACCAGAACCAGGGGACATCCACTAAAATTGAGTGTTGGGCGGGTTAGGACAGACAAAAGAAAATATTTCTTTACTCAGCGCATGGTCGGTCTGTGGAACTCCTTGCCACAGGATGTGGTGCTGGCGTCTAGCCTAGACGCCTTTAAAAGGGGATTGGATGAGTTTCTGGAGGAAAAATCCATTATGGGGTACAAGCCATGATGTGTATGCGCAACCTCCTGATTTTAGGAATGGGTTAAGTCAGAATGCCAGATGTAGGGGAGAGCACCAGGATGAGGTCTCTTGTTATCTGGTGTGCTCCCTGGGGCATTTGGTGGGCCGCTGTGAGATACAGGAAGCTGGACTAGATGGGCCTATGGCCTGATCCAGTGGGGCTGTTCTTATGTTCTTATGTTCTTATGAGGAAAAGGAAGAAAACACATCACAGGACAGCCATTTTTGGTGACAGTTCCATGATCTTTCCAACAGGTGGTTCTATCATCAGTGAGACAGAACTAAGGGGTCTCATTTTTGTGAAAATATGGCAGAAAGGCAACACGCAGCTTCACAAGCTTCAATACGTGATCAAGAGGTTGTTGGCCATGGTAATGAGTGAAAGCTTGAAAAAGTTGTGAATGCAAACTGGTGGAATGCTTTCAGTTATTGCACCTTGACCGTACTGCATAGCAATAAAAGCCGGTAGGCATCATATCTCATGAGTGCAGGAGCTGTGTGTCTCAGCAGCGTTTATAAAATCAATGCAGTCTAATTTAATAAACGGAAAAGACAAGTGAGAAATACAGTCAAATAAATCAAAACTCTGAGAAATAAACATGCCACAAACACCCTAGATTGAAGGACAACTAGAATTGAAAACAAAATAATGGCTGAATACAGTCCAGGAGGTATTACACTCCTGGGGCAACTTAACTAGGCAGGCATCTGTTTGATGCCAAATCCTGCTGAGCATGGATCTTCATTAGGATGCACAGAAGACACTGTCATGGTCTGAAAAGCATCACGGAAGCCTAAGCTGGCTCACTATGGAATTGACTGGAAATTTAACAATAGTAGTGAATAGTGAATAAGAACACCATGCAACACAGCCTCTTTTCTTTCAGAATGCGAAACTGCATCCTGAAACATGCAGTCAGTCTGATCTCATGAACATTGCCAGGCAGATGGCAACAAGGCTGGCCTTAGGAGCTACAGGATCCAATGCACAATATTTTTGTGGGGCCCCACCCCCATGGTTCCCCCCCCCCCCCACTCATCAGGATGAATAGCAGAATGAGCAATGATGTTTCATACAAAGCGTGGCACCTGGAATTAGGTGGCAGTGACGTGATGACACATAAACCAAGTTAGAGTCCGGAAGGCATTTCAGTCAGGTTCATTAGTCCCCCTGTATGATGAAGTTGCAAGGAACGGGCAGTCTGTGTTCAGTAGAGCTTGCTGCTCCTGCTTCTAGATATGGCACTCTATGGTACTGGTTGAAGCAAGCCCTTACCCTTCCTCTCTACTTTCAATGCTTGGACTGACCTACGGACCGGCTACATGTTACATTAAGCATAGGTTAAGCATTTACATGAGGAGAGGTCCTGTGACAATGTGCAATCTAGCAAATTTATTGTAGCATGAACGTTAGCTTATGCTGCAATAAATATGTCAGCCCTTTCATGTGCCCCAAGACTTTTTGTTTGTTTGTTTTCCATTTTCATCACAACTGAGTTATTTATGACCAAAAGACCAGGTACTTCATAAAGTACTTTTAAGAAGGCAAGGAAATTCAATATTGTTATGTTGCGTAGGCCTGAATAGAGAAAATTATATTTATAGAATGATTTCAGATACTCTGTTTAGTCTTTGAGGATTTTCATGGCTTATTCCTTTGAGTGTCCTGTGCAATGCTATATTAATGGGAAACAAGGCAGAGAAAAGACATGAATACATCCACAGGGTTATTGCCACAACTTAACATGGCACCATTTTTCACCTCTTCACCTACAGACGAACTAATCCTTTTATAACATGGGAACAGATTTGAAAATGATTGATCTGTGTCCTTTGATGAATAACAAACCAAATGAGATGACACTACGTGTTTATCAATCCTGATCAACCGACAACAGAACCTATTTGGCAGCTCAGCTGCCTCAACTTTGAAGATAATATCTCCATGGAATACAACACCATGGAGGACCATATGTTAGTCAGTGCAGTTTGGATGCAGAACCAGAATCACTTGGCACAGCCTGTCCTGCTAGATGGCAATAGCAGAACTTGCACAGATTTTTTGGATGTAGGATTTCAATGTAGGATGTAGATGAGAGTTGATTCATTTTATTATTTAATAACAGAGAGTACATAAGCTTCTGTTTTGATTATGACACTTGTAGGAAAGCCTAGGTTATTTTTTTTTTTTTAAAAGCCTAGGCTTTTAAAGAAAGAATCTAGCATCCCTCATGATTGGGGAGAAAATATTTAATGCATGGAGATTTGATTTTTAAGTCAAGTTCTGGTGGACATCTGGAAAAAAAATGTGCAGTTAGTGGTTCTGTGCACCCAAGGGTCTTTGGATTTGTGTTTTTCAACTAACAGTCACTCACGTCCCACAGCAAATTTATGTCCCAGTACTGTCTGGGCCTTGTGCTGATGGCAGTCACACTCCATCAGAGCAAGGCCCAGGCCACTAGTATGGCAGCTGCTGCAATGGCACAAGGGCTAGGGCTGCCAGCAGAAATGGCTGGTGGCTCTGTGTGTGCTCCAACAGAGTGCCTAGTACGTCTGGAAAAGGTAGGTCAGCAAAGGGGGTGATCAAGGAGAGGACTGGAGATTGGGACTGGCCAGGGGTATGATGAGGGTTGATTTTCGCAGCAGCAATGGCAACAATATCCTATACCCCTGACTAAGGCTCGACATGCCACCTTGAACCCACTTAGATTTATGCCAGATAAGGAGCTGCAGTTCCAAGTAAGCCCATTGGGGAACAGGCAGCAATAGAGTAGATAAGTGAATTTTTTAAAAAACTTTTTGAATGGAAACATCCTCAGGGTTAATGCCACAACTTCAATGGCACCATGGCTCTGGGATAGAGCTGGGCTGCTAGTTTGAAACTGAAAGGAATGGAGAACATTGAACATCACTGATCAAGATTACATTTTATCTGAAGTAGAACTGTAACCATTGTATTGCTGTATTCAGAAAAAAAAACCTGATCAATGCCTCATAGAAGAGAATTTTAATCTTCCTTGGATACACTTTGTCATTTGAATAACGTGATAAAGAAAATCATGTTCTCTCTTTCTTCTACTGGAGCTACACAATCAAGTGGAGATTCTCTCAATTTGGGGTAATATATTTAGATTACTGCTCCATAAGACAGTTTTGTATCTTTTGCCTCAAATATATCATGCTTCTTTTTGCTTCAAGACTATTTTTGTTCTTGAATACCCAGTATTATCTTTTCTCCAGCGTTCCATAGTATAAATTTTGGGATTGTTTTGTTCATCGCTCTGTGCCGCGTTCCTCATTTTATTAGAACCCTCACTTAATTAGCCTTTTGTTAGTAATAAAGAACCATAGCTATAATGCCCCGGCCAAAGTGTTTGTCTTTAATAACACAGGCCAACACACATTTTGCTTCCTTAAACATTACACCAATTCCTGATTATATTTGGGGTGCAGATTCCAAAAATGGCATCTGTTTTGCCCGATCACGTCTACACCACGGCTACACCACGGCTTCCTCATGAGGAAGCTGCTTGAACCATTCACTGATGAGGCTATACTATATCTCCAAAACTAGACGTGATCGGACAAAATGGAGGCCATTTTTGGAATCAGCATCCCAAGTTCATATCAAACCACCATAAAATTTGGGAAAAACTTTTCTGACCCTCAATTTTGTAGGCCTGTGTAATTTGTTGAGTTTCATTCCAGTGTAGCTATTTTTTCCTCACATTATATGAATCCTGTAGCCACCATTTGGCGAGGTAGGCTTTGCACATCTCAGAAAACAGAATTGCAATAAATACACGGCATGTCAATAAGCAAAGCCAAGCTCTGAGAGAAACGTCCACATTTACATCAGAATCAATAGGCTGACAATCTGCTCTTGTTAGCGTTGGACAGTGTTTTATCCAGTATGATGATGGTGATATAATTGCTAAAATGTCAAGCAGTCAGGCATCAATGCTGATGTCTCTTGTGCCTTATTCTTAATCAAGCCTTTTTTAAAAAACTGGACAGTTCCTTTGTCATCTTGCAGAGGAATTGATAAAACCCATTCTAAAATTGCATTTCCATTTGAGAGGTCTTGGACACTTTTACTCCCTCTGAAGTCAATGGCAAAATTACCTTTGAAAAAGTACAAAATGACAGTCAGGAGCTCTGAACTTGTTATGAAAAACAGTCCATGCCCTTTGAGCTTTCCTTCTACTGTTTGAGAAGCATAAAATGATATCATGACAAATCCTTTTGTTGCAAGGATTTAATGTGCTTTCTTTCAACATCTGTTGGCTTGAGTTGCCATGATCTTTTTGCTGGTTTCTTTTGGCTTCAATCCTAAACCCATGGTATCTGTGTATCCAGCATCCACAGATTTGACTTACCGCAGATGACAGTGGCCATTGGGGTCTACTTTTTGTGACAAAAACTGCAGGTGGGTTGCAAACATTTCAGGGAGCAGTTCTGAGGCACAGGGAGGACCACAGAAGGCGCCGCAGGCTCCCAGCACTCTCCCGAGGGCCACAGCAATTCCCAGGTATGTTCAAAAACCCATTTTTGTTGTGGTAATGACACGTAAAAGAAACGCCACTGTCGTCATTGTCGTCCCCAGCAAGTACTTAGGGAGTTCCCTAGCCTCTTGTAGAGTTTGGGAACCTCTGCTCTAGTGATATCGCCAAAATGATACACATGCGTGCCCTCGTATGCAGGATGCAGGGGATGCCTCCCCCCGCATTCCAGAGGCAAGGGGAACTGCACTCCTGAGCCCTGCAGAGGCCATGTGCTGGGCTTCTCCAGGCCTCCCTATGCTTTATAAAAGTCAATTCTGGTTTTGACAAAAAATGGGAAGTCACTTTTTTTGGCTTTAAACTGTCATTCTGAGGCCCGCAGAGGCGGCAGGAGGATGCACGCGGCCTCTGCAGGGCTCTAAATAGTCTCTAGAAGTGATGGGAGTATATAAGTGAATCCATGCATAAGTGAAGCACATAAGGGCACAATCCAGATGTGCCCTTGGGCCAACAAAAATCCTTTGCACTTGCCTAATGTCATCACGAACTTGGCCGACGCAGTGGTCTGGGGGTGTGTGGGGAAGATTGGGAGCGGGTGAGACGGAGACATTTCAGGGCAGGGGAGGATGAGCAGCGGGTGTTCCCGGGAGCGAGTGGGCAGGGAGCAGAAGGCCTGGCCAGGATCCAACACTTATGGCCAGTGTGACCAGGAAGGTGTGGCCAGGTCCTGGGCTGCTTGGATTTGCGTCACTTCTTTAGGTTGCGCAAATCTGAGTAGCCCCATTGGGGCTATTGTGATTTTCCCTGGGGTAAGGGGAAAAGCCTCCCCTTGCCTCAGACTGACCCGCAAGCAGCCCAAAACCTGCACTGGATACAGCGCAGGTACACCAGCCTGCCTGTCCCAGTGCAAATTAGGATTGGGCTGTTAGTGAATTGGTGGATAGAGAATCTGTGAATACAGCCCCCCTCATAATGGCACCAGATAACTAAAAATAACTGAATATGTTTTATGGACATATATATGGCACGTCACTCAGAGCAAAAAGTTGTCCCATTGCTCTTATCCTGAGAAGGGGGGGGGCGAGAACAAGGAACACTTCTTCTATCCCCAGACAACACTGACACTCCCTCACTCCCTCCCTTGTCACAGGCCTGGCAGTTTCATGCCCACCAGTGTTGTGCATCAAGACACTCATTTCACTCCGTCCACCTCTGGCAGTATGCTAAACCTGGGGTGTATATTCAGATACATTCCAAAGACATCCCCAGCTATACACATTCTGCCCCAGCTAGTCAACACAGTGGTGCCGGATGGGGATGAGTGAGCAGTTGCCCAATTGCCCTCTTAATGGTATATATTCTTCTTCCCTTACCACCAATATCCATCCCATTGTAACAGTTTTCAACTTTTCATCAATACATACAAAAGAAGTTGTGTGTGTGTGAGTGCCTGCATGATGTACATACAAAGTGGTCCTCATTTTATTGTATTTCCATGTTTAAACATGAGGGGCTTTTATTTTTGTGACACATTTGAGCATGCCTACCAACTTCAAAACATTTGTCAATTGAAATGAATTTCCTTGACCACATGGAACAGTTTGAATGGGGGCAATTTTTTCCCAAATAAACGATCCTGCTGGCAGCAGCTTTGAAAGAAAAAGCACCCTGGGAACTGAGTCAAAGAGGTAGCACAGATAGGGGGTTCTTCTAGTGCCACTGCATTAATGTATGATCATTCACCCATAGAAATCAGGTCTTCAATACTAGCTCAGATCACAAAAGTGTTTTTGATGACATTACTTGAAAACCACATCTTAAAATGGCCAAGAAATTAGACCCAGTTGGAAGCCCTTGTTCTAGAAGCCTTCGTCAAGTGGAAGAGACTTTGGAGACCATGTGTGGCAGCACACCTGCCTGCACTAGGTCATCTTCAAACCAGTGTTATTGCAGAAGAATCCCACCGAGTTTATATCTATACTTCAATTGCCGTGAATCTCATGTAGCTATTAGGGGAAGAGGTTTTGGAAAAGGACTCACTGGCTGACTTGCAATGCTCAGCACCCCTAATAAGGTGCAATTTTGAAAGAGCTCTTTTCCAATCATTACCCTACAAAGGGGGTAGACTTTTCCATGTGGAGAGCTCCCCAACACTGGCACTGGGTCACTTGGGGCTATCCTTTAAAGAGAAAGTCAGTACTGGACAGGTATTACCACTGAAAGAATGGTCAGCGTGATGATAGTAGCCATCATGGGTTTGTACAGTCTGAGATTAGCTGGTCACTCATCATGAGGGCCAGGTAGGAATTTTTTTTCTGTCATACGAATTGGCTGTGGATGGCAGTTTTTTTGCCTACCCTATACTGGCAAGGGAGGGAAGGTGTTTTCAGTAGGTTTCATATGTTAAAAATTGAACACTTGTGTTTAATAAAGTGGCCCAAGTTAAAGCCAAGTGCAGTCTGGTGTCTTCATTGGGGGATGTGAGGATAAACAGAATGCCAGATGCAGGGGAGTGGCAGCGAGATGCAAGTATCTTAGGGTCTTGTGTGTTCCTGGAGGCATCTGGTGGGCTGCTGTGAGATGCAGGAAGCTGGACTAGATGGGCCAGGGCCTGATCTTATGTTCTTATAGCAGACTATAGTCCTTCCTGCTGATCCAGCAGCCAATGCTCATCACTGGTGGCTGTGGAAAGTGCAAATGTTTAAGATTACTGTATACATATTAAATTTGCACCCCAAGCAATGACCCTAGAAATAAACACAAAGGGGTAGAGTATTGCCAACACCTATGTGTCTGTGGATGAAAATGCTCCACTATAGTGTCTGTACCAGTGCTCACGAATGCCTGCATAAGCAAGCAGCTTGATGGAGTAGATAAGAAAACTGCACACAGGAAGACAGTGTTCACTGAGAAAATAGTGCAGTTAAGGGGAAATCATGTAATTGATATTGTGCAATTGCTTTAATCTATTTCATTCCGTGTGTAGTTGTATTTTCTAGAGTGAGTTATTGATTTTGCATCACATACATTATTGTCTTAATGTCTACATTATGGTGCAGGCAAACAGGGCTTCTGCTGCTAGTTAGGGATACTGGAGTTCTCCGTAGCCAAACTCATTCAAGTCTGCCTCGAAAAGTGAGGCAGATTCTGTAAACCCCTTTGACTTGGATTGAAATCTGACAGTTGGATTCTCAGCTTCCCTTGTCCCCTATTTTACATTGTTGTATGACTCCATTACATTAAACAGGGGACAAATTCAGATGTTAAAAGGGAAAAAATAATAATGGGTGGAGAAGAGGCAGTTTGCTTGTAGGTCCTCCATGCAGACTATCTATCCCTACCCTCAGTTTTGTCCCTGCAATGTCTGAATAGACCCTTGTTAATTGAAGTGAAGTACTTCATTTCTGTTATATCAAATAGGAAGAGATGGGTCACTTTTATGGGCCATGGATTACTCTGGAAAAATGATCCCTGGATCTTCTCAGGGTTTTTTGTTGTTGTTGAACTTGGTTTATTTCTGAAGTCGACCAAGTAAATTAGGAATGTTTTGGAGTGCTTGCTCATCCCTACAGTGACAGTGCTGGGCTTATTGCTGACTGGTGCTGGGCCAGTGCTGGCACTTCTTACACTCTGGGTGCCGTAAACATGCTTAACAGCACATTTACCACACCAGGTGCTGGTGCTGGAGCTCAGTACCGGTGCTTAGAGCCCATAGGATTGAGTTCTAAAATATATTAATGAAAAAGTCAAGATATGACGCTTATGACATGTGATACCAGTGACGTTAAGTAGGTTCAGCTCCATGTGAAAGTGTGATCACCTGGGAAGCAACCAGCAATAAAGGATGACACCCACAAAAAATGCGGTTTGGGAACCACTGCTCTATCCAACTAAACTGTAAAGTTATTCCATGTGCTTGTAGGACTTTTGCCACCAAGAAATACATCCATATGCTTCAGAACAAACTAAGACAATCCAGATTTCTGCAATGTCACAAGCACCAAGCAAAAAATATTTATGGTGTAGAAGAGAGGCTTTTCAAATCACCTCTGATAATACCTATATTTACCAGAAATATGGTGTAGTGGAATGCCAGGAACTTTTGAAAAGATACACAATAAGCAGAATGGCTTTAAATAATGCCAGGTTTATTTCTGAGGTTCTTTCTCTGCAGACAGTCACAAGCACACTGCTATCCACTCCTTTTCAGAATTCTCCCTGAGTTTTTGACCCAATATAAATTCTGGAACAGAATATTAGTCTGTGACTAACTGTAAATACTGCCCTGAACCAAGGAATACTCAATCACAAGCACAACATGTGGCTATCATCAGAAAGAGGTATAGTTGTAAAAAGGTGTAATAAACAACTACCAGCAGTGTTCAGTACCTTTTCCTTCTTTCAATTTACACAATAGACCCAAGTGCAGTTCTTTGACACCAGATGTAAATTTGGTACAAATACCCCATTTGGACCTGAAAAGTTGCTTCCAAAAATACTGTAGATACCTGGAAATATCACCTGCATTCACCATGCATTAGAAAACAAGCTTACCTTTTACTTAATTTTATTCTTCCATTCTGCTACTGCAGTGAAAGCAGACAAACATGTCAGGTCTCTCATGATGTTTTCTGTTCTTTAGAGTCTATTTGTGCTCTGTATTGAAGGTGAAGTTTAGGTGCCTGGTTAGAATGTTTAATTTGATCACTATTTATGTTGGAGCTTTTCAGATCCTGAGTTCTGGGAGTTTCAAATTATATCAAAGTCTTTAGCTATCACCTTGATCTGGAGACTGATTTTTCTTTTCCCAAAGGCATCCGTTCCAAGTTCTTACAGTCTGTCTTTGCATGTCATAAATATTTCTCATATTTTGATGATTGCTCCTTATCATAGGCTTGGCAATTGGTGGATAATGTTAATAGTCATTTTGGGGTTTATATGCAATACTGTATATATTTTGTGTTTTCATGTAATAGGAACAATGACAAAGGGTGCAATCCAAACCTGTGCTGGAGCAAGCAAGCCAGGAGGCTTGTGTTGCATCCAACTCAGGTTCGTTGGGTACAGCGGCTCAGCCAGGGGCAAGGGAAAGCTCTTCCCCTTACCCCTAGGTAAGGGCTGCGTGCCCCAATGGGTCTCCTCAGACCTGCGCCACCTCTGGAGGTGGTGCAAGTCCGAGGAGAGCGGAGCGGCTCAAAGCCGCTCCGTTCTCCCTGGGGAAGGGAGTTGGGATCCTGCAAAACTGCAGGGTCCCAGCCCCACCCCGGATCCCCGCCCACCCTCCCCCTGCCCAGAAACGCCCCCTCCCGCCTCCTCCCCACCCCCCACGCCTACCTTCGCCACTTGTGTTGGCGCGGATGCACTGGCACAAGTGGCGGGGAGGAAGCCGCTGCGGAGGCCTCTGTGCATCAGCACATCTGGATGCGCCGATGCAGCTTCCTCCCATGGAGGCGAAAATGTGCTTTATGGCACTTTTGCAACCCTCGAGGGTCTTCTATACCGGCATAACTGCCGGTTAGGATTGCGCCCCAAAATGCGCAGAATGGGACAGAATGGGATACAGTTTTGCTTTTCAGCTGTACCCAGTCCTCTTTCTTTATTCCTCTTTCTTTACCCTCATAACACTGAAATGTGAACAGTCTTTAATATCTGGGGAAGATTACAAATGTGTAGGAAGAAGTAGAAGCAGGAAGAAGAAATCGAAGAAGTACACAAGCTACATTTAAATCTTCCTTTGACAATGGGTCGCTGTTCATACACACAGGGGTGCAACTCTTTACAAGAGCAAAATTTCATTATCATCTAGAATGATTTTCTGGGAGCCAATGCTGGGATGCTATTGTGATGCTTCTGCTGCACCCCAGCAGAGCCAATCCCATCTCATCCTTCCCTTTGAATTTCTTGACATGTCAAGAAGCACGTCTTTGGAATGTATCTTCCTGTATGCTTTGGTTTTCATCTTGAAGTTCAGTCATGGATACCTGGCTTGTCTGAAGTTTGACTGACAATCACTAGCAGCAAGGCCTTTTCAGTGGTGGTACTGGTTCTTTGGAACCCACCCACCCCCACCAACCCCAAGAACACATAAGCTCCTTCATTGTATACCTTTCCTGTATGACTTTTCAAAAAAGCTTTTGGTATTGTTTGATTCTTTGGCCAAGGACTGGTTTGACTTTTGGCTCCTGTTTTGGGACTGAATGCCATATATATGTTATTGAAATGTGGGGTATTTTGTGGGAAAACACACTGTTTTTTTAACTGTTGTGTTATGGAATTGTCCTTTATCACTTTTTAAATGTATTTTGTAAGCCACTTTAGTTTTCCAGGAAATATATGGGATTCTGTTGTAATGATTGCCCAATATTTGATTTTATAGAAGGCATTCTAGAAGGCTTGTTGATTGAAGGATGAGATATAAATGCTTTATCAGTACAATCCTATGCATATTTACACAGAAGTAAGCCCCATAATGAGGCTTGCTCTCAGGAAAGTGTGTATAGGATTGCAGCCTAAATGAATGAATGTATGAATAAATAAATGTTTCTAAAATAATTCAATAAATCTTAGAGGTGTGATCAGAAATCTGAGTTAGAGAAAAACTGATTCTGTTGATCGCATATTCTTATTTTTCTTTGCTTCCACATTTTTCCCCAGGTTTGGAAGTCAAACTAAGATATGCTAGAAGAAAATCTATCTTCCTTACTCCTAGTTCAGCCTTTCTTCCAGGCTTCCATCTGTGAAAGCTGGGTTAAAAGGCAGAATAAGTCTATGATGCGTAGGGAATGTCACTAGGCCATGTTCAATGGCACCAGTGGTGACTATGACCCTGGACTTTTGTAGCTCTGTGATCAGGTGTAAAAGCTTGAGCAAACTGAAGACTATTGCAGAGAAAATCTAGCAGGGAAGAAAATTGGATTTGCATGTGTAGAAGGACATGGGTTGATTCTTTGTCAGTTACATATAGGTGCCTATTAAATGGTGAACACAATAGAACAAAGGGATGTTTTACTGACTCTACTGTAGCTCAGGTATCTATATTACCACATTTTCTATTGTGCTGTATCAGCCTGGAATTATGTTTTAGGTTTCTTTCTTTTGGGGGATCTGTTGTTTAATTTTAATTATATGCTATTGTGGAGTGCCCATCTTACATCTGCACTCTGAATGGGCTCCACTGTAAATATAAGCAAGGACGCATTAAACCATCATAATGATAAGCTTTATCTTTTGGTGAGGCTAAATATTGTTATGGCTGCAGACGAACTGTTCTTTGTAAAGCTCATTGCTTGTGCTAATAGTAAGAGATTATTAGTTGAAATTTCCTCAATGGGCGTTAATGGTTAGGGAATACTTTTCTAAATGGGGCGATTCACCTGCAGCAGTGGGTTGTGAGAATAATGCTCAGTGGGGTGTGTGTAAGTGAGGAAAACAGCCAGTTTTAACTTATAGAGGCTGACTGGGTGGGAGAAGACTGCAATATACTTTCTACGAGCAGCTTAGCTGGCTGCATTATCTTCTGTCTGAAGGCATTGTTTGCCCAAATAACATGATAAGAAGCACTGGCATTGCTAGGAGGTGTGGGGGGTGCAGGCCGTACCGGTTGACGCACCGGGGGGGTGACGCACCCTGGGGGGAAGTCGCGCTAACATCTCGGCATTAGGAGCTACCCCATCATGCCATACACCATTGGATGCTGAATTCCCAGCAGAATGCAATGCAAAAAACAGAATTGAAATAGCTCCTTTCCTTCGAAAGGTATGGCCAAAAAACCGGAAAGAAAAAATGAATGGATCCCTATGGAAAGTGAAAGTGAGCCATATCACGTGTTTACTTGTGGGTAGGTGAACTTGCTTTAGTGTCACAAGACACAAATTGGATTTAAAACCAGGCCACACTTATTTACAGCCCAATCCTGTCTTAGGTTGCCACCAGCAGAATACATGTTCCACTAGTGGAAATGAGAGGATGTTGGTAGACGTGATGTTCTGATGGTCGGTGCAATGAGGCCACCAGCACAAAGGCTTGCCACTGTGTGCATGGGCCAGCGAAGAGAAAGGGAGGAATGGGGGAGTGTCTGGGTGGTGAGGGGGGGAGAGCATGGGGTGTGTTAGGGTGGGAAGGGTGGTTAGTAGCATCAGTAGCTCTGACAATATCTATCCTATCCACCATCCTGGCCTCAATCCATCTCCCAGATCCACTTGGACTTGTATCAGCAAAACTAACTGTCACAGATCCAAAGAGATCCATGGAGGGTATTGAAGGTATTGGAGGCCGGGGTAAGGGAACAAAGGAGGCCTCTGGGATTGCCCCCCTGTAGGATACAGTGTGCACTCTGTTGGCACAGGGGAGGGACTCAGGGTGGATTGGCTGTTAGTCTAATGGCATAATCCTATGTTTCAGTAACACTGGCTCAGTGATCACAGCACTAGCCTAGAGTTTTGCAAAAGTGCTGTAAAGTGGTCTGCAACACCCTGGGAGTAAGGAGCACTGGTGGGAAGGCATACTTTGTTCCACTGATGCTGGATCCAGACAGATAATCCAATAGAGCAGGTAAGCTCCCATTGGTCAGTGCAGGGGCAGGGAGGGGGGATGTAACAGGGTGGGGGAGAGCAGAGTTGGGGCAGATTAGGCCAAGGAAGGGGTCAGGATCAGCAGCACTGGCACACAAAAGATCCTATTCTCCTTCCCAGGCTTCAAATTCCAAGATGAAGCTTTGTGACTTGGGCCAGTGATTTCGCTAATGCAGATCTGAGGAGCCTCATTTCACAGGCTGGGCTTTACCTGGGAAAAGGGGATGAATGTCCCTTTTACCTCGAGGTGACCTCCAGCCTGCTCCTTCACAGCGCTGGATAAAGTGTGGGCTGAGTGGTCCTGTTGCTCCTGTGCCAGTTAGGATTGGGCTGTAAGTCAATTTAAAAAGAATTCAAATACTGTAGGGCATTGCTCTTTCCATTAATGCAGGCACTTCATTAGGAGGCATCCCCCTAAACGTTGTCTATTCTCCCTTGACCCCCCCATTCTGTCTCAGAGCTGCAGATTGTCAGTAGTTATTCTATGCTTCTCTACCTCCAACCTCCTAGGGTCAAGGCAGCTGAACTGCACTGACTACTACAATTCAGGACAGCTTTTGAGGTTGACTTTGCAATCCAAGTCCAAGAGCTTGCCAGCCAGTAACCCCAAGCCAGGCAGCATCTTGAAACTGGTTCTAGTTCCATCTATGAATCTTGCTTAGCTCAGGGTGCACACTGATTCCCTATTCCTATACCCTGCCCAGACTATACCTGCCAGATGTGACCATCCTAGCTAAGAATGAACCACCACACCTGTAGCATCTTGGGGCAGTCTCAAAAGCCCCCCCTCCAACACACAGCAAGGCGACTAGCTAACCTCAGACTAGCTACTGGGCAGGTGGGCTGGGGTTCATTGCAGGCTCACAGCCAACTGGGATGCTGAGTGGAATGCAAACAAAATGACTACTTCAAGCCCCACCCCCAAGTATCCTACATCCAACATGGTGTGAGAATTGACACACAAGCCTCATGTTCACAATGGGGCCAAAGAAAAACGTTCCTGCGATGGACATAGGAGACCCAGTGCATTTCACAGGGCTCCCAGCAAACTGGTGTCAGCACTGTTGTTTAGCAGTGTAATGTCAGACCTACCCTGAAAAGCACTCAAAGTCAGAGAAACTTGCATTGGTCTTCTTTATTGTCTGCCTTTTAGGCAGTTCGACTTTCAAAGGCAGTAACTGGCTTTGTTCCTCCAAAAGTCAAAGAAAGTAATGGGGGAAAAAGAATGATTGTCATTACTGAAAAGGAGTTTGAGGTGTGGGTGCATGTTGTACATAAAATTTATTTCTGCACGAGTTCTGTAGGAATACAAAGCCTCAAAGATCTGTTGGAATACAGAACCTGCCCAACTTTGCAGTGCTTGTCAAAACAAAACCAAAACAGTTTCTCTTCTTGTTTCTTTATTGCTTAAATCAGGGGCGCTCAAATCCCGGCCTGGGGGCCACTTGCAGCCTTCAGGAACCTCCAATCCGGCCCACGGGTAGCCCCTAGTCTCCAATGACCCTCTGGCCCTCCGGAGACTTGCTGGAGCCGCACTGGCCCGGCACCACTGCTATCAGCATGAGGGTGACTGTTCAACCTCTTGCACGAGCTGTGGGATGAGGGCTCCCTCCACTGCTTGCTGTTTTACATCTGTGAAGCAGCAGTGGCAGCAAAGGAAAGGCCAGCCTTGCTTTGTGCAAGGCCTTTCATAGGCCTTGAGCTATTGCAAGACCTTCATTCATTCATTTGTATGAATGAATGACGTTCCACCTCTAATATATTCATTTATGAACATTTATTCAAAGTTCAAATGTAAATTAATTTTTTTCCCCCCTGGTCCTTGACACAGTGTCAGAGAGATGATGTGGCCCTCCTGCCAGAAAGTTTGGACACCTCTGGCTTAAATTATAAGGGTACTAAATCTGAAAGGAAAATGAAACTATTAGTGAAGATGAAGAACAGAAGTTCACATATGTCCATTCACATCCAGGCATCAGGATCCTCAAACCCAACCCTTTCATCCCTCAAGAGGTCTTCTAGAAATGAACAAGTGATTTTAATAGCTGTGTATGATGATACCTGGGCTGTTAAAGCAGTTTGACAACCTTGACAAGAGAAATAAATTCTAGCGTCTTTCTCAGACACACATCTGAGAGATACATGCACACAACATCTTTTGTTTGTGCACTTGATGTTCTAGTTACAAATGATTCACATGCACACACGGACACGTACATACAGACGCACACCAAGAGCAGGTTTCTGGGAGAGACAAGCACGTGAGTAATTCCTTCCCATTGAAACAAATTGAAATTAAAACTGCATAACTTGGTCGAACCATACCGTTAATCTTTAATAAAGCATTGAAGATATTTGAACTAAAGAAAATCTAAAATATTCAATAGCCCTTTGTTCTCTGATTTAGTATCCTATTTTCTTTTACTCGACAATGCTCTTGATAATATTACATCTCATATTTCAATAGTGCTTCATACAAGCAAACGGGAATGACTAATACTGTTTATTAAACCTATTTGTTTTTAAAAGCACAAGGTTGCTGGTATCATGTGTCATAGCACTACATGCTGGCTTGCTGTAACATTATGGAAATCCATAGAGTTGTAATGTTTTATACAGACAATATACACCCTGGCAGGTATGATTCTCGCACAGGTGGTTGTGGGTCAAAGAGCACAATCCTATCCTGCGCTGGAACAGGCAAACCAAGAGGCTTGCGCTGTATCCAGCACAGGATAGGGCACAAAATGGCTCAGCCAGAGCTAAGGGGAAACTTTTCCCCTTACCTCTAGGTAAGGCACCCTGACCCCTATGGGTGTTCTCAGACTTTTGCCACCTCCTGAGGTGGCACAAGTCCAAGGAGAGCAGCGCAGTTTGAAGCCACTGGGAAAAGGGGTTGAGATCCAGCAGGAGGAGGAGGATCCAGCAGGAGGAGGCAGGAGGGAGGCATTCCGGGGTGGGGGGTGAGTTAACGCCTCCCTCCTGCCTCCTCCCTGCCCACTCCAGAAACTTGCTTCAGCCGAGATCGTCTGACGCTAGATTCGGTGACTCTGTTGGCTCAGAGGCGTGTGCCAGACCCCGCAGGCCAGTGCACCTCCACACGCCAGCCTTGCCAACTCACAAGGAGGCACAAACATGCCTTATGGCACGTTTGCGACCCTCCTGGGCCGGCGTAAGGGACCCATATAAAAAATGTAGACAAGTTATATGTTTTATTTTAAGATATATGCTGCAACAGTTTTAAGGAATATAATTAATTATAGTCTTATGGGAAAAAAATGGGGGCGGGAGGGAAATACAGGTTGAGCCTCATTATTCGCATGGGTTCCATTCCCAGAACTCATGTGGATGGCAAAAAACTAAATGGATTTGCACTAAAGCACATACATTTAAAAAACAAAGTTCCCTTGCTCTCGTGATTTAAAAACAGTCTTGCTGACCTTTGTGATGTAAGATAAACGGTCTTAAGAAGACAATCCATCAATCAGTCCTCCTCCAAGCGCTTAGAAAGGCGCTTCACTCAGCCCCTCCCTTCACCAATGCAAAGTGATCACCTTTCTTTCATGTGCTTGGGGGAAGGGAGGGGTCGCCTGGAGAGAGAAGGATTGATGGATTGTCAGCAGGCTGCCCTCTCTCTCTCTCTCTCTCTCTCTCTCTCTCTCTCTCTCATTAAGGAGGCTATTGTTACTGTTCAGTTTTTTAAACTGATTTTAAAGGGGTGCATTTTCCCCCTTCTCCAGGGATCAGCACATTCCTTCTCATTTGCAGGGGACATTTGTGTTGAATCAAATCTGTGTATTAAAAATCCGTGTATAACAAGGCTGGACCTGTAGTTAGATTTGCCTAGGGTGCAAAATAGTTGGCACCAGCCGTGGGTGGAAAACATACTTTGCATGCAAAACATCTGTGCTTCAAGGTCTGGCCTCCCCAGCCTGTGACTCTGGACAATGCAGAGTCCTGAGAGAGAGTGCAGAATGCAGAGACAGAGTGCTGCCCTGTCAATGCCTACAATACTGAGCTAGATGGGATGATAACTCAGGAACAAGCAGCTTCATATGTTCATAACACTTCTATGAATTTACCATCCTTTTTGCAACTGGTTTCAGTGAAGCAAATTGTTGTTATATTATTGTTGCTTTTTAAATCCCATGGGATTACTTGGACAAATGAAGATCTGCAGGAATATCCCCTTAAATCTTTAGGGAAGAAAAAAGTCATTACAGTACAGATCTTGGAAGGCCAGGAAAGCTCTTTCTCGCTTTCTTGTCCAATGGAGAATTTATGTAGGAGAATATGATAGGTTTTATGGCCCTGAGCATCTGGCAGTCCTTTGTTAAGACTTGGACTTACATGTTAGAAGCCATGTGATCTTCATAGCAAAAATTGCAAATACAAACCAGTTGGATAGTTTTTCCTTTTTTTTTTTTTTTTTTTTTGGTGTTTCCCTATCTTCTGATTTATATCAACCATATAGATACATTTATTGATTATACTGTATTAATCTGTTGATCATTTATCTACAGTAGATTAATGGTTAGGGACAGTCGAAAATGGTAAACACGAAGAAACACCATTATAATGCGAAATTGGGTTTATAAAACAATAAAATGCAATATCCTGCTCAAGTAATGAAATAACACCGCCATGTACCTATTAAAGTGGAGTATCTGTGGATTGGCCTGAGAGCTTGTGACTGTGTTTCTAAGCCCCCGACTACCTCAGAGCTCTGTTACTTTCACTGGCTGTAGAGTCTTCTGAGCATGCTCAGAAGCTGCCAAGGAAAATGCATGAATCCCTATGGAAAGTGAAACTGAGCTACAGTGTACATTAACTCATGAGTAGGCAACTGTGCCTTGGCCCACTGGAAAGGGCAGGCTGAGAGGAATGCAACACTACCAGAATTGTCTCGATCTGATAAATGCAGGCCCCGAAAACACTCCAGAAGGAATTCCCTCCTGCCATTAGGTTCATTGTAATTGTTCATCCAAGTAGCATGCAAATCTTAAATGGCTCCTGTAAGTTTAATTTAAGTAATTGACTATGTAATTGTGCTCTTTGGAGGAGTGGGCTGTCTGCTGACAGCCACCGGCATAAAACACATATATACCAAGTGTCAGTGATTACACTTGATAAAAATGTTTTAAAATTGATTAAAATCTTAAATTGGAATAAAAGCACATAACACTGCTTTCAGCCTCCCCCCCCCCTTTTTAGGATAACACTGCCATCCATGAAAAAATAAAACTGTTTTAAAATGCCTCTACTAATAGTTGAAGAATATGAGGCAAAAACCTTTTCATGGTGCCCCACGGTGAAGAACATAGATAGCCTAGTTGGGAGAAACTGCATACAGTTTATTCAGTATCCCCAAGGGAAAAAAAGGCCCTCTCAGAACCCCTTCAGCACACATACCCAGTCTGTGGCTGAGATAATGACAGTTTTACTTTCTGATAGCTCAATCTACACAAACTTCGCCTCAAGCAACTAATTATTAAAAAATATTGTATAAAGTTGCATTCAGGCTATGTGCATAAGGTGTATATGAAACAT
This sequence comes from Tiliqua scincoides, assembly GCF_035046505.1. NCBI lineage: Eukaryota > Metazoa > Chordata > Lepidosauria > Squamata > Scincidae > Tiliqua > Tiliqua scincoides. The sequence continues at coordinate 83,571,210 of NC_089821.1, forward strand.
AAATGAATATTGTTTTCAGACTTGGGTCCAAAACCTCAATATATTTCAAAATGTATATGCAGATATTCCAAAATAAAATAAAAAGAAATCCAAACCACTTCTGGTCCCAAGCATTTCGGATTAGGGATTCTCAACCCATGGTAACTGAACAGAATACATTCAATATGCCATTGCATTAGAATAAAGCTAGTACAGAAAGAAAGCTTTTATAAATGTAATGCATGTAATTTAGTGGCACTTTGAGCACTTAGAATCAGTATTGTATCACTGGAAATGTGAAGTATGTAGATGCAGGAGCATATGTTCTGTGCAACACGTGCATTGAAAACATTATGAATTAAATCCCAAAATATTATTTAAAAAACCTAAATTGCTAAAATGTTTCAGGACTCTATTTTTTGTTTCAATGGTAATATCCTACACTTTCAAAACCCGGGGGGTGGGGGGTGGTGGTGTGTATTTTCGTTCTTTTCCTCCAAAGCTTCTCTGCATTAACATGAGAAACACATAAAAACACACTTAAAACTAAAACAAAAATGCATTCCTCGTGGAACCACTTGAGTGTAGCTTTCCAAACAGCACCCAGAGCAACTTATTGCATCTCTTATATATAAAGTGAAAGCCCTGACTTACTGATTCACCACCCAATCCTATTGAGCCGCAGCTGGTGCTGGATCTTGAAAATGTGCTGTAAAGCATTTTTCAACACTCAAATAGTAAGCAGTGCAGGCAGGAAGGCTTGCACCGTTTCACTGGTGCTGAATCCCAAACTATGGTCACCAGAGCAGGTAAGAGCTGTTCTGTGTGGTACAGGAGTGGGGGAAAGCAGAACGGAAGAGAGGAGGGGATGCAACAGGATGGGGTCAGGTGGAAAGAGGGGTGGATCAAGCCTAGGAGAAGGCAGGGTCCTAACAGCCGTCCTGTTCCTGAAAGCCCTACATGGGGCTTATCAGACTTATGTCAACTATTTCACTAGTGCTTTGGGCAAGCTGGAGCTTGACCTGGGGTTAAGAGTACAAATATTCCTTTACCCTGACAAGACCTCCAGTCTGCTCAGTACCAGCACTGAATACAGCATGGGCCCTGCGGCCCTGCTGCATAAACAATGTATAGGATTGGGTTGCCAAACACTGAAAAAATCAACTAAATGGCCCCCTGTCCCAAAAAAGCTCACAGTCAAAAAAAAGATGCAGAAAAAAGTCACTAGAAAAGACAATGTACTGAGATGAAGAGGGACAGTTGCTCTCCCCCTGCTAAACATAAGAGGAACACTACTTGAAAAAGTGCCTATTTGTCCAGTTAGGAGGGAGAGATTAATTAAGATTAATTTTCAAACTAAGACATTTGAAAAGTACTTAGTAGTAGTCTACTAGTACTCTATAATAATATTCAGATTTAGAGTCAACATTTGTATTTCAAAATTTTAAGTGCAATTAATGTAACCCTTAATTCTAAGACCATGGCTTAATGGCTATCCACCAAACTTCATTTTTTTTTCCAAATACAAACTCAAATCAAGACACTGATTTGAGGCTATTTTAGCCTTGTTCAGAAAAGCAAATAAAATAAAAATGTTGGAAAACATGCTTTCATCTTCATTTCATTTCCTGACATCTCCCCCCCCCCCCCACTCTGAGGTCGTCTGCAAATACTATTTGATAGAAGTCTGCATAGTAAGATATTCCAAACTCTCTTTGGCAGAGAGGCCAGTGTATGCCTTCAGGAGGACTGCAGTAGGACTTTCCTGGACTGGCCTTTCTCAAGCTGCTAATGAGAGATTGAATGTTTAAATGACTAAAGAACATCCTGCATTTATAAGTTAAAGATATTCAGGAAAAGGGCTCAGTGGAGGAAGGCAGACTAGGGCGGTAGAAGACCCTATAAATGCTGGTACTACCATCATGTCCCCAAACCACTGCAGTGGTTGACTTTCCCAACTTCAGGAAAATGGAGTGCATGAAGCATATTTTTTTACTGTACTGTACTTTTGAAATGTTGTAAGCCATCTTGCGGTCTTCTTCAGAGGCAGAAAGGAATGTCTATAGCTGCGGTTTTCAAACTCTCCCGGAGTTTGAAACCCGCAGTAAGTCTTTGCGGGGGCAGGGGGAAGGCAGCAGGGGCAGGGGGAAGACAGCGATGTGATCCCCAGGATCGTGTCGCTCAGGGGGGTGCAGGGACTGGGATGCACCCACCAGTCCCTGCAGCAGCCGTTCCTGTGTGCGGGGAGCCCTGCGCAAGTGCCTGCAGAGCGCTCCAGGTCAGGGAAAGGGAGAGTGGAGCAATCTGCTCTGCCTCCGCAAAAGCGGAAGCGGAGCGCTATCGCCCCACTCTCCCTTTCCTTGACCTGGGGCGCCCTGCAGGCGCTTGCACAGGGCTCCCCACACACAGGGACAGCTGCTGCGGGGACTGGAGGCTGCACCCCAGTCCCTGCGGCCCTGTCAGAAGGGAAAGTGGAGCGATCATACTCCGCTTCCGGTTTTGCGGAGCAGGGCATGATCGCTCCGCTTTCACTTTTCCTGACCTGGGGAGCTCTGCCAAAGGTTCCGCAGGGCTCCCTGCACCCCCAGCAGGCTGCAGGAGGCTTGGGCAAGTGCACCCAAGCCCCTGTAGCCCCCCTGAGCAGAGCGATCTGCAGCCTTCCCCCTGTCTCCTGGCTGCCCCTGCCCCTTAAGGGGGCAGAGGCCAGGACCCACAGGCTGGGGCGTCGTGACACCCCAGTTTGAATACCACTGGTTTATAGGTTTGAAACCTTATTTACTAAAACAGGATAGATCAGGCCTAAATAATGAAAGACAAGTTTGAAACTTCCCTCAACCCCATCCTCCAAGGAAGGGGACCTGGGTCAGCCCCATAGGTGCACACAATCCCTTGGTGATATGGTTTGGCGCTTGTCTTGTTGCAATCCTGTTTAAAATAAGGTGCTTTCAGTTTTTCAGATTTATGTCAGCTGTGCAGGCCAAGGAACCTGGTCTGAGACACCTCAACAGTTGGATGCCTCATCTTCAGCACCCTTCACCATTTGCACCATGCCATTTTGTCTAAGAGGCTGGTGCTGAGGGATGCCAAACACATGTAGAACTTCGGGAAAACGGTTTCATTGTTCCTCTGAGGTGCACTGAGTCAAGTTCTGGCCTGAGACACCTCAATAGTTGAATAGCTCATCTGCAGTACCCCTCACATCAGCATCATTGATTTTCTGCTTAAGATGCTGATTTTGAAATGCTTATAAAAATCATATTCAGAAGTAAGTCTCTTGTCTGCATCCCAAGAAAATCTCAGCTAAAAAAAACAACTCTTTTTTTTCTTCACTGAGCACACAGCTTTAGCTCTTGCTAAGCCTTGCAAACTATGGTCTCAGATCAGGAAGGACATCTCCTTGACCTTGAATACCCTGCAAATAGCTGGAGAGAGGGGAAAAAAAAAAACCCTTATTTTTCAATGGGACCTGCCCTGCAGAGAGGTTCCTAATTGAGGAGTCCTCCGTGGAGCCTGAGAGGAGGGGGTTGCCTCCTTCACCCTTGAATATCCTGCAAATAGCTAGAAACATATACAGTAGAAACAGTTTCCCCCTCCCGCCCCATGGGATCTGGTTTCTGGTTTACTCTCATTTCTCTTCAGATCATATGAATCTTTCGCCTATTACTTCAGCACCATAGACTTCTGTTTGAGGTGCTGGTGCAATAATGATGCTGAGGGGTGCTGATTGTAAGGTACACATCTTAGGATGCTGAAATGCTTCACTGAGCCTCTCCCAGTATCAGCTGGCAAAGTTATTCACACCTAACTAACAGCAGGAAGCAAAACAACAGCAGGAATTTGGCCTGAGGCAGCAGAAAAGCTCCAAATCTTCGCTCTTTATCATCTTTAAAACATCTGTAAAGCACCTAGTGACCAATAACTATGCCTGAAACACCACCTGGGTTTCACTGAATTTCTCCCATGAACCACTGTCAGAGTTCTATATGAATAATAATCTGCAGAAACCAAAACAAGAGGAGATGAGGCACACAGGCCTGAAAAGGCTCTGACAACCTTAATTCCCAAAAGTGCGCAAATGTGCCATTATTTTCCACAGCTGATTTCAGCTATTGCTGAGAGGTTCCAATCAAAATGAATTATAAAGTCTAATCCCTGCCCCTTGAAAACATGCCAAAATTGGATTTATAAGTTCAGTGGGGAGTGTCAAAGCGGCACTGGTGTAGGGCCCTAAAACAGTTAACTTTGCATCCCTAGCCCTCAAAATGGGGTGACCCTAAAAATCTGAAAAAAAAAAATAAAATACAGGGAACAAGATCTATCCCTCTACAGTACAGGGTGAAAAAAAAAAAATCAGATCAATAGAATGATCGGGCAGGCCAATCCTAACCTGCACTGGAATCCAGCACAGGGTTGAAGGTGACTGTGGTACAATTTGGGGCAAGGGGATATTTTTTCCCCTTACCCTGAGCACTGCTCCAGCCACCGCAATGGAGCTACCTGGATCTTCACCAGCTAAATTGCTAGCCAGATTCGAGCAGCCCCAAGTTAGGCCGGGCTTGACAGGAGGTGGGTTAGCATCTGGCCTAGGTGCTGGAGGCTGGTCTCACCCCTCCCCTCGGCCCATCCACCAGCCCACCCCCACCCACCCTCCCTGTCACAAAACACCCCTTAAATGACCTCCCCAAACTCCTCCACTGGTGGCCTGCCACCAGTGTGAACTTTACCTTTCTGGGGCTTACTCCAGTGCGGGGACACCATCACACTTCCTTGTAATGGCCTCCCTGACTCCCGTGTGGCAGGAATGTGTTTTACAGCACATTTGTGACACCTGGAAGCCACCATAAGGGACTTGCACCAGCATGAGCACTCCTCTGGATTGTGCTCTAAATAATTTTTTTACACTCAGATATTAATGGCATGTTTATGCAACTTTGGGGAGCAAGAGAATTTAAGATGGTCTCTGTCCAGCATGCTTAATAAACGCAAGAAACAATTTTCTTGGTTGTGAAAACCATTGGTGGAGAACAATGGTCTCCAGCCTGTTTTTGCTTATTTTATTTCTCCAATAGTGACCTGGAATCTCACATGGAATCCTCCAACTTCAGCCTGAAATGGTAGAGTCTAGGAACAGTTTTGGAACTTGATTCTCTAACAGCCCAATCCTATCCAACCCCCCTCCCCATTGGCACTGGAATGCTCAGTGCATCCTGTGTGTGTTGGGGGGGGGGGGGGCAGAACTAGAAGTCTCCTCTACATAAGGGAATATTTATCCCATTCTCTGGGTAAGCCTGCACTGCCCTGATAAATCTACTCAGACAAGCACCAGCGATTTTGCTGTTGTAAGTCCAAGTGGACCCAGGAAGGTGGAGCAAGACTGGAAAGGGAGATAGGATATCAACAGGGCCGCTGCTGCTGTTGCTGCTACTATCAACCCCTTTCTTGCCTTTGACATACCCCCATTCTTGCCCCAGTGACCACCCCAATTTGTCCACCTGCCTGTTCCACCATTGTTTGCCCCCACACCAGCTTACCAGTTCTGGGGCTGCTGAGGAAGCCACTGTTGCCTGGCCACCATTCTCACTTTTCTGGTGGTGGTGAGGCTGCGAGGAGTCACAGGATACATTTTGCAACCCTGGAACATGAGTTCTGGTGAGGCAGTGGCCCACAGGAATGGGCCATAAATTAATAAATAGATTCTACTTGAAGCATTGACAATTGCATCAGGCCAAGCATAATGTTTGGTAGGTTACCAAATCACAAGAAATCTGATTTTAAATCCATAGGTTTTACATATTCCTCTTCAGGTCTGCAATATGCCTCTCATTGATGCAATACTATTGACTTCATCTGCTCTACAACATCAACTTATTGAACATCAGCAGATATTCATAGTATTGTGTACATTCTGGCATAAACCTGTTGATCAGAGATGAGAACATCCATGAACACCTAATGGGAAGAATTGTGACTTCTTATTGTTCTCTCTCTCTCTCTCTCTCTCCAAACATAAAGGAAATAAAATGATACTCCTGTTGCAGTACGCAGCCAACACCGCAGCTTCAGAGACTCAAGGTCAGGCAAGTACTCCCGGGAAATAAGGAGACACAGGCACGGCAGTACTCTACCACCAGATGTCCTTTACTTGCAGTATGTACAAGATATTTACAGTTCAAAGGCAGCTTTGCAAGCAAAACAGCACAGATAGCTTTCTTTCTCGACACTCCGATCACGATCCTCACCGATGTGGCTTCCCGCAGACACTCCACATATCATCTCCCACACAGCAGCTTCCACTGGCTGCAGTATATACTGGCACTGGCCAATCAGAGGCAAGCTACAGTCTGGTGATCCTATGACTCACCATCTGATGACACATCGGGTGACAAGGTGTTGCATCAGCCACTCCTATGATGCTACACTGTATGCAAGCCAAGACATCAGGGCCTTGCTCTATCCAGCCTGCAAATTCTCTACAGGCCTGGAGCATATAGCATAACAACTCCCCTTCAGGTTCACATGCTATTAAAGAAAAGTCATTCATACAATTGTTAAAAGATTCCAGCAGTGAAATAATTGAGCCATATTTTGTGTCTTTCAGATGGTTCATTCAGGTTTACAAGGGTAACTACAGGACTGTGGGTCTGTGTTTCACTTTCCTTAGTGCTCACTTTAAAAAAAAAAAAAAAAGCACACCTATCAAAAAGAGCCCTGGGCTGACAGGGCGAGGACTTCTCTCAATTTGTAGTGGGGCATTTAAAATGTTTATTTTTTCCCATTGTTCAATTATTGACTTTGAAGCCACTTTCTTGCTGGGTAGTGTCATCAGATGTCAGAGCCTTCCCCATTGGCATTCATTGTTCTTGAGCTGCACAGAGGAAATTGCTTTCTCTTAGAGAAGGAACCTGCTGTCAGACAGCTGTTAAGTTAAACAATAGAGGTAGATGAAGCTTTTGGAGGCCCCCAATTTATATTCTGACTTGGTGCAAGGAGTATTGTCAAGCCTTTGAAAGAGAAGGGAAAATAAGAATAATCACCTTAGATGTGTGTTGTATAGCTGTAGCATGCTGGGCGCAGGATACAATAGAGGGAAAGAAAGAGGAGGGTGGCCAGGTAATAACTGGAATATTATCTGACCACTCGACAATGTTTCTGGAATGACCTACATCAACAAAAATGAGTCCATGACCTCCATTCTCCCCTACTACTCTCTTACAGCACTTATAAAAGGGGATCTTCAAGCAAAATGCAACTTGCACTGATTCAGGAATAAGTCACAAAATATCACTGATGGGGAAAAAATAGAACCTCCTGTTGCTTCTCTCAACCTAAGAAATGCTGGGAATGGAACAGGCTACCTAAAGAGCTTGTGCCTGCTGCTTTGGAGTGCCATGTCGGTGTCCAACACTGCTGTTGGGTTGCTTAGATTATGAAAATGCTAAGCAGACACCTTGTTTTTGCTTTCCAGAGACCCAACACAGTGAGACAGGGGAAACCCTATTTTCACCTCAGTGTACTCTAATTTGTGTCAGGCAAGGGCCATTGACCACAGGTTTACCACTTTTATTGACAGATTCCCAGTCCCAGCTGACTGCTTTCCACAGGTGCTTTGACCTGGTGTCAGACAAAGCAGGGATGTTGCTCATGATCCAGACAACATGCTACTTGCAGCCTCCGTGCTTCGGCTTACAGCTAGTCTGGTCTTGCATGAAGTGATTGGAAACAGCTGAATGGAGTGGCAGGCTGAAGAGGGCAATGGACAGATGGGCTGGGGCTTGTCCATTCACCGTGCCTCCAAGAGGATTATGCCATCAGCGGCCCCCTTTTCCCACCTGGAGGAAGGAGGGAGAAGAAAAAGAAAAACACCAGCTGCCGTGGCTCCAAATCTCTTCTCTCTGCCCACCTGGTACTTACAAAGCCTACCCCTTCCTTTCCATTTGGAAATTCTTCTTGCAGTCAGTTCTTGCAACTCCATTCCCGTGGATTTCTTATTTGCGGGAACCAAATTGTAACTTACTTTGTGCCATTCACTTCCTGTTATCAACCATCTGCAGCCGTTCTCATTTGTCCACAACCATTCTGAAGCTATCTGCAGCCGTTTTGGAGCTATTCTCTGCATCCAGAGTGGACACTTTGAAGCAATTAGTGGCCATTCTTAAGCTATCCACAGCCATTCTGAGACTATCCGTGGCCATTTTGAAGCATCTGCAGCCACCCTGAAGCAATCTGCAGTGGTCATTTTGAAGCTATCCATGGACATTTTTAAACATCCACAGCCATTCTGAGGCTATGTACACCATTCTGAGTCTATCTGCTTCTGCCATTCCTGACCAGGTAAGCTACCCCTCCCCCAACACCATTGATCCCATTGGATCAATTTGGTATCTGCTGATGTCTGTGGGGGTTTCCAGGAACCTAACCCCAGCAGATATTGAGAATTGACTATAGTTAATGGCCTCTTATAGTCATAGCTTAGTTAAGACTATAGACTAACTAAGACTAAGTTAAGACTAAGACTAAGTCTAGACTAAGTCTAGACTAAGTTAAGAGAAAGATTGTGAGCCCTTTTGGGACAGGGAACCATTAGTTATTTGATTTTTTCTGTAAACCACTTTGTGAACTTTTTGTTGAAAAGCGGTATATAAATACTGTAAATAATAATAATAATAATAATAATATTCAGAGGCCTGTGGGACATATTTGCAAAATGTTTTGCAGCAATGAGCATTCCAATCTGCAAGCAAATCTTAGGCAGGAGTTTCATGGCCTCTCCTAGTTGCTTTTGGTTGGACAAGGTCCAGCTGGTTTCATGCAAGAATGAATTGGAGAAATATGACCAAGAATGAGTTTGCTTGACCTTTGCCCAATCTGCCTGTTTTTGGTTGTGGTCCTGGCCACTTTAAAGAGGCACTCGTCTGTCCTTAAGAAATTATTACTGGATGATTTAGGGCGGAATCCAAACTGCACCCTATGCCAGCCCAAGTCACTTGGGCCAGCCTAGGAGGGTCACAAATGTGCCGTAAAGCACGTTTGCACCTCCTCGAAGGGAAGCTAAGCTGGCGCGCCGGCCTGTGGAGGCTGACATAAGCCTCTGAACCGGCTTCCCCTCAGCCACTTGTGTTGGCCCACCTGCGCTGACACAAGCAGAAAAGGTAGGCATGGGGAGGCTGGGAGAAGGAGGAAGGGAGGCGTTCCTGGGCAGGGGGAGGGAGGGTGATGGGTGGCCCTGGGGGTGGGCAGGTGGGGAGCGGGAGGCGGGGGAGGCAGTTATGCCGAATCCCAGCCCCTGTTCCCAGGGAGAATGGAGCGGCTTCAAGCCATTCCAATCTCCTCTGACTTGTGCTACTGTCAGAGGTGACAGACATTGGAGGGGACTCATTGTGGCCAGCAGCCCTTACCCAGGAGTAAGGGGAAAAGTTTCCCCTTACCTCTGACTGAGCTGCTTCTGGCCACAATCCTGCGCTGGATACAGCACAAGCCTTTTGGCTTGCCTGTTCCAGTGCAGGTTAGGATTGTGCCCTTAGATGTGAACAATTATTGGCTAGATTCAACCAGTCCAGGGATGTCAAACATAAGGCCAGTGGGCCAGATGTGTTCCCTGGACACAATTTATGCAGTTCACATTATAATTGGGCTTTCCCAGTGTGATAATTGGACTCTCTTATATATTGAAATTATGATTTGCACATTTCTGTCATTTGCAGGTAACGAGTTTCCATGTGAAAAGTGCTTATTTCAGGCCATCAGAACCTCTTAATGATGTTACTTCCTGCTTAATGATCAGTTACACAGCGGGCACCATGAATGCTATTCAGCCCATTACATGAGATGAGTTTGACACCCCTGAACTAGACCATTCTTGGCAGGTCCTTCACAATATGGTGGTATCCACTATAGACTAGAGACCTATCTATCACTGAGACTTCAGATCTGATTCTGGAAATGAGGTTACTCAAGTCGATATCTATACAAAAGAGAGTCAGAGAGAGTATGACTCAATTGTTTCTCACAGATATCTCAGTGGCCTTTGATACAATTGAACATGAATCCTATTCAGAAGAATAGCCCAGCTAAGGTGGGTGTTGACATATCAGATGGTGCTCCCAGGCTGAGGAACTACTATTTCGGGTCAGGAACTCACCAGACAGGTACTTTTGTACCTGTATAATGAAACAATTGGAAAGTCCTCGCTGGAAAATTTAACTGAAGTGTTTTCAGTGTGCAGATAGCATGATTCAGTCCTTTTCTCATAAGAACATAAGAACAGCCCCACTGGATCAGGCCAAAGGCCCATCTAGTCCAGCTTCCTGTATCTCACAGCGGTCCACCAAATGCCCCAGGGAGCACACCAGATAACAAGAGACCTCATCCTGGTGCCCTCCCTTGCATCTGGCATTCTGACATAGCCCATTTCTAAAATCAGGAGGTTGCACATACACATCATGACTGGTAACCCGTAATGGATTTTTCCTCCAGAGACTTGTCCAATCCCCTTTTAAAGTGTCCAGGCCAGATGCCATCACCACATCCTGTGGTAAGGAGTTCCACAGACCAACCACACGCTGAGTAAAGAAATATTTTCTTTTGTCTGTCCTAACCCTTCCAACACTCAATTTTAGTGAATGTCCCCTGGTTCTGGTGTTATGTGAGAGTGTAAAGAGCATCTCTCTATCCACTCCGTCCATCCCCTACATAATTTTGTATGTCTCAATCATGTCCCCCTCAGGCGCCTCTTTTCTAGGCTGAAGAGGCCCAAACGCCGTAGCCTTTCCTCATAAGGAAGGTGCCCCAGCCCAGCAATAATCTTAGTTGCTCTCTTTTGAACCTTTTCCATTTCCACTATGTCTTTTTTGAGATGTGGCAACCAGAACTAGACACAATACTCCAGGTATGGCCTTACCATCGATTTGTACAACAGCATTATAATATTAGCTGTTTTGTTCTCAATACCTTTTCTATCCCAAGCATAGAATTGGCCTTCTTCACTGCTGCTGCACATTGGGTTGACACTTTCATTGAGCTGTCCACCACCACCCCAAGATCTCTCTCCTGATCTGTCACAGGCAGCTCAGAACCCATTAGCCTATATGTGAAGTTTTGATTTTTTGCCCCAATGTGCATGACTTTACACTTATTAACATTGAAGCGCATCTGCCATTTTGCTGCCCATTCTGCCAGTCTGGAGAGATCCTTCTGGAGCTCCTCACAATCACTTCTGGTCTTCACCACTCAGAAAAGTTTGGTGTCGTCTGCAAACTTAGCCACCTCACTGCTTAACCTTGTCTCCAGGTCATTTATGAAGAGGTTGAAAAGCACCGGTCCCAGGACAGATCCTTGGGGCACACCGTTTTTCACCTCTCTCCATTGTGAAAATTGCCCATTGACACCCATACTCTGTTTCCTGATCTTCAACCAGTTCTCAATCCATGTCCTCTAATTCCCTGACTGTGGAGTTTTTTCAGTAGCCTTTGGTGAGGGACCGTGTCGAACGCCCTCTGAAAGTCCAGATATATAATGTCTATGGGTTCTCCCGCATCCACATGCCTGTTGACCTTTTCAAAGAATTCTATAAGGTTCGTGAGGCAAGACTTACCCTTACAGAAGCCATGCTGATTCTCCCTCAGCAAGGCCTGTTCGTCTATGTGTTTTGAGATTCTATCTTTGATGAGGCATTCCACCATCTTACCCGGTATAGATGTTAGGCTGACCGGCCTATAGTTTCCTGAGTCCCCCCTCTTTCCCTTTTTAAAGATAGGCGTGACATTTGCTATCCTCCAGTCTTCTGGCACCATGGTCGTTTTGAGGGACAAGTTGCATATTTTAGTCAAGAGATCAGCAACTTCATTCTTCAATTCCTTAATAACTCTTGGATGCCATCAGGACCTGGTGACTTATTGATCTTTAATTTATCAATGAGGTCTGAAACATCTTCTCTTTTAACCTCTATTTTAAGGAATTTTAAGTCAAATTCCTTGGTCAGGAGGGGCCGTTCGGGCAACAGTGTCTGCCCGAGGTCTTCTGCCGTGAAGACAGATGCAAAGAACTCATTTCTCTGCCATCTCTAAGTCTCCTTTTATCTCCCCTTTCCCTCCCTCACCATCCAGAGGGCCAACCGCTTCTCTGGTGGGTTTCCTGCTTCTAACATATTTGAACAAGCTTTTATTATTCCCCTTAATGTTGCTGGCCATGTATTCCTCATAGTCTCTCTTGACCTCCCGTATCACCTTCTTACATTTCATTTGCCACAGTTTATGTTCCTTTTTGTTCTCCTCATTAGGGTAAGACTTCCATTTACAGAAGGAAGCTTTCTTGCCCTTTACAGCCTCTCTAACTTGGCTTGTTAGCTAGGTGGGCACCCTCCTGGATTTAGTAGAACCCTTCTTTCTTTGTGGTATACACCTCTGCTGGGCCTCTATTACTGTTGTTTTAAGCAGCCTCCATGCACTCTGGAGAGATTGGACTCTTTTTACCTTCCCTTTCAACCTCCTTCTAACCAGCCTCCTCATTTGAGGGAAGTCCACCCGTCGGAAGTCAAGGGTTTTTGTGAGAGATTTGCCCGGTATTCTTCCCCCGATGTGCATGTCGAAACGGATCGCAGCATGATCACTGTTCCCCAATGGCTCAGTAACATTGACATCTCTAACCAGGTGCTGTGTACTGCACAATATTAAATCCAGAGTCACCTGTCCTCTGGTGGGCTCCATGACTAGCTGCTCTAAGGCACAGTCATTTAGCACGTCAAGAATTCCGGTCTCCTTATCATGACCAGAACACAATTTGATCCAGTCAATATGAGGATAACTGAAGTTCCCCATGATTACAACCTTGTTCCTCCTTGTCACCTCCCTGATCTGTTTCCTCATTTCAAGGTCCCCTTCCAATTTCTGGTCTGGAGGATGATAGTACGCCCCCAGTATTACATTGCTCCTCAGGCCTGGTAATTTAACCCACAGAGATTCTACGGTGGAGTCGGACCCACCTTCAATCTCTACTTTGCTGGATTCTATCCCTTCCTTAACATAAACGGCCACCCCACCTCCAACACACCCCTGCCTGTCCCTCCTGTGGAGTTTATTGCCTGGGATTGTGGTATCCCACTGATTCTCCGCATTCCACCAGGTTTCCGTTATGCCCACTATGTCAATGTTTTCCCTTGTCACCAGACCTCTCCCATCTTTGCTTGGAGACTTCAGGCATTTGCATAAAAGCATTTGTACATGGAATGCCCCAGGATGGGCTGCTTATTTGCTCCTTTGTCTCCGCATCCTCTCATTGTGCCAAACTGTCTATCACATCCCATCATGCTACCATTCCCAATGTCTTCTTCTACTCTGCCTTTGTCTTGTTCTCTAACGTCCCCATCCTCGTCCCATAGGGATGAGGAGTCCCGAACCGGATGCCCCTCAGCTCCTGTTGGCCTTCCTCCAGGGATCAGTTTAAAAGCTGCTCTGCCACCTTTTTAATGTTATGCACCAGCAGTCTGGTTCCATTCTGGTTCAAGTGAAGCCCGTCCCTCTTGTACAGGCCCTGCTTGTCCCAAAACATTCCCCAGTGCCTAAGGAATCTAAACCCCTCCTCCCTACACCACCATCTCATCCACACATTAAGACCCCTGATCTCCACCTGCTTAGCTGGCCCTGCGCATGGAACAGGTAGCACTTCAGAGAATGCTATCTTTGAGGTCCTGGCTTTCAGCTTCCTACCTAATAGCCTAAATTTGGCCTCCAGGACCTCCCGGCTACACTTGCTCACGTTGTTGGTGCTGACATGCACCACAACCGCTACCTCCTCCCCAGCACTGTCTACCAGCCTGTCTAGACAAGGAGTGATGTCTGCAACCTTCGCACCAGGCAGGCAAATCGCCATGCGGTCCTCACATCCATCGCAAACCCCCCTCTCTATGTTTCTAATAATCAAATCCCCCACTACAAGAAGCCCCTGACCCCCCTCCCGCCGAGGAGTATCCTGAGTGCATTTGGATATGGGCCCATCCCCTGGAGAAGGGGTCCCCCCTAGGGGATTTTTTCCCTCCTCTCCAGGATAACGTCCTCCAGCACCGAGACTTCCCACCTGGGCAGCTGAAGAGCTGCACACCTGAGATTGGGACAAAGCCTGTTTGTCCCCAGAAGTCTCCCCACGGTCCTTCTCTGCCTGCCTCTGCTTTTCCAGGTCGGCCCCAAGGCTTCAAGGGAACAGATACGTTCCCTGAGACCCTGGAGCTCCAGAGACATATAGTCATACATGTTGCACTCGATGCAAAACACTGGATAGCCCCCACCCTGCTGCTGGCTGTCTGACTGCATAGCTTTTGTTGTTGTTTTTATTTAGGGGTACTTAAAAAAAACTGGTTTGCTGCCCTCTTCTCAAGGGAAGAGAAGGGCAGTGTCTGGAGCCCTGGCTTCCTCGCCCTGCTGCTGAACTCGCCCAGATGCTAAACTTGCGGTGTCTTACCTGGCACTTTGTTCCCAGAGGCACTGGGTGTCCCAGAGGCCACGCGTGCTTCTGCAGAGAGGCTCACACATTGGCAGGCACTCGCTTTATACCCCGAGCTAGCTCCTCCTCCCTCCCTCCTTGCTGAATGAAAGGGGGGCTGCTCTTCCCGGGTGAGATTACAAAAGCTCAGGAAGACAAAAGGCTGTTGATGGGCTTAATTCAATCTGCAGGCCCCTGAATGGGTTGCTTGGATTAGCCTAATGGGGCTCTTACCACCTCCTGAAGGTCAATGACTATGCTAAATTGCCCTGTCTGGTTGGGAACTGGCTCTTCCTAGGTTCTTACCCTCCTATTTCATTTCTCTTAGGCTGGACTGTTTTTTAACCTCAAGTTAGTTTTGATTTGAGTTTATTTATTTATTGCTCTCACCTAGATCCTGTGTCCCAATTTACTGAACTGTTTAGATTATGTTCTAACTTAGATTAAGTTTAACTTGGGTTAAGTATAGGGTTGATTTAAAACAAAGTAGAAAAACTTGCTTTCCACTTTATCCTCCTCTGTTTTATTTATTTTTCCAAGTGCCTGACCCTTGGGCTCTTACTCATGAGTAGGACTCTGCTCAGAGTCCTCAGAGTAGACCTATGTACACACCTACGTATTTATTTTTATTGCCCTCACCTAGCTCCTGTGCCCCAACTCGTTGGACCTTAGATTCCCTCCCTTAGGTGCTAACTTAGGTAAAGCTAAAGCTTCTCTCTCCCTTTCATTTTTTTCAGCAGAGCCAATGAGGCAGTGGCAATTCTGAATAGATGCTTGGAGACTGGAATGGGTCTGAAGAAACTGAATATCAATTCAGATAGGAAGAAGAATTTGCTAGTGGGTAGTTCATGTACTAGGAGTTGGTGTATTGTCTTTTCTGGATCATGTAATAAGCTTAAATGATCTCACCCTGCTAAAAAGTAGATGGCCACATTTCTGAACCAATTTAAGTTTCCAATCATGTTAGAAGCTAGCTCTCAATCTGTTTCCACATACAATTCTAAGTGTTGGTTTACACCTTTAATGTGTAAAATGTCCTGGGTCCAGAATTCTTCCAGCATCACCTTCTTTGTTTGAGCCCTTCTGTGAATGAAGGCTGGCAGAGGAGACCTTGCTCTGAAATGCTTCTTTTTCTGAAGCTAGGCAGAATACAAAGGTTCACAGCAGTATACTCTTTTGACTTACCTCAGCCCCTGAAACCTGCTGTGAAGATTTGACAGATCAGTCAGAAACTGACTGTTTGGGGCAGTTTCCATCAGATTTGTGCAGATGAGGAAGTGAAATAAAGATTCTTGCTTTCATTCCCTCTACAATTGACATTCACCAACCCAGCCTCACTGATAATGAGTGGAAGAGTGAGACTTGATGAAACTTGAATGCCATTCCTTTCCCATTGTCAAGTCACCTGGTCTTTGCTCAACACAGAGGAGATGAGTAGAGACATTTATCAGACATTGAATTAGCAAGATTAAAACTACTGCTCCTTTGAGGTATAAGCCCTGGATTCTTCAGAAGGTGAGGAGAGTCATTCTCCTGTTGAGACCCTAGGAAAAACAAAAAGGAGTTGATGGCTTCCTCCCTTCCTTTCTATTGGATCTTCAGCCAGGTAAGAAAGAGAGAAGGATAAAAGGCAGTCAAATCCTCCTCTTCCTGAGGACAACTTGCCTAGGCATCTGACTCCTAAGATCTCAGTCAGATCCCTCAGCTTTACATCCTTCTTTCCATGTCCTCACAGACACTCATAAGTGTTTAACTTCCCAATCATTTCCCTACTAGCCTACTAGCCAGGGGACAAGTTGGCTTGTACCAGTAGGTTTTCCCAGAACGAATATGTAGTTTTGAGTCCTGAACAAAACCATGTCTACGGTAGGGGAAGGGATTTGGAGGAGGCCTGGACACTCTGCAATTACTGAGTAGTCATCAAGTGATGGTTAGTATATTTGCAATCACTGCAGTTCTACAGGGGACAAAACAGCATTCTAGACTACATACTTACAGAACAAAGAGGATGCAGTCCTGTTAGTCAGTGTGACACCTCCTTACAGAGAAATGTCACATTTTTAAAATTCCGTGTTTCTCTGAGGTGTCACCTTGGAATAGGCAAGCTTAAAAAAAAGAAAAAGAAAAGAAACAGCTGTCAGTTCCCCAGAATGAAGTCTATTTCTGAATATCATTATCCAATTTCTATCTGTGAAATTCAATAAGGCGGGATTTTATCTGACACACATATGCAGTTAGACAATGTCTTTCTTGATTGCTGGGCGACACAACTGTATTGTAATCAGACTGGAATATGACACAAATAATGTTTTTTGGATATTTATTTCAACTTCAAAGGTTCCCTTTCTTATTTACTGGCCCAATGATTAGCTTTAAAAGGCCCATATTTTATTATTTTCTTCTTTAAATAAAAATCACTTTGGTTCAAACTGAGCAGGATATAATCTCTGTCCTTATTGTAAAATGTGCTTCTAACCACTTATCTTCTGCTAAACTCTAAAAGAATTATGAAAACCTTAAATTGCTAAACAGACCCATTGCAACCATTCATTGAAATTGTTTCTTGCACATTCAGTCTGCTCCAGCAGATGTGATGTTAAACAGAAACATTCAGATTGTGGTGTAACACCACATTGCCTCAGAAAGAGGTGTGTGACTTTCCTGACTGTCTCTGCCTGCATCTTATTCAGATAGCATTTGTTTCCTGCATTATATTGAAAAGAACATATCTTTGAACAGAACAGTGTTTTAATTTTGGCTACCTGTGATGTGTGCGAATTATTAATTTCTGATAAGTAGTTCAAAGTTTCCATACCAGAGGTGAACACCGGGAAGAGTCTGATATGAGAAGAAAAATTAATATAGAAATGAGAGATAACATCAGCAAGATCCACTAAAGCAGTGACTGTGAAGGAACCTCTGCAGATTCATTGTCTAATCTCCCCGAAACAATCTGCAGAATGGTTGGTTGGCAACCTTCAGTCTTGAAAGACTATGGTATAAGTGTACAGCACCTGGTATTCCCATGCGGTCTCCCATCCAAGTACTAACCAGTTCTAACCCTGCTTAGCTTTCGAGATCAGACAAGATCAGGCATGTGCAGGGTAACAGTTGCTGTTTTAAAGAATTGCTGCAAAAGGCTACTGGGAGATTGTATCCCTACCTTTCAGGAAGACCATCTCAGCAAGAGAAACCAGCCCTTCCTCAGCCATTATTCATGGAAGAAAGAGCTGTAAGGAGCCTTCCCTGCTGCAAGAAAAGAATTTTGAGCTCCATGTTGTCAGTTTCCCAGATGAGCAGAAGCAAAGAGCACTTTGATCTTCCATCAGCCAGAGTGCTAAGGGCTGCTGGGTTGGCATTAAGAATTTGTGTGAGTTTTGCTTGGGTGAATGTGTCTGTGTTTTCAATTATTACTGCAAGTTGCCCTGAATAGCATTATCGTAAGTTGCCCTGAATACCATTCAGTTGAAGAGTGGACTGTGAATGAATGGCTACTATCTGGTCAAGTCTTGTGAAGCGGATGGCTGGCTGATGGTCCAGGAAGCCATTGGATGTCTCTGAATGAGGCATTAATGGCTCTAAAATATTCAGATTGGGGGAAGCCATAAGAGCTTTGTAAGTTGGCATGTATCCCATGAGAGGAGTTGAAGTGAGAACATAAAGGTGCATTATCCCTCCCTGCCCCAATCTGGTCAATGTAAAAAAAGACAATGTTTCTGGAAACTTCTGACAGCTAAGCTAAAGAATACACTTTCCACATATGTAGTTGCTGATGTGGTGGGTGAAATGAATCCACAGACTTTCCCATCAACTGATGCATAGCGACTTGGTGTTTGTTCACTCCGTAGTGTCTTGTTTTGGAAGGTGTTTTTCCTTTTGATAAGTTCTGTACGTTGCACCAATGGATTTTTTTTAGAGAATGTTGTAAATGTCCTTCCAACTGCCAGTAATTCTAATGACAACCATGGAACAAATATATACCTAGATAGTTTCCACATACTTATCCTCTATCAATTAAACAAACTACACTGGAGGAAAAATAGTGTTGATGTTGATCGGGCAGCCCAATCCTAATTCAATTCTCCCACGCTGATGCATGGCACCAGCAAGGGCTACACTGTATCCTGGAAGGGAGTTTTGATGCTGGGGGTCTCCTTGAGGTAAGGGAGCATTTATCCCCTTACCACGGGGTAACTCCCAGCAGGTGCAACAGGTCAACTTGGACCTGCATCAGCTTTATAGATGGTACAAGTCCGCATTGTTCCATGTTGGCAGATCAGAATCAGGAAGGGGGAAAACATACAGGGAAAATGGGTGCCACTGATCCCACCTCCCTTCACTACGTCCCCTTGGGTCTTTTTGGACTTGCACTAACCAACAAGCTGGCATCAATCCAAGTAGACCCATAGGCGGACATGGCATATCAGAGTAGGTAAATAAAGTTTCTTTTACTTCCCTCTTCATCATTGTAGCATTGCAGTGCTACTTGGGAAGCAGCTCGAGATGCTGCTTCGGCGTGGCAGAGAAGCCATGGCAAAGAATCAGATGACAGACACAGGTTTCAAAGGGGTGCAGAACGGCTGGAAGCAGGAGCAGGAATGAAATCAAGGGAGAAGTGTCTCTCTCCCGGCTCCTGACCCAGCTTTTTATTAAGTCTCAAAACACATGATATAAGGCTACGTAATAGGGAATTTTACAAAAGGATGCTGAGATTCATACTGGCTGTAACCAGCCGGCTCTCTAGCTTAACCGCAAACACATTCCATAGATATGATTTCTTCATAACATCTTCAAGGCTAGCTCTTTCTATAACCTTCTACTATTTTCCAGAGCACTGGCTTTTCAACACTCAAGATATCAACAAAGCGTGTGCGCAGTCACAGGTGTGCCTGCCAGATTGCCAAATATGCAAAGACATCTCAAAGCTCAGCGCCTGTACATCACTACAATCATGTCATGGTCCCTAGTCAGGCAATAGCAAACAGCAGATGGAGCCACTGCATGCTGCCCTGCAATGCTGCCTTTGAAAGTTATTTCAAAGCACCTTAGCAGAGAAGAAGCATCAGACTCAGTAGGAGACATAGCAACAAATTCGCCTAAGTTCACATGTTAATGCCTTTCTCAAGGGTCATCTGAGATGCAGCATGCAAATCATGTTCTATTAATCGAGAATTCTATGCAAATTTACTGGGTTTAAGCCCTGTTGAACACGGTGGAATTTACTTGTGTGTAAACATGCACAGACTACTGCTCTAATACAACTTTTATATTTATTTATTTAAAAGATTTATATACTGCTTTTTCCTAAAGCTCAAAGCTGTGTACAACACAACAATACAGTTAGATAAAAACTATAAACTATACAGGAACAGGTAAAATTCCACAATCTTGCATCTGGGACAGTAGCTCCAAGTCAGCTTCAGGGGGTGATCTTCATGAACTGTTATTTAAATACAGACTTTACTGTGTTACTTTTGCATTTGTTGAGTCCCCATTTAGGTGGGAGCTTTTTGTTGTTGTTTTTAATTCCATGTTCCAATTTTTACACATTTGTGTTAAGGAATACTGCAATCCTTCAAGAGTTTAGGATGAAATGCATTAGATCAGTGGTTCTCACACATTTAGCAGTGGGACCCACTTTTTAGAATGAGAATCCTAAAAAGTGATGTCATGACCTGAAGTAACATCATCCAGCAGGAAAATTTTTTAACAATCCTAGGCTGCAACCCTACCCACACTTACCCAGGAGTAAATCCCATTTACTATCATTGTTAAAAGAATATACATAGAGGCTTGTTAAAAGTACAGGTCTGCAATGTTTCCCCAGACGCAGCCACATACCATGGGAGAATCAAGTCTAATATTTTAAAAATGAAATATTGAAATGAATGGGAACCTGAAATTGGCTCAAGACTCACCTAGTGGGTCCCGACTCACAGTTGGGGAAACAGTGCATTAGATCTTTAAATGAAAGATAATAAATTTCAAAGTAGGAATAAGTGGCAGCAGAAGGAAACACTCTCGTGAAGACATTTAAAGTTGTTTTTCTGTGTATTCATGTTTGTCTTGCACTGTATTGTCGTATAGTCTTAGTAAAGCATGAAATAATTTAAAAGAAATGTTCTCTTGCTCATAGTTGGTGGTGGTTTTCTAAGGTGGATCTTTGCTGGTTGAATGTGAAATTGTAGGATTTGGTCTTATTTGTTACTACACATTTGGTGCAGTGTATTTTTTTTTAATTATTGTTTCAACTTTTTATTTTAAACAGATTAAAAATGGCCTTGTGGGCTAATTGGATGGTCTAACAATGTTTTAATAGACATGAAGAACCTTGCTCCTTCACAGCACAGTGGCACACAGGTCTTGGAGATAGCAGGAGAGGAAAAGGGAAGATGACCCTGGAGTTCAGTGGAGCCATTCTGGAGCCTGCCGTCATATAGTATGTTATGTGATCTAAAGACCCCCTCTTACAAAAAACAGAAGAGGGCTGCAAACATGGGAGATCAAGACAAATGAGCTTACATTCTGTAACAACATGTTTGTGATATTGGTTGCATTTTATTATTATGCTTCTTACCAGTGGCATTTTCACTTCAAATAGACTCTGGGGAAAAAAAAAAAGTTATCGCCTTATACGCCCAACCAAAAGAAGTTCATAAATGGAGAATCTCCGTTCCCATTCCAGTGTGTATCCAGATGAATATGGAGTAATAAAACATATAAATCACCTGTATTTTGTATTAACGTCTTGACAGGACATTCTGTGCGGCAGACACTTTCAGTAAATGTCATTGCGCAAACCTCTCTTGAAAGCTCACCTAATTATAGCCATGTATAATGTACCAGGCAGCATACTGAATAGGCACCTCAGTTAATGTCTGATTCTACAAAGGGAACATGACCTGCATGTAGGAAATTCATGATCCTGTTGCTTCCCTCTTTGCAGGTGCAAGGGCATTTTTTAGCCCAATACCTTTTTCAGAATATTAGTATGGAGGAAGAAAGATTTCTGTTCAAGGCAAGGGTCACCATTACCTCATGAAGTTGGCAACCACAGCACAGCTGCATTCCTTGATGATATGTTCTTTGGAAAATGTTGGTTTGCAGTGTGACCTTGTGGTCAGTAATATAACCATGGGTGACATATCTCACCAATCAGGTTGTAGCAAATTTTAAAGGGCTGGAGTTTGTCATGACACCTGCTGAACCACACCCCCAAAGCATGCCTCATTCAGGCTAAAACACCCCCCCCCCCCCGCACACACACACTCATAATCAACTTCATGTTTCTTCAGTAGTGTTTTCGTCTCCTGTCACTTATTTCTACTGTGTAACATATTGAGTTCAGGCTGGGTCTTTGGCATGAACTTTTGTAGCATTCCTAATAATTCCTTAGTGAAACAACAGTTACAATACTGAGGCTGAAACCACAAACACACTGACCTGAGAATAAGCCCCACCAAACTCAATGCGACAATCCTATCGTCAGGCTGCACTACTGGAATTCGCGTTCTGGCAGCGCAACCCGACGTATGGCATTGCAAAATGTGACACTCTATAGCAGTAATTTTCAACCTTTTTCATCTCACAGCACACCGACAAGGTACTAAAATGGTCAAGGCACACCATTGGTTTTTTGGCAATTGTCAAGGCACACCATGCTGTTGGTGGGGGGCTCACATCACCCAATGGCCCTACTAATAAATGACCTTTCTTCGAACTCCCACAGCACATCTGCAGACCATTCACGGCACACCAGTGTGCCATGGCACAGTGGTTGAAAACGGCTGCTCTATAACATGCTACCAGGCCACACAGCAGCAGCATTCCCAGATCCCCCAGTGCTGATAAGTTATTCCACAGCACTCAGCATCACTGACAGAGTGTGCACTGCATCCTATGGCAAGGGAGAAACCAGATCTCCTGGTAAGTAAGTAAAAATCTTTTTTACTTACCTCTCTGTAGGCTGCCTGACCTCCAAAGGGTCACCTCAGGCCTACAACAGCTATTTAACTAGTGTACGTCTGAAGAGACTCCGGGCACGTTGAACAAGAAAAAAGGGGAATGGGATCTCAGCCACGGACACAGAGATCCTCCCCATCCTGCCTCCAACATGACCTAGTTCCTGCTCCCTGCTCCCTGCCCCAAACAGCCCACAATCCTCCCCCGTTCTGCCCCTTTCCTGTTCACTTACTGGTGGCAGTGCAGGATGGAAGAGGTTCCATTGGCCACTGTTGCCTGCATGTAGCCTCTGTCAATTTCCCCTGGTGGCCATGAGCCACCAAATGACTGACCTACTTTTGCACTGCCATTCATGGACTTGTGACGTCTATCAGCAGAAGACCTTGATTGTTTCAAGTGTTCTCATCTCTCTCGCACACACTGCAGCCTTAAATCCTAAAAAGGGTTTGCTCTGACTGCTCTCCCCCATTACCAGATGATGTACCAGCCTCTGCACGTTTTTTGTCCTTTATGAACATAGCTGATAAAAAGGAAACCGATCCGGAATCTTTCCTTTTCCTCTTTCTTTTTGATCATGCTCATATATGAAGTTGAAGAATAGCTTGAATATCCCAGCCTTCTGGAAATTTGGAACTCTATATTTTTAAGTAACCTCAAAATGTTCTGTTGAAGTGAACAGGAATGAAGATTATGTCTGATATTCCAACCACCAAATAGTTTCTCATCTCCCAAAGGGGACTATTTTATGTTGTCCCCAACTTTACATTATCATAAATACATTTGTATAATTATTATTTAAAAAAACAACCTAAGGTTCAAGTTAATCTAACTATCACAACTGATTTTATAAGATATTCAAAGTGAGTATGGAGGAATGTATCAGGGCCAATGCAAGTCTTTTTAAAACTAAATTTTCTTGATACTGTATTAAATGCAGTAGTCTTTGTCAGATGTTGATTCATGAAGAATAAATGTGTGCCCTGGGGGAACACAGCAGTCTGTTCCTCTTGACTTAGGTGCATTCATTAAAAGCATACCGTTCCTTACACACAGAGTAGGGGGTTTTCTATAGATGTACTAATGAATGTGTACAGGTATAAGTCTCTGCTGTCACAATGCCCACCCCCATGCACATTCTTTCTACATAATTGAGAGCCTGAAAGGGACTTTTCTTGATAGGAGAATGTAGCTTTCTTGCCACATCCTTTTTTAAGTGGGATAAGTGTACAACTGGTCCATTTACATTGTAAAACTATTTCTAGATCCTCCACTTTTATTTCCAGATAATAACAATGTTTTATTTTACACACATACACCTCTTACATTCACTGCTTGTTTAAATGTCAGATTTCGTTCACTGAACATATGGATATTAATCACCTACTATAGGATGAAATCCAGTTTAATGTTTGTAGAGGATCTGAATTTCTCTAGTTGTCTTCAGTAATTGCATCTCCTCCTTTTCCTCCTCCTCTTTCTCCTTTCAGTACTTTGATGATGCTGATGAAGTAGGTGCAGGAATCATTAGGAACTGTCAGTTTCATGCATCAGATAGTTGAATAATATGTTTTGTTTCATTGTGGGACAAAATGATACCCATTTTTCTGTGACAGTCTAATCATCTTGGGAGTCTGGAATGCTGGTTGAATTTTTTTGAAAACATTGGAAATTTTGAACCATGTGTATTTCAACTGCTCTGGGCTGTTGAAACTAAACATGCACAGAGTTGGAAGTATGAGACCCAACTAAGATCCCGAACCTGAGCTCTTTAGCACCGGTGGTACAAGCGTACCACTGGCACTGGGTTCACCAGATCCAATGCTCCATGTTGGGCTGAAATGCCCAACACGCAGCTCCTCTACTCTGCGCTGACAAAATTGCTGGCACAGACTAGAGGATACCCATTGCAGGGCCTGTGCCCTTATGCAGGGGAAGGGGACAAATGTCCCTTTCCCCTGAGTAGAACACCCAAAGGATGCAGCGGTAGACATTTTGGCACTACTGCTCTTCTGGGCACTGGGCAGCTTAGGATTGGGCTGTGAGTGGGGTAGGGAACACAAGGATAGATTCTTCAAGAGTTCCTAGGCAGGAAAAATGGGTATAAAAACATAGCACAGTCCATAGCACAGAAGGAGAGTTGATGCAAAGGTCGATTACAAACCAGAATGTCACTCAGGGTTACCAACCGTCCATGATTAGTCTGGAGTCTCCAGAAATTAGGATCCATCTCCAAGTGACTACCGAACGTGATCCTAGAGATTTTAAAAGCGCTTCACAGAATTTCCAACTTTTGCATCATACTAAAACAAAATTCTCCAGCTGGAGTTGGCAACTCTAGTGTTGCCAATGAACAGGAATACGAAGAAGAATAAGAAGTGGAAAGTTTGGCAGGTAGGCAAGAAAGCATGTGAGCACATGGGAGGGAAGCAGAGAGGAAGAGTTTCCAAACAGACATATGATAGATTGGTAGTAAACCAGGGAGATGTTGCATGATCCAACACTATTGAGCTAATGCCCAGTTGGCATACATTGGAATTAAATCCTGCTCATTAAATTGCAGGGATGAAGCAGAAAATTTTGAATAGAAATATCATCTGGCTGTCTTTCATTTTAATAATGGGTAACATTTTGCTCATTGTTCGCTTTCCTTACTTGCTATCTCCAGTTATGTGTTCATTTGCTGATCTCTTTACAGTGTGGTCCCTCTCCCCAATCCCTGCCCTCTTAGCTGCACGCCGGAGGAATCTGGGACACTCGAAAGCCAACAAAAATTAATTCTCATGATTGTTAGAATTGCATCTTCTATAACTTTCAAGTGCCAAAATGACCTCAAGCTGTTTGGATGCTGCTTTGGTATTTTACAGTATGAGCACTAACAATGTACTTTGAGAGCATATAATAAGATTCCAAACCTGGCTTGATTTCCATGGAAAGATTTGCTGCTGAATACACTACTTCGCACAAAGCAGCAGGGGAAAACCCCATACAAAATTGCTGCACAAGCACATATGGAATAATAGTTAAATTATAGATTAAACTGTGGTAGTATACATAGATCTGAGCACCACTTCTACTGATAGCTTGATTGTCCAATTGAGTAGAATTTACTGGCTCTAGGAACCCTGTGTCCAGCCCCACTTTTAGTTGTTTGTTCTCTGATGTTTAAGGGTGTAGGAGGAGGTCCAGCCCCCTTTCCAATCATGGCAGCATGGTACAAAGACTCTTGCTGGCACATGTATCGATAAGGGGCTATATTACGGCTATATATGGTATATACAGCTCTATACAGTAAGGGGCTATATTACAACAGTGCTAGTGACTGTGAGAGTTAACGGGTGCACCAGTCCCCTAAAAAGCAATGCACAATGACAACAATAATGGTCCAGGCTGTATTTCCTTGTACAGTTATGCGCACTAGCTTGATATACACATGAGATAAATTATGGGATGGAACAGGCTGCTATGCAGCAATGTAGGGATGGTCCAAGGAACCCTAAGAACTGTGCCACCTCATTAAGAACATAAGAACAGCCCCACTGGATCAGGCCATAGGCCCATCTAGTCCAGTTACCTGTATCTCACAGCGGCCCACCAAATGCCCCAGGGAGCACACCAGATAACAAGAGACCTGCATCCTGGTGCCCTCCCTTGCATCTGACATAGCCCGTTTCTAAAATAAGGAGGTTACATAAGAACATAAGAACAGCCCCACTGGATCAGGCCATAGGCCCATCTAGTTCAGCTTCCTGTATCTCACAGCGGCCCACCAAATGCCCCAGGGAGCACACCAGATAACAAGAGACCTCATCCTGGTGCCCTCCCTTGCATCTGGCCTTCTGACATAACCCATTTCTAAAATCAGGAGGTTGCGCATACACATCATGGCTTGTAACCCGTAATGGATTTTTCCTCCAGAAACTTGTCCAATCTCCTTTTAAAGGCATCTAGGCTGTCAACTGTACGAATGGACAGAAGTCCATAGCAAGATCAAAAGGGTTCAATTATTGTGATTGATTTTCCATGGAAGAATTGCTAAACAAAGCCACAGTCTCAAGCTCTTCATCAGATTGAGAATACCATTCAGTTTGAAAGGGGGTCAGGACATCAATAAGAGCAGCTAACCATGAAGCAAGGAGCCCCTTGTCACACAATCGTTTCCTAAAAGTGAAGCTGGAAAGGGAACGGTAACTGCTTGGGAAGTCAATTTGGATATTTGGCTTTTTGAGCACAGGACAGGTTGAGCATGATTTCATCTGCCATGTGACTTTCTGGAAACAGCATTCCACCCCTGAAAGCAAAGCACCAGCTTCCCGCTGCACGGATCAGCATGAGCCCAAATTGCTACCAATATTCCACCCCTCTCCTGCTGAAAACGAAGAAGGGGTAATTTTGTGAGGTGAGGAAAGCTCTTGCACCCCAGTTGGTGTTTGGAGAAAAGGAGGTCATTCTAGTGCAGCAGCTGCAGTTGCTCACCCTCCCAGGCGCTACTCCCCAAAAGGCACAGCCCATCAATTCTCATCCCCTTCTGCAACAGACACATTCCATCACTATTTTTAGTGCTAGCCTAGTGCTGATTTTCACAAAGATAAAAGAAGAATTAAGGTGCAAACATGAAAAAAGCACAAAAGTGGTAAATATTTTTTTAAAATATAGTTATGAAGGTAACTCCCATGCATTTTAAGGAACAACAGAGTTACCAGCCTAGATCATTATTTTGTAGTTCGATGAACATTGCAAAGCTATTTTCTTTGTCAAGTGACCATTCTGGTTACTATTCTATCCTATTGAGATGAATAGTATTGCTGGAAACCAAAGACAGGTGTCATGCAGAGGCCATTTTTGTCTGATTTTGATTGGACCAGTGCCTGGAAAGGAAACTTGAGAAGCATTTTGGCTTCTAGTATAGAGAAACCCAGTTATATTAAGGGCCTGGACTGATTCTGCTTTGGAATTGATACTTCCTTTGCTGACTCTTCCACCTCAATCATTTGTGCTCGACTTTTTATAGATTTTATAGAGATGTTATAAATTTTCGGTGCAGTCTCTTACAAAGGTAACCCACAATTTCCCACTGCTTGGCAAAGGGGAATTGAAATAGGAATTACACTCCATCCCAGCCTACACACACATGCCTCCAATATCACTAAATGCATCAGTGCGTGGGCTGGGGGAGGGTATAAGCTTAACCTTGTTGCTGACGGTGGGGCTTTTTATCTGTTTCTGCTGACCTCTGCAGATAATGGTGGTTTATCAGTGCTAATAGTGTTCCAGGTAACCCCCCCTTTTGTAGACTTCCTTTTAGCTACATCTATTTCAGGCAGTCAGGTTTTGTCAGTTTCCATCTTCATGTTGCAATTTCCTGCCCTGTTCCAAGGAAAAAAAGATGGTGTACAGTAGAAGCCAGCTGCTGGGCACAATAGCAGTACTTCAAGCACTGGTGAGGGTACTGTTGCCCACAGAGGCATGGCAATTGAAAAGTGCCACCATAGAGCCAGAATAGCACTCCACCTGGAGCATTCCACCTGCTGACATCAGTGTTCTGCCTCTCCAGGACGTGGAGAACAAAATGCTCCAGTGCAAGTGGCATCAAAGCGTTCCTGAACAACAGCAGTAGATCACTGACCCCACTGCAAGTTGTCGGTATGGAAATAAAATTGTGATATGTTTATTATCCAGAGCACTTGTTTCGTGACCTGTTGGGGTTATGTGTGCAATGCAGGTTGTATTTGCCTTTCATAGGTTGTTGAACAAAACTCTGCTTGAACCAAAACAGCAACAGGTGGTAGGAGATGGTCAGGGTAGCCAGTTGTTGCCTATGCTTTTTTTCCCTGTCTAGCCACATCATTTACATCTCCTTTCATTACAAGTTATGTTATTGTACAACACAATTTGTTATCATTCATCTCCATTTTAACTGGCATGTTACCTTTTGCTCCATAAATGCCTATTACAAATATGACTCCATTGGACAGTTATAGAGAAAGAATTTACTACGTAGTTAAACTGAGCCATATGAAATCTGTTCCCGCTTATAGGAGGATAAATAGTAGCCGTCTGGAACAATTTGCATTGTATTTCAGGCTTTTTGCACAGTGCTTTTGGTAACTTAATATTACGTTGAATTGTGTGTAATTAAAAATGGCATATTTTGACACAACATGGGAGTCTACATCATTACAGGAAGGGAGGAAAAGACAATGATATGCTGCCTTTACCCAAATCTCAGTCGTGGAACCGTAAGAAGGTAGTGCTCAGTGCAATGTTTCCCACTGAACAAGTTGATCTCATACTCCAGTTCATTTAAAGTGCATTTATCAATGTCCCCCTTTTACTATAACTGTGAAATTGACTTATTTGGTATAGCCCATAATACCTGATTAACCATCCTGAAGCTGTTGTGAATACATATATTCAACCCTCATCTTCAGCCTGATTTCCCAAGCTGCTGTGCACTCAGCATTCCACAGTAATGATTTTTGTCCTGTCTGCATTTTAAATAAAGTAAAACGCCACATAAACTCTGAGCACTTTCATTCACTGCACTACTTCTACCTGGGAGAGTAGCCAGGAAAAAACAGATGATTGCACAAGACTTAGGACTCCTTCTTACAAACAGCAAGTAAGGCTGCAAACCTATGCACTCTTATCTGGGAGTAAGTCCCATTGAAAGCAGTGGAGCATACACCTGCATGAACATACATAGGCTTGCATTGTAAGGCACTGTCTGACCACCCAGTGGTGTCGCTAGGAGGGTGAGAGTGGTGCGGGCCACACCGGGTGATGCGCAAGGGGGGTGATGCACACTGGGGGGGGGGTGACACGATAAAATCGCAGTGGTTAGAAGTAATACCATCATGTTATATACCACTGGATGTGGAATAATAATAATAATAATAATAATAATAATAATAATAATAATAATAATTTCCAGCAGAATGCAATACAAAAAACCAGAGTGAAATATCTCCTTTCTATCAAAAGGTATGGCCAAAAAACTAGAGAACAAAAAATGCATGTGGCCCTATGGAAAGTGAAACTGAGCCATATTGCGCGTTTGCACGCAAGTAGGCAAACTTGCCTTCATCCATCAGAAACGGCAGGCTGAGAGGAATCCAAGGACACCAGAATGTTCCTGACCCAATGAATGTAGCCCCCAAAAACACCTGAGAAGGAAGTTCCTCCCTACAAGCAGATGAATGTATTGAGCCCTATGGAAAGCGAAACTAAGCCTCACGGTCGCGTTTACTCGCGAGTAAGCAAACATGCCTTGGTTGGTGGTTCGGCCAAGCAAAGCGGAATGTGAAGCCACCAGAATGGTCCTGATCTGATGGAACTAGAGTTCAACAAATGCTCCAGAAGGTAGCCTCCCCCCTCCTACTAAAAAGGATCAAAACAGAGGTTTCAGCTGATAAGGTGAACTTTCTTGAGACTTGCAAAGTCAGGCGGATCCTGACAGAGATCTGGTTTAAACAGAAGTTCTTATATCGAACTGGGCACTGGGTAGGGCCGAAAACCTTACTGATTTTGGAGGGGGGGTGTTATTGCAGGCAGGCTACAAAGGAAATTCACTGGGTGGTCCAGGGCTGGCTTCTGCTTATTTAATTCTTTGTTTTACTTTAAGTAGTTATACTTATTTCTTTTAATTTGCTTGATGTCATTTTCACCATGACATCACTACTGGTGGTTCTAGGACAGACTGTCATTCTAAAAAGTGGGTCCCAATGCTAAAAGTTTGAGAACTGCTGCAATAAGGTGTTAGTAAGTTGACACCCGGGGAGGGGTGTGTGACACCACTTGTGACCAAAATCACTAAAAATCACAGTTTGTAGGAATAATACCATCATGTTATACATCAATCAATGTGCAATTTCATGCAGAATGTGTTCTATCTTTGTGCTATCAAAAGGTACAGCCAAAAAACCAGTGGGGGTGGAGTGATCGTACATCACCACACCCACCACCTGCGGTGTTGCCCCGCCCACCGCATGGGGGGTGACGCACTGGCATCTCTCAGCAGGTGACGTGAACCCTAGTGACGCCACTGTGACCACCTCCTCATCTGGTCTAGAGGGTAGAGCCTCCGTCTGCCTGAAGATAACATCCACAAGGTCGCCAGTTCCAGGCCACCGGCACCGTGCAACCTTGAAGCAGCTGACAAGCTGAAGCCGAGCAATTCCATCTGCCCTGAGCGTGGGAGGATGGAGGCCAGGATGTGAAGCCAGCCGGAATGAAACACCTGAATGTAGTGGTTCTTGAAAGAAAGAACCTTCTTTCAAATTGTAAAAATCCCTGTTTAATAAGGGATTTAAATAAAGCCTGCCTATGTAAACCGCCTTGAATAAAGTCTTGAATAAAGACCAAGAAAGGCGGTATATAAATACCTGTTGTTATTATTATTATTATTATTACTTCCGAATCAGATGTAGAAACCACTCTATTTGGATGGGCCTGGTATAATTGTCCCTGTGATGGGATCTTTGCTGCTGTGGTTGCCTCAGTCATTGAGCACTATTTAGTCTTCTTTACTGCTGTTGCTTTTGGATTTAGTGTGGTGGTTTTAACTGATAAATGTGATTTATTTTGAATGGAATTTTTATTGATGCAAAAAACACAAAGGGGCTTTTTGGCAGAGAGGTGGCACACATGTTTTAATATAAAAGCCACCAGTTAAGCAAAGAGTTAGCACCCCTATTCACAGGGAAGATCTGTCCCCTAGTACAGTGTTTATGTGCACTGGTTGTGGGGAAACAGTGGAAACCTCATAGGTTTCTGACATCTGAAGAGGGCTACTGTGACTACCACTGTTACAGCCACAGGATCATTAGTCACACATTGCATTGTTGTGACTGTAATTACTGGTACTATCACAGGATGTACCTTTGGAATCACCCCTTGCCACATAATTCAATTTTCTCTCTCTGAAGACTCATCAGAATCTGAGCCTGAATATTTTCCAGAAAGTCTGAAACACCCACTTGCTTTGAATGGCCTTTACCTGTTGATCTTCAACAGAAATTGTATTAGTTATTCTAATCCCTCTCTGTGTTTGGCCACAAATAACACAGTTATCGTGTTTTATTTTAAGCATGTTTTGTTTCTAATGTGTTGTAACTAACCTTGGCTAGAAACAGTAAAGCATCTATGCACATAATAATTTTCAATTTTAAACTAAGTGTACTGCTTCCCCTGTTCCTCTGTTATACTTGATGCTAACTCCAGATGCAGGGGAGGGCACCAGGATGGCAGGTCTCTTGTTGTCTGGTGTGCTCCCTGGGGCATTTGGTGGGCCACTTTGAGATACAGGAAGCTGGACTAGATGGGCCTATGGCCTGATCCAGTGGGGCTGTTCTTATGTTCTTGAATGAATAGTGCATCAGTTATAAGATGAATATATGTGAATATATAGCATATATGTGCTAGCAGGAGTGCCAGCACCTGTGGCCCCTGCACCCTGACGGTCATCCCAAGGGGGCAGATCCACTTTACAAGGGTTGGCATGGGACATTCTCTCCTCTACAGAGTGGATAGTGCAGCAGAGCAACAAATTACAGGATGCTGCTCAACAGTTTTATTCCGAAGTACCACAGTCTCAGCAGTCCCTGATCCTAGGGGAATCATCTAGCAGTCTTTGAATGGGACCTACTATTTTACTTCTTTTGGGATACTGTCCTTTCTGCAAGGAGGGGTGTGTGTGTGTGTGTGTGTGAGAGAGAGAGAGAGAGAGAGAGCTCTGAGTCAGCTGGGGCTATCTCTAGCTAATAAGGCCATAGAGCTCTTCCTGGGCCCCAAACAAAAGGATTGTCTGGTTTCCTCCTCAAACTGTGGCTGTGTGGATTATGTCCAGCTTTCTGCCACTAGCAATGGGGGCAGGGGTATCCCATTCAGGCTTTCTTAGGTTCTGCCTAGGCATGCCCCCTTCTCCCTTAGCCTCCTCTGTTTCCCACTCCTTTTCTTGCCTTTCTTCACACACACTCCACTTCTCCGTTGCTGGTGCTCCAACTCCATTCTTCAACCCCATCACCTTTTCCTGCACTTGACTCTGTCTCAAGCCTTTGCTCTGTTTTCCTCCTTTTAATTCAGACTTTCTCATCCTCTTTTCCCCATCTCTCTTCTTATCTCTTGCCTTTTTCTTCCTTAAATCCTCTTGTTTCCCACCTGTACCCTCCTGCCTGATCACCATCAGCTGTAGAGTTAACAGTATCTTTCCTCAGGCTGGTGCTGGGCAATGATATCACCATCTGGCTGACAATCCAGAAGCACTCCATGGTGAGAACTACATGCACCTAGGATGCCAGATGTGCTGGATTTTTTTAAGAATTCATCCATATTTTGTTTAGCTGGGCTCTTTTTCTCATTGTAAATTTCCTTGTAGGAACCATGGATATCATGTTGTTGGTCTTGGTGCTATGTTTCATGTTGCAATTCATGTTCACAAATAATGCCATGGCAATTTCTATTTAAATGTGTCACTTAACTCGCTGGATTGTCATGATACCTTGTAAAGGTCCCTTGTTATGTGAAAATCTCTTTCTTCCACATTTGGACTTTGACATTTATCTCGTTCATGATCACAACTGTCTAGAGAGGAGAGGATTGCACCCGTTACGTTTCATTGTTGTTTTTCTGTACCAGAAAAGAGAAAGAGAGAAGGGAATGCTTGGAAGTGCCTTTTGTACAACCTTTGTTGTTTCTCTGCCTGAAGTGAAGAAAGACCCTTCCCCACCCACAGACATGGGAGAATAGTAGAGGCTGTTGAAGCATACCATAGTTCTGGTGTTTGTTCGAGGGGGTTTTTGGTAAAATTAATTTTTTTTGTTAACTTGTATAAATGTTGGGCTCATCCTGAGCATGCTGGTACTTACTTTTCGTCTGCCACCAGACTGTCACCACAGACCTATCAGCATGCAAGTCTAGAGTTCAGTATTAGAGGAATAGAGGGAAGATGCTCTTGTCTGTCTCCATGCCCATCTTCTACTGTCTCAGAGCAGTGTATGTGGGAGGAAATCCTGAGTCTCTGACCCTCCACCTGCACAGTGCTGGGCACATGCAATGCTGCATGCAGCCGGTTGGATTGATGTAAAAATAGTCAATGAACTTCTTTCAGTTACATGTGATGTTCCTGCACTATGCTAAGTCAGGGAAATGCAGCATTTGGAAGTCTGAACGGCCTAAAGCTTGACAGTGCAGCAAATCAGATGAGCTACACCTAGGGAGTTTCATTTAGCTATGTAGTTATCCCGTTATACACCAGGTTCAGATATATCCTAGCAGTTTTAATCAGTTGCCTTTCACATTCTCCCTCGCCTCTCTTGAATTAAATATGACCTGATGTTATTGTATGCCAAGCCAGTCAACTTTTTCATATTACTTTCCAGCATTATTTCATTTTCAAGGTCTTAGTGAGGTCTTCATTTCATTGTATGCCTGGGGTATTTATTCCAAACAGAAAGGAGATTCTCAAATAAATTTATTAGACAGATAAGCCGAAACAATACCCGATTGCTTCGTAAGAAACCTACAAGCAGGATTTTCCATCTTCTTTGCAAAATGCTCATATGTCTGCGAAGCTGATGAATTCTTTATTATCTTAACAGAGCTTTAGTGGTTCCTTCTTCCTTATGACGTCTCATTCAAAGGCTGCTCAAATCAGTACCATATTTTCCACATTTCCAATGGTTTCTGAATTATCTTCACATAATAACCTTTTTTTTCCCTCTTGGAGATTTGTCCTATTTCACTGCTTTTCTCACCCACAGGATACAATGATTTCTTGCTCACCTTATATGATGATCCTTAAAGAAGAGTTGAGATGAGTCTAGACTCACATCTATGAGTTGAGATGGGTCCAGGCTCACATCCATGAGTCTGAGCTTTTCTCTACCATCAAGCCACATCAATACATTGAATATGCCACTATCATACATTACAGTAGTCTCTCTCTACCACTAGTAACATGAATTTAGGGTCGCCTTACAAATCTATCTCTCGGGTAAGGGCCTCTCTGTTAGCTGATAACCCCCTCCTGTTTCTTTTTTTCCCTTTTTCTTTTTTTTTCTTTTTCAAAAACAACTATAAACAAATACACATAACACAAAAAACATAACACATTTCACTACACAAAAAACACAAAGGATGCAGGAAATCATATATCATTATCATATATCGCTAAAAGTAATAAATCATTACATTTCTTAATCAATTCCTCTTCTAAATTTACCTCTTAATATCATTTTTCATTCATCATACATGTATCATATCATATCAATATATATGTAATACAATCATCTAAATGCTCTATCATATATTTCTAAAACTTCATTTTCACCCAAGCATAAGAGGGCTTTTCCCCTTGCTCAATTTGTGTCGGTTTTTGTTGTTAATCCAAAATTTCTAAAAGTCTGTCCGTTTCCATCGCATTCATTATTTTCTCTATTAATTCATTTTTCATTAGTATTTTAGAATCCTTCCAATATCTAGCATATAAAATCCTCGCTACAGTTAAAATCATAACTAGGTATACATCATTTTCTTTATCTATAATATCTAAAATAATATAAAATTTATGCTTCCAGATCTGTTCCCATTGATCTATTGTGAAATTATGGCCTATATTTTATGCCCATTTTATCATACATTGTTTTACTGTTTCTTCTTACATATCAAAGTCCAATAATCCATCTTATAATGCATATATTAATTTTGATCTCTATCTTTCTTTAACATAAATGGCAACACCTCTTTTCTTCCATCTGAAGCCACAAAAACTTCTCCTAATTTTTTATTCACCAACAATGCCCTATTCATTAGTCATCACGTTTCTTTTTACTAGACTTCCTCTCTTTTTGTCTTTTTCTCGTTGCTATTGGTGAGCGCCTCTTACTCTCTCTGCTAGGCTCTTCCCTCTCTGATTCGTCCGTTGTTTCTAAGTCATCTGATTTCTTTTCATCTGACTCCATTTCTGGTCTACATTCTTTCATCACTGTACTCAAGAAGTTTTCTACTTTCATTGTTGAAATTTGAATTTATATTTTTTTTGAAATTTAGAAATTTATTGTGTAACCATAGGTCATTACAATGTATAAAAGCACCATGCTACAATAAATACAAATAAACAGACAGAGACATTACAGCCTTCCAGACACAAAAAGTAAAGCAAAAACTTCAGCCACAATCAGGATCTTACCAGCTAATAAAGGGGATAGGAAAGTTTAAGTTCAAGCCAACACAAAATTATCTCGGATTTTCTTTGCCACAAAAGCAAAGATAGCAATTTTGTAGGTGACGTCAGGGTCAGAGTCTGCAAGAAGCCAACAGGTCAAAGCTAAAATAGATCTCTCTTGAAACTGAGAGATAATATTAGATAAATATTTTGATCTGGGTAGCTCGTATAAAGGACATTTTAATAAATAATGAGAAATGTCTTCAGAATTACAAATGCAGGTCCTGAGATGATAGGGAGTCTTTTTATATCTACCTTCAAGGACCAAAGTCTGCATGCACTGAAAGCGCAAGGCAGTTAAAGCCTTGCGCAAAGCTGGCACTGTAAGGTAAGATAGATAGTTTTCTAATACGAATGACGACTTGTACAATGAAATCCAGGATGAGTAAGGAGAAATAGAAATATCACACAAGTCACATCTCATGTGAAAAAGACAGATCTGATCTTTCACCATAGCCTTAGCGTTTTTAGATAAATAAGAAGGCAAGGTGTCCGTGACTATTTCGTATTTCTCAAGAATCTGTTTGACTAAAGTTACCCAGGACAGCTGGGCAGGATTAAGAAGTTGTTCTTGGAAACACATCTTGGGAAGTCGAAACTTATCCATGGCTGCTAATTTAAACCAATACCGAGCCAGCGCAGTGTGACAGTGGGCTTATATCGAAATTAAATCCACTTCCACTCTAAGGAGCGGGGATAAAGTTTGCCGAGGTACATTTAATAATGAGCATATAAAGGCATTTTGGGCTGAGTCTAATGTAGAGGTTTTTGAGTAACCCCAGATTTCTACTCCAAAAATCATCTGAGGGATTATTTTCTTAGCAAAAACCTCTACCGCAGGAGTCACAAGATTACCTCCTTTTGTTCTCATGAAGTATAATAAGGATTGGATTGTATGAGCTGCTTTGAGCTTGGCCATATTTAAGTGAGAAGACCAAGCAAGTTGGGTGTTAAAAGTGACACCTAAATATTTAAAAGCTCTAAGTTGTTTTATAGAAAAGCTGTCAATTCAGTTATGCTTCTTTTTTTGTTTTCCAAAAAGAACCACTTTGGTCTTGTTGTGGTTTATAGACAGTTTTTCATGTTTGCAAAAGGAACTTAATCTAGATAATAACCTGCGAAGCCCAATAGATGTGATAGAAAAAAGTACTATGTCATCGGCATACAGAAGAATTGAAAGTTTAGTATCCCCAATCACGGGAGGAAAAAACTCCGGACCTTGTAGGGCATAGACAATATCATTTATATAAAAATTAAAAAGAAAGGGAGCCAGTAGGCAACCTTGACGAACTCCCTTATCAGTAAAAATTTTCTCAGAGAGCATGCCTGATGTTCCTAGTCTGACTCTTAAATTAGCATTCGTATGCATCCTCTGCACTAGAAAAAGGCGTCTCCTATCAATGTTGGTTTCAGACAGCTTCTGCCATAAACACGTTCTGTTAATCGAATCGAATGCTGAGGAGAGGTCAACAAAAACAGCATAAAGTCTTTTATAACCAATCTGAATGTATTTATGGATCAAATGATGGATAACAAAGCTATGATCCAGTGTAGAATTTCCCTTTTGAAATCTGGCCTGTTCTTCTGCAATGATTGAATTGTCTTTAGCCCACGCCTCCAATTTATGTAGAAGGTACTTAGAATAAAGTTTGGACACAACACTAAGGAGGCTAATGGGATTGTTGAATTTATATTATATCTCTGTGTCTGATATTGAAAAAACATACCTTCCGGAGAAAGTAATCTATATAGCATTTGCTTTTCTCTTAAAAATTTTGTTAGGTTTTCATATTCTTTTCTCTTCTTCCTCACTCTCCATGGAACATGTCTCAAAATGTTGACTTTGTTATCATCCACTGTCCATTCCTTTTCCTGTGAGGCCTTCAGTAATTTATCTCTGTAAAAGGTTCTGATGAATTTCACATGGATTTCTCTTGGTAATTCATGTTTTCTCAGATAGGAAGTGTTCACTCTTCTCACTGAGTCCAATTCTTTAGATATCTCCACCATTGGTGTATCAATCCATTCTGATATTAATCTGACAATCGGTCGCAATGTATCTTCTCCTTTCTCCTCTGGTATATTTTGTATCCTCACCACTCGAGCTGCGCTATCCATCTGAATTTCCATTAACATTGTCTCTGTATCGTGCTGATTTTCTTCCATCTCTGATATTTTAGCTTGATCTTTTCTTATCTTTTGTCCCAATCTCTCAATCTTTTGTTTATTTTCTTCTGATGTAATTTTCACCTCCATCAGTTGTCCAGTAAGATCATCTAATCACTTAATTAAAGCATCCACACTAGCTTGAGTTTGTACAGATTGGTTTGTTAGTTGCTGCAACATTGCCAACAGTTTTTCTATGTTGTCTTGCACAGTCTGTTTCCAGTCTTTCCCTTTTGGTTCCTCTTATATTAATTTTCCAAGTCCCGTCTCCGACGCTGGCGAGCCTCGGACTTTCACTGTTTTGCCCGCCATCTTTGTTCTTCCTTCCTTCTGCTTGCACTGTTCTTTAAGGCCACTAGATGTCATCAGCATATTATCTTCTTCGCTTCAATTATAAACACAAATCTAGTTCTTGCAATGTCTTTTAAAATCCACTAGATGTCACTACATGTCACTGGTGCACTGTTGTTTTATTTATATTTCTTTTATCTTGTTTATACTTATAGCCCTGGCAATGCCATGTCAAAACATCCAGCCGCTCCTTCAGGCACTCTCAAACAAACCAAGTAACAAACCAAGGCAATAAAAGCTCCAATACTCAAACTTTTCAAGGACAATTAATTTGTAATCCACCGAAATTCAAAGTTGTAAAGTTGTAATTATATTTTCATATATCCATAGCAAGCTTGGTAAATCTACGATTTCTCCTCACACCAATAAACAGCTGGGGGAAAACCTTCCCCCCCCTCCTCCTCTTCTCAGGGCAAGAAAACATATCAGGCAAACAAATTATTCAGTCCATGCCAGGCATACACAAATGGAATATCACTTACTTAAGCCTTTCTATGTTTTTCCCTGCTGGGGCCTTCAGCTTGATTTCAAAATGAATTCTTGACCATTGCTTCCAATACAGCAGAATCTCCTGGGAAAGCCCCCCTGGCAGGGCTTTATCTCCTCAGGATTCATGCCATCATGTGGAGGAGTTTGTCTCTCCTGACAAACAATCCTCGGATCTCCTCAGATCTGCAGTTTTTGGGGAAAAACAGAGTGCCTTTCAAGAGCTCAAGAAAGGCTGGCTGGCCCCTCCCCTCCTCAGCCCCTCCTGTTTCTTGAAGTTGGGTTCTTCCTTTAGCCAGGGTAGTCACTATGGTGCAAGGGGCAGGAGGTAATTATGGATTTTGGTGTGTACAAAGAGGTAAGCATGAGTCAGAGGCGGAACCAGTGCTGATCTCTCCAAATGGGAGCCTTCCGGATGCAACTGCAGGCTGCACTGGGCCTCTGCAGGACTCCAGAAGCAACGGTAAAGTCACTTCTGGTTTATGCCCAGGTCCATGAAAGTGACTTTTGGTTGCTTCCAGAACCTCAGAAGCCTGTGGAAGTCGTCTGAGACCTGCAAAGTCTCAGTGCTGGAGGTAGGTTGTAGTGCCCTCTGCTGCAGAACAGGTGGGTCGCAGGTTGGGGGGAAGATTTGAGAACCCCTGATTTACGATATGCCAGTGTTTCTCAACCAGTGGTACAGGTACCACCAGTGCTACTTGGGGTGCTGTCTGGTGGTATTTGTCAGACCCCTAGAAATCTGCTGCCTGGCAGCAAGATGAGTGACATAACACAGCAAGCATCGGTAGTGGCTTGGTGGGCAGAGCTCCAAAGCACACTTTCCACACATTCCTCCTATCTACCCTGAGCCTGTTCCTGGTGTTTGTCATGTTGCATCTGGCCTCTCAACCCATAAGTAAGTGGTGATGATGTCATCATCCATAATTTCTGGTGGTACTTCCAACAGGTGGGCCATGTGAAGTGATACGGTGGGGGGTAAACATTGAGATATACTGTGTTATACTATTATAGTTCTGAAAGGGATACTGGAAAATATAACAGGTCAAATGACTATGACTAAGTTGAGTTATGATCTCACTGTGAATCATGGTGTGAAACAACTCTTTTGAGCTGTGCAGATTTTGTGATTGTACTATACTCCACACACGTACATAATCTTGTTGGCATCCTTCAGTCTCAGAAGACTATGGTGTCACGCTCTGAATGGTGGTTCTGGAACAGACTGTCCTCTCCAGTGCGCGAAGCCTGGGTAAAGTAGGTATGGAGGATAGGCTGTTACCCATGCAGCAAATTCCCCCTCTCCACGTCGCTGAAATGGTCCAATGGAAAGGCAGGCCAATACGGTTGGTTCCAGAGGCGTCGCAGGAGTTGCCAGAACGTGACTGTGTTCAGCCATGAACTGTCTCCGGGTCTCCGGCTCTGGATTTTGCCTCGAAGTTGACTCCTGAAGCCTTTTCCATAACTGGATGTAGCCACAAGGCAGTGGAGGTTTGGGATCAGAGTTTTCCTTCTCTCAGATGAGCTGCCTTCCCAGGCTGACGAGTCCCATCTACCCGGTGGCTGTTTAGTCACCTCTTACGACAAGTACAGCCAAACTGAGGGCCTATTCTTATCCCCAGCCCCCAGGGGAGGGGGCTGGGTACATAATGGCCAATGATTATTTCATGCCACTGGCAATGCTACCCCATCGTTATACATCACAGTACTTTACCAACAAAAGCCATTCTAAGTTTGGCTTACCCTTTCAAAAATTCCATGACTCTCCTGTTCTCTGATAATTAGTCACTCTCATAACATAACATCTGGTGATAGTTGAATTTTCTGTGGGTTAAATGAGCTGCATCGAATGCTGAGACAGAAAAAAGCGCCTCCATAAATAAAGAAGTACAACCACCTGCAGGCACTATTAACTGCTCAGTGCTGCTGAACTTCCCCAGCGGTCTTGGACAGACGGTACGTGGGCTTGGCTACTGAGGGCCTGAAGAAGAGTAGGCGCTATGGAGTACCAGAGGCAACAGGGTTAAGGAAAGCCAAGTCAGTATTTGTGTCACTAGAGGCTTTCTGTTTGCAACTTGCATTTAGAAAGAAATGCTTATTTTTAAGCAGCAAGTGGTAGCAGAGAGAATATCTTTGGAAAGAAGAAGATCTTGACCAAAGGGAGAGTCAATCATTCTAGTTTGGGTAAATCTATGTATTGGAATCTCAGTAGATCTGGCAAGGAGGTAGGGTGTGGTGTCAGCAGTGGCCCCTTTAAGGGTAAGGCCTGGGCATCCAGCAGAGTGTGCTGCAGAGCTGCAGCCACTTGAAGGCAATAGGGCCCTCAGGGATATAAGGAGCACCTGAGGCAGGAAGGGTTTTGTGGGTTGTAGAAGGAGTGCAGTTTGGAGGTAGGAGAGGAGACTGACTGACTGACTTGGCTTATTGACTTCAGAATCTGACCTCGGACTGTGACTTGGCTTATTGACTTTGGACTTTGCCCTGGATACTCTGACTGGCTGACTAACTAATGGACTACTCAAACAGACTGCTGAAGACACTGGCATTTGGTGTGTGGCTGCTGTGCCCAAGACCTGCTGCGGACCAAGGGGCTGCTGTAGTGGTGGGAGGCTGCTGGCAGGAGAGAGGACCTCTGCAGGTTGAAAGGCGAGCTACCCTGGAGATGGGGTCCAGCAGGACTGTAGGGCAGAACTAGGGTCATTTTTTGAGGAAAGAAGGGGAGCTAATTTGCTAAAAGTGGGCATAATTCTCCAGGTGGAGCTTGGATTGGGATTTGGCAGAACAATGTCTGGTACACCCTTTGAGATTCCTTTCCAAAGAATGTTGATCCCTGCTTTCACAAAAAGTCTACGTAAGTGT
Source organism: Tiliqua scincoides (assembly GCF_035046505.1). Lineage (NCBI taxonomy): Eukaryota > Metazoa > Chordata > Lepidosauria > Squamata > Scincidae > Tiliqua > Tiliqua scincoides. The sequence continues at coordinate 83,612,698 of NC_089821.1, forward strand.
TTCTCAAACTGTTTCAACAACTGAATAGACTGAAAAGTTTTTCCCAACTGAATCAAGTAGCCCCATTGCAGGGTTACTCCCTTTAACAGGGGGAAGGGAACAAAAGTTCCCTTCTTCTGAGGTACCACACACGGCTGCCTTGGACGCGAAGGATGTGGTGGCAGCTGCGCACCCAGGCAGGATCAGGCTGTAAGACTGGAAAAGAAATAAGGGGTGGCAAAAGAAAAGAAAAAAAGAGGCCAACTAGTTACTTTGAAACATATTTGACTTGATTTTTAGGGCATGTTGCATATATTTTCCTTGTAAGGTTTGATAATATTATGCATCCTTCACCTTGAGCATATTTTGGGGAAGACAAAAATTGAGTATAGTCACTACATACCCCTGAGCGTAAAAAAATAGGCGATTGTAAACAGTCATTCACCTCACCCCCATTTTGAAGATAGTCCAAAAACACTCCTACAAACTGTGCTCATAAAACCACTATTGTTATCAATTAAGTTAAGTGATGGCTTTATTTTCTGGGCAGACGGGTACACTAAGCAAATTTGGCTCATTACAGAGCCTATTTTCTCATGCAAATGTCCCTTAAAATGTAATGATGGTCACCATGATCTGGAGTTGTGCAGCCATGTGGGCTGAAAGTTTTAGTGCCACTTTTCAATTAGGACACAGTCCATCAGCATCCAGTGCATTTATGTGGTGCTTAATGCTACCCATTCTATTACTTTTTTATTGCTTATCAGCACCAAACAGTTGGAAGAGTGGATTTGATTTTTATTTAAATGTTATTGTTTAAAGGGCAATTACAAAAGCAAAGGCAGAAATGTACTGTGGTTGACCTTGTTTACATGCATAACTTCTACAATGTGCATAAATTCCTTTTTATTGATCAACTTATTTGCTCATAAATTATACTGTTCGCAAATATTGCCCTCAATCTAGGTACACTCTTTATTTCACATGGCCCATTAAGCGTTAGCTCCCTGAAGGTTTACTTTTTTAAAGTGTCTGTTTTATGGGATACAATTTCCTCATGAGTGATTGTTATGCTGTAGGAACTTTCGTGTATATCAACTAGATGCTTATATACTACAGAAAGCCTTGAGCAAGGTAATACCATTTACTTGATAATTATGTACGGGGGAAAATAGATTAGTTAACATAAGTGTAACTACTTACATTGGAGTTATTTCAGTGTATATATGGGACCTGCTGCTTTTGGTATTTCTAGATGGATCATACTGTAGTTTGTGGTTCAAAATACTTAACACCAAATAATATTAAACTTGCTTTGCTAACACATTCAGGAGAATGACAAAAGAACTTGGGAGAATTCAAGTGACTGATCTGCAAAGTGCAGGGCAGACCTACAGTGTGTTTCATTGTAAAGGAATAGGCACTCATTCATATAAATGTGAAGAAAAATGAATGACAACAATCTGGGCTGACCTCAAGCATTATAGATGCCCATGAACCAAGAACACTCTGAAGAGAAAATCACAGGAATACTGTGCACAGTATTATCACAAGAGAACTCTCCATAGAAGGACAGCAACCAGATCGTGTAGCAGTGGTCTGGGGGTAAATTTTCAAGTACACCACTCATCATAAGCATACCCATAGTCAAGCCCCACTACCACCAAAATCCACTTTACGGTCCTTCAATAAAGGACTTTATTTTCCCACCATTTATTTCTACTTTGAAACATATTATATTCAATCCAATCCAATCACCTTTATTGACATACATACATAACACATGTGGCAACAGCCAGCTACAAGAGAAAGCATAGAGGGCACACAGGATAGGATAAAAATAGAATTAATAAAATAAAATTTGGGACATTATCTGTAGAAGGTTTAACAAGGAGACTGAAGACTCAATCCTATCCTGCGCTGGAACAAGGCAAGCTTGCGCTGTATCCAGCACAGGATAGTGGCCATAAGCAGCTAAGCCAGAGGTAAGGGGAAACATTTTCCCTTACTTCTGGGTAAGGGCTGCTGGCCCCAATGGGTCTCCTTGGACTTGCGCCACCTCTGGAGGTGGCGCAAGTCCAAGGAGAGCGGAGGGGCTTGAAGCTGCTCCGTTCTCCCTGGGAATGGGGGTTGGGATCTGGCATAATTGCCGGATCCCAGCCACAACTCCGTCTCCCTGCCCGCCCGCCCCTGGCTCATCCAAGCCGACTCAAGGCGCTGGGAGGAAGCCGGCACAGAGGCTTCTGTCAGCCTCCACAGGCCAATGCTTCTTGGAGCTCTGGCCTGGCTTCCTGCCTTACTGCATATTTGTGACCCTCCTGGGCCGGTCCAAGGGACTTGGGAAAGCCTAACTACCAGTTAGGATTGCACCCTGCGTATACTTGGAGGATACTGAAACTAGAAATTTAGAAACCATCTCTATTATATCAGTTGGACAATCATTAAGGAAGAATTTCAAGTTCTGTAAATCAGAAAACCCATTTCTATTAAGTATAAACTGTGCCAAATAGACGGAACAGGAACTAACATGACAGGAACAGTAAAACAAAATATGTTATATAGTTTCAATTTGACCTTGTTTGCAGGGGCCATAAGGGGCCATAACGTTCTTCATAAGGGATCTTGCTATACCTCCCCCTGTGACCATGGGGATGTGACCATGGATGGCAGCAGATTAAACCTTGCTAGAGAAATGGCATGCCACTCCGTTGGGTTGGCCAAAAGGAGAGAAATGGCACCATAAGACCATGATATCATGGGATGGAAAAGTTAATGGGGGAACAACTTCTTGAAGCCAGTTTGTGAAGGTTTTGGAATTCAATATCCAGCACTGTTTGTTTTATGAGCATCACCTGGCAGGACAAAGTTCCTAACAACACAGTCCTGGAACGTGCTGGAATCCCTAGCATGTATGCACTGCAGAAACAGAGACACCTGCGTTGGCTCGGTCATGTCGTGAGAATGGATGATGGCCGGATCCCAAAGGATCTCCTCTATGGAGAACTCGTGCAAGGAAAGCGCCCTACAGGTAGACCACAGCTGCGATACAAGGACATCTGCAAGAGGGATCTGAAGGCCTTAGGGATGACCTCAACAAGTGGGAAACCCTGGTCTCTGAGCGGCCCGCTTGGAGGCAGGCTGTGCAGCATGGCCTTTCCCAGTTTGAAGAGACACTTGGCCAACAGGCAAAGAGGCAAAGAAGGAAGGCCCATAGCCAGGGAGACAGACTAGGGACAGACTGCACTTGCTCCCAGTGTGGAAGGGATTGTTACTCCCGGATTGGCCTTTTCAACCACACTAGACGCTGTGCCAGAACCACCTTTCAGAGTGCGATACCATAGTCTTTCGAGACTGAAGGTTGCCAATACATACAATACAATACATTGTTTTATGATCTTATAAATTGCTGGATAAGAGTGCAGGTTTTTCCCCTCACCAATTTGTCCCAGTTGGAAGAACTGAATTCCAATAACATTGAATGCAGGAACAACAACAACAACAACAACAACAACAACAACAGGTATTTATATACCACCTTTCTTGGTCTTTATTCAAGACTTTATTCAAGGCGGTTTACATAGGCAGGCTTTATTTAAATCCCTTATTAAATAGGGATTTTTACAATTTGAAAGAAGGTTCTTTCTTTCAAGAACCACTACATTCAAGGTGTTTCGTTCCGATCTGGCTTCACATTCTGGCCTCCATCCTCCCACGCTCAGAGCAGATGGAATAGCTCGGCTTCAGCTTGTCAGCTGCTTCAAGGTCGCACGGTGCCGGTGGCCTCAAACTGGCAACCTTGTGGATGTTATCTTCAGGCAGATGGAGGCTCTACCCTCTAGACCAGACCTCCTGCCAGACCAGACCAGAATCTACCATGCTTTTCCTCCATGAAACTGGAAGTTGCACGAGAGGCGTGATTTCCCTCAGTCTGAGCCTCGCAGAAGCGGCGCTTGGATGTGCACTGCCTCTGGGAGGCTCAGAAAACCCTGGAGGGGAGGGGAGGGGAGCAGAGCATTTCCTTCCCTGCAAAGGGTTCAGATTGCGTCGAGCTGTGCAATCCTAAAGTAAGAGTGATTGAGCTGACTTAGTGCAGGGAAATATGTTTCATTCTGGGCTATATAACTGATATAAACATTTCTGCATATGCACGCCTACCAATATTGGGGCGTCTAATGGGAGCTGTGCTAAAGGAGTGTTTGGATTCCATCCACTATTTGCATAGTTGCTTCTTTTTATCTTGATAATGTGGCATACATATTCTCAGAAGCTGAAAAGGTCCTATTGCTACGTTCCTGACCCTATGTCATTGGTTCCCAAACCCACTTTTTAAAATGACACTCTATATCAGGACCCACCTAGCTACAACACTAAAGGCTGCAATCCTAATCATACTTTCCTATGAATAAGTCCCATTGAACAAAATAGGACTTACTTCTGAGTAGACCTGGTTAGGCTTGTGCCCTAAGGAGCGGGCCACCTGTGCTGGGAGTGCTGCAAAAGTGCCGTAAAGCACTCCCAGCACAGGTGGCCCGCTCCTTAGGGCACAAGCCTAACCAGGCTGGGGAGCGAGAGGTGGAGCCAGTTATGCCAAATCCTGACCACATTCCAGGGTGGTCCAGTGTAGTCTTGGGTTGCTCAGATTTGTGCCACCTCATCAGGTAGCGCAGATCTGAGTAGGCCCATTGGGGCTGCTGCAGCGTGACACAGGGTAAGGGGAAATGTTTCCCTTTGACCTGGGCTAGCCTGCAGTCAGCCCCAAGTTTGTGCTGGATACAGCGCAGGCCCACAGGATTACCCCCCATGAAAAAGTTTCACCTTATCAGCTGCTCAAGCCCCTGTTTTTATCCTTTTTATTATGGTGGAGGGTTGCCTTCTGGAGTATTTGTTGAGCTTCACGTTTATCAGAGCAGGACCATTCTGGTGGCTTTTGCATTCCCCTTCACCTGGCCTTTGTGAAGAGCTGAAGTGTGTTTGCCTAGTCATGAGTAAATATACATATATGGTTCAATTTTGCTTTCTATAGGGTTCAATACATTTTCCTAGCCAGTTGTGGGGGGGGGGGGTCTTCCTTCTGGAGTGTTTTCAGGGGACCTGCGTTCATCACATCAGGACCATTCTGGCGATATTATGTTCCTCTTGACCGTGGATGAGGCATGGTAGCCGACTTGCAAGTAAATGCACACGTGGTTTTGTTTCATTTTGCATAAGTCTCAATATATTTTCCTTCTCAGCTAACATCAGTTTCATGACCCACCAACAATCAGGTCAAACTGCATTGGTGGGTCTCCACACACAGTTTGGGAAACACTGCCCTATGTTAAATAGCACAGACATGACATACAGTTAGAAATATACATGTCCTGTTCTTACAATCTGTTCATATTTCTGAGAACGTCATTCTGATAGTAATTCCTTTTCATCATTTTGGTGAGTATTGAATCTTCTCTTTTCTTTCCTGAGAAGGACCCTGTTTGTGGAAATGAGATCCAAAAGATATCATGCAGAAAAATCTACTTTGGAAACTCGATGGGTTGCTATTGATTTTTCTCTTTCAGAACTAGGTTTGCATGCTTTAAATGATTTATGGTTCATTAGTTCAGGTTAGATAAAACTTTTACTTTGTTATTTTGAACTGGAGAATTCAATAGGAAAGGAAAGCTATTATGTTAGTCACTCAGATTCAAGAGGAGGAAAAAAAACCTAGTTTCAGCGTATGGGCTTGAATTGTGAGATGGTAGTTAAGAATGAAAGGCACTGTTTTTTTTTAAAGCCCTGCTGTCTGATTCTCAAACTGTTTTGTCAGCACAGGCAACTTTATTTTAAATTTGGCATTGGAAAACTAGATAATTGGCACTTCAGTCCTCAACATTTGCTTGCAATGACATTGTTGTAGGGTAGGACTGCACAACATAATGCTCAGAACAATTGGAGTTTCTGGGAAAATGGTAAGTGCCCTTGCTGCAGTCTTTGTGGAAACATCTCCAGTCCTTTCTTGTGTTATGCTGTGGTGTGAGGGCCTCTATGCAACAACTCCTTCCTGTATCACTGCGGTAACAGGAGAAGCCCTGTGCTATGAGGTAGACACCCCTGCTGTAGCTTCTACCCACATCAGTGCCACCCAGTTTCTCAGAAGTGTGGCACTGGCATGGTTGGGAATCATACTCCCTGGGAGGAAGGAGTAGATAGAGGTGGGAGACTCTAGTATTACCCTTAGGTCGCAATCCTAACCAACTTTCGAGCACTGACATAATGGCAGTACAACTCTGAGGTAAGGGAACAAACATTGCCCTATCTTGAGGAGGCCTCTGTGACTGTCCCCCAACTGCAAGATGCAGCACATGCCCCACTCGCACAACTATGCCAAAGTTGGTTAGGATTGTGCCCTTAGTAACACAGAAAGGACCCACACTGCAACTAGTCCCACCTATAGGCATATTTGTCCTCTTCTTGCACTGTGGGGTGAAGCTGGCATCTTTTTGTTTCAGTCTGTTGCAGCCAGCCAGCCAGCCAGCCATGAGTAGGGAACTGGGAAAAGAACAGTAACGAAGGGATGGAGGTTTCTAACCTGGGGTTGTAGGGAGCAAGAAAGAGTGAAGCACAAAGAGACGTGACCACAAACTACAGTAAAGCAAAATTACAGCACTCTCTGGAGACAGAAAAGAAGGAGGCATCATAGAAGTGGGTCTCACAAGACCTAGGGTGGTGCTGAGAGAGAAGAAGGTCAGAGGGAAAGAGAATGATAACAAGGAATGGGCCACAAAGAATACAACAGGCTAGAATGGGAAGAACAAGGCTTTTCTAGGGTTAATGTAATGATTTTTCCCCCCTTTGAGTTAATAAAACTGCAAACATGCCTCTCAGAGTGATTTAAGCACTGCATCACTACTGTAAGGCAGCTCAAGCTTATTTGCAAGAAGCGTAATAGAAACATAACCATTCAATCTTCCTGAAATCTCAGCATCACACCTTGTTTCATCAGGTTTTGAGGCCATAATTTACCCAAGGCTTTCTTTCCTTTGGAGAGAAAAATCAGGACGAGAATAGACACAGGCTCTCTGAGAGAGGGGTGCATTGTACCTGGGTCTGTTGTCGTAAAGGAAGCCCAGCAGCCACAGAAGGGGACATTTTCTGGGATTTCAGCTGGTTTTGTGGAAAGCAGAAGATGGAGGCTTGGCCATCCAGGAGATCTGGTCTTCCAGGCAGGTAGACCTAGGTTCCAGGGCCTCTATTGCAGCTGATGGTGGGAGGATGACTGGCCATGGGTACAGCTACTGTGTCCGTGGGGAGCTGCTCCCCAGTCAGGTAGACCTGGCCCTGTGAGCAAAAAAGAAGGCCATCTTCAACCAGGAGACCAGGTCTACCCAGTGGGTAGACCTGGGCTCCACATTGGGAAGCCTGATAAATCTGGACTCCAGAGATTTTTCTGGCTGTAGCTGCCCTCCCCTGCCTGCTCCATTTTGCCCCTCCCCTGCCCTTTTGGGAAGAGAAGCCCAAAAGAAACTTTGTACCCTATGATAAAACTCCTCTCAGAGGCCCTGATTAGACAACTCCACTTTCTAAACTTTCTAAAACATACATAAATATTGGACATTGTTTCCATTTTTTTCCAAATCTCTCTCTCTGAAAAAAAAATCCAGGATCCACCTGAACTTTTCAGACTTGTGAAGGAGACAACTGATGCACGTCAATCCATCTGTCATTTGTTAAATACTGCTATAGCTAGAATGAATGATTTCACATGTTAATTATTAAGGGCAGAAGAAACAACTGGTGTTTTCATTTGTAAATGGATTAATAGCTTAACAAGCAATCAATCATTTTAATGGTTTAACAATACTTTCAGTTTAGAGCAGCTTTTATTACATGCAAATTTTGAACAAAAACCATATCTCCATAGCCACCTTGAGTGCCCTTTGTTGGGATAGAAAGGCAGGATATAAATTCAATTAATAATAATAATCTCTAGTAGACCAATTTTCACCAAATGTATTTGTATTTTGACCAAATGAGTGGTCACCACAGCACCACTCTATCCCCTCATTTTCCTAATGAATGCTTGATTTATTATGCTATCCCATGTGATGTTTAAATAAGATTGATACACTTATGGCTTAATACAAATGAAGAGGAAACTTCCAGAGAGCATTGTGTTTATCAGTGGACCACGAATATAAAGAATATAGTTCACAGTAAATCTTGTGTTTATCCAAACACTATTAGAAATTGTATTCCACAGGGGAAGTGACAGGACCATTGGTTCCTAGACAATTTGTCCCAGTCAAATGTGCCCTTGTAGTAGACATTTGCGTCCATTCTTTTTGTGTTCCAGATATTTTGTGTTCCAATACATGTATGTGTATTTATATTAGATGTACTTTTTATTTTAATATGCAAAGTAGGGTTAGGGCTGCAATAGGAGGCTTAGGGCCCAGTACTATCCACTTTTCCAGTGCTGGTGCAGCAGTGCCAATGGGGTGTGCGCTGCATCCTGTGGTGGTGGGGCAGTCACAGAGGCCTCCTTAAGGTATGGAAATATTTGTTCCCTTACCTCAAGGCTGCATTGTGGCTGCACAGATGCTGAAATGTTGGACAGGATTGGTCCCTAAGGATACATAACATGGAGTTTGTTGCCCAGTTATAGTGGGTTGCAAATGATACACACACACACACACACACACACACACAGCAGATGCCAACGTCCAGAGTTAACAATGACCACAATGCATTTAACTAAGGCACAATTGTCCAGGACACAAATATCCTAGTAACCACAGGAGAATATACACAGTTTAAGTACGTAATTCTATTGAAAGGTCACTTCTGTTTTCAAATCTGTTGACTATAAGTACAGGTTAATACGCCCATGTGCTGTATGCTGTTAAATGGCATTTGAGAAATTCCAAGTTGGCAAAACATTGAGAGCTCTTAAGGAATATATCAGGGAACATAGTGACACATACACACAAAAGGCTGGTGCTCCAACCAGACAATGTATTACAACGAATCAATGATGTCTTTGTTTGGGCATCAGAAAAATTGAACAAACTGAGTATAAAGTATCACTGAAGGGGTAAATTAATTGAATATTTAGTTTGCATGACATGATACCTAGGAGGCAGATTCTTAATGAGGACATTTATTTCCTTCCCTAGTTTAGTAGGTTTTATTTTCAATACATATGATAGGTCCAGTTATTCATCCCCGTCACCATTTTTCTCCTTTTGCCTTAATGTTTCTTGCCAGCAGCGTTTCTCTGTATGGCAAAAGACAATGTAGCCTTAAAGATACACATACATTCTTAATTGTTTTCTATATAATGCCAAATGTACTATATATATTTTCAAGGTGTCTCTGAAAAAGGGGTCCAGTTCAGAGGTATCAGAGCCCTGTTTTTCTGCTACATGAAGGGAGTCTTGCACTTTAATCTGCTCCACATCTTGATTTTAATTCTGGCTTGTTCACAGACACCAGATACAATGGAGGACAGAGTGCCTGTATCTTTAACTATGTATAGAAGAGGGAATTTTGGCAGGTCCAGCTTTCTAAACCCATGTTGACCCAAAATTCCCACTTCTGTACAATGGTTAAAGGTATAGGCACTCTGTCCTCCATGTATCTGGTCACCCTGGGTTTGTTCACTGGAGTTTGATAATATAAGTATAGTTTAAACAAACTATACTTAAAACTAACCCTAACTTTTTCAAGATCAGACAATGTGTGGTGCTGTGCTGAACTTAAAATCAAACACAGAAGTTTTAAATCTTGTTTTTTATTATGTGAAGGAGGGAAATAGGAGAATGGGAAGCCCACAACTTTTCAGGCTTTGTTATGTAGCAGGAAAGTGTAGGTTCCCATATGCCTACTGAATCCAAAGTGTCTTCATGCAAAATGATGGAATTTTTATAAATTAATCTTGTCCGTTTTTTGGAAGCTAGATTGGCCACCAGTTCATTCCTTCTTGCTTCCAAAAAAGAAAAAAAAATCCTTCCCTTTTTGTACATAAGGTACTTTGCCCAGCTTCCTTGTTTCAGTTCCTACTTTACACTCTATTATTTCAAAGCAAAGTGGCAAACTGGAATGGCTAAGAGGGAGACCAAGGAGAAAAAAAGAGGTAAATGAACAAATAAAGGCAAAACAAGATGGCACCATCAGCTCCCATCTAGTGCTTGAAGTGGTCATCTTATTTTGCCTTATGAGAAGGCCAGCCCTGCCTTTTCTGTTTTTTTGTTAAACTGGTACCTTCCCTGTCATCTGTTCTTTGACTGATAGGCTAATGACCAACTGCTTTACAGCTCAGGTTCTCGAAACATGGATAGAAATTCATCAGGGTAATGTTAGTGTATCCAGCAAAGGCTTTCCCAAAAGGGCAATAAAGTACAGGAGAATGGTGTTAATGATCTACTTGCTCAAACAACATCCCAGTTACAAATGTAAAAAACAAGAATGACACTCTATTAATTGTCCCCATGTGCACCATTATACATCAGGTGTAACTTACTCAGCAAACCTCACTGCCAAACTAGTTGTTTAATTAAATGGGCTGCTCTGAGTTACAACCAGTATTTTTTTTCCAGTATTTTTGAGCTTCCCACATTACAGAGAAAGAAACCAAGGCATAGTAGTCTGATTGATCTGTTGTGCCATAACTTGCTATAGTTACCACCATTTTACATACTTATCATCCAGAAAATTGGTTTTCTATAAAATAGAATATAAAGCTATAAAATATTAGCTTTTAGGGGGGGGGGGGTGTCTTTCTACCAGCATCTTCTCCAAAGAACCACTCCAACTTTTATTCAGATGGCTCATTCTTTTTTCTCATTGTCTAAGTTCATTCTTGACACAGCTTTCCATTTCAGTTCCTTAGAAGGTGCCTTTTCTCCAGCAAAAGTAAGAGAAGACGGTTCTTCCAAATGACATCTGCTCTTAGCCAGTGTTCCACTTTGCAGAGGAAGAGCAATGCTTTATCAAAGTGCATTCTACCTTCACAATGGGCTCATTATACATTTGCAAAAGGAAAGAGTCTATTGGGCATGAGCATTAAAGTGTGTATGAAAATATTCATTGAATCAATTCCCATCTCTTTAGCTCTAGAAGGGTTTATAGATAGCAGCGAATATTTTCAACAATACTCCCAGTTATACAGGTTGCCTGAAGCTTCAGCAGGTCATAGCAGACGTGTGCATTCATTTTGGAACAAGTAGAAAATTGAATTGAATCGGGTCCATTTGATCTCATTTTCATTCATCATGAAACAAATGCTTAGCGACAAATGAGCTGAATAGCATTTGGGCCATTTGTTTTTCATTTGTTTTTGTGACAAAGGAGGGAGGGAGACCGATCTTGTAGCCAAGGTACAGAGTGGCAGGCTTTTCCTGTCTTTTAAATTGTTTTTAAAGTGCGAGGAGTCAGAACTCCTCTGGGTAGCTGTTCTCCTGGCAACTACATACCTCGGTTTGGTACAACATTGAAACATGGTGGTCAAAAAAATGGCAAAAACCAAGAAGCATTTAGAGGAACTCGGAGCCTCCTTTTGCAGTTTAAAAACAATATTTTCAAAGGGGAGGGAACACCCTTCTATCCAAGGTAAGCCCATTGTTACAAAAAGAAACTGCAGGGAAAAAAGATAGAGTAAAGGATGCATGATGAAACATGTCAATTTAACAGATGTATTGCAAAGTAAATGGGTGTTTAAACAGTTAAAGCAAACTGCATATTGAACCAATTTGTGGACATTTCTAGATTCTAATGAACATTATATTTGCAACTTCACTCTCTCATTCGTAGTTCCACTGAGGCTGGGATGAGTGTCCATGATGCAATCATGGTTTCTGAACTTGTGTTCCAGCAGCCGTATTCCATTCTGCAGAACTGAAGAGCTCAGATTACCTCCAAGTGGAATTGTAATGCATCTTCTTCTTTGCTGGAATCACTACAGCATGGCAACTCTCTGCCCCTCTTGGCAAACTTCTAGCAGAGCCTGTCTCACATGTTGCCTTGGTGACACTCACTTTAGAGACAGCACGGCAGAGCTGTCACAGTGAGTGATTGCATAAACTTTGCAAACTGATTGATGTGCATGGAACACTGAAAATATTAAAGTCTTTAGTTAATCATAATGCCAGAGGGACCAAATCAAGACTGATATTGCGGTTCAAACAGCCTTTTCTGCATTAACATATCCTCCCATTTACCCTCATCAGGCTCTGAATTCTAACCAATCAGATTTGACTCCTCAAAACTGGTTCCAGTCCCTTTACTTGTGCATTTGGACCCTTCTCTTTAAACGCTTAGCGCTTTCCAACTGAAACAAGAATCTAGTTCAAACAAGATGTTTCAAAAGAAATTCTCTTGGAAAATAGGGGTTTCCGCTTCCAAATCATGAATGAGATAACTTACTGACAACTATTTCAAAGTAACTGATCTTTCATTACTTAGATTTTTCTTTCTTAGTTCATTTCTGTACTGAATGAATCAATACTACAGAAATCTGTTGGACTTTTGTGTTAGAAGTCTGTAGCAGTAAATAAATGACATAGGTGTTCACTGATGATTGTCAAGCAAAATACTATCAAGATTTGCCATAGATTTGTCTTCAGTAATCTTTACTTGGAAGATCATAGTAACTACCGCCAGTTCTTGTTATCGTCTAGGGTTAGGCTCCTGGAATTAGTGGATACTGAATCATTGAGTCTATGGGGAAAATGGGGTGAGGTTCCAGGGGACTCTTTTCTCCATACGCTCTGTAAACTTCATGAACCTGAATCCTAACTTGAAGTGTATGGGTATGGGTGATGGTGATGGCTCAGCTACATCTCCAGCACCTGATGCTTCCTCCTTTGTGCCGGATATTCCATGATGTGTTGAAGGTTGTGCCAATGGTGATGGAAGTTTCTCTGTGCTGGCTATCCCTCAACTTATTGAAGGTTGCTGGCCTAGCAACCAGGCCTCAGAGATCAGAAGTGGGGAAGGAGTTGCTTCACCTGTCCTCCTCATTCATCTGTCTCTTGGTTCCTTCCTTTGGCTTGTATCAGCTCCAGAGCAGCCCCCAGGTAGCCTTCCAGAGACCTCTCATCATCAGCCCCTCATCATCACCAGGGATGTGAAGGTTCAGCTGGAGTCCCTGAGATCGTGCCCGAGATGATGGGGCAAGTCTGGAAGTAGACAGAAATGTGTCCAACAACTCTCCACAAGCCAATACCAATGCCCATTTGATGTGGTAGCAGTAGAGTATTAGCAGATAATGAGAACACAGATAATGAGAGGTAGGTGGCAGTTCTGGATGGCAATGAGAGGTAGGTAGATAGTGAATTTGCATATAAAGAGAACTGACTGCATCAACCTGACAGCACAATCCTAATCCCAGGAAACACTGGTCCATAAAGGAGATCCACCAGTGCAAAAGCAAGTCGCTGCCGCTGATCACACCCCTGCCTTTCCTGTGCTGCCTCCCACCTTCCCTGCAGAGAAGCTCCTCCATTCCTCCTCTTACCTGCCCCGTTCCTCCCACCTCCTGCCCCCCCTAACACTGCACTACTGGGTAGCTGGTAGTGGCAGCAAGCCACCAACATAACCATTGTCTGCAGTGGCCATTCCAAAATGGTTGCTGGCAGTGTGTTGTGCACACCGCCATATGGCCATTTACAACAGCAGAACTCTGTTTCGCTGTTGTAAATAGCTAGTTAGGATTGGGTTGTTATTCATGCAAGCTATGTAACAGAAGTGGAATGGAAACTGATGAACAAACTCAGACGAGTGAAAATTAAATGTCTGTGCCCAAAGTGTGTTGCTCCCAACAGAATGGCAGGTTTCTTCCAGTTAACACTGCGGCTAAATGATACGGCCAATTGACAAACAGGATCACCCACGACACAGGAATGTCTGGTGTATTACTAAATTATCAGCAGATTACAGTCATTATCATGTCAATCTAAATCAATGCGTTCAAAGACACGTATTACTTTAGAGGAATTAGCAAGGCTATTAAAGCTGGCAAGGATATCCATCAGCAAAACAGGTGCTAATCAGGTCTGAAGAAAGATTTTTGCATGACGAAACAAATGCAATCAAATGAAGTGGGGCATCCTCTGACAGCCTGGAAAGCCAAAGCTAGAGCACAACAAATGTAACTGAACACTCTGAGGGGAGAACTTATAATCTCATTAACAACACAATACATTTATTGCATAGTGTTGTGGTTTGGAAGAACCTGTCATTGGTTTGTCAATTATGAAAGAATAAAACCCCAGCGCCAACATTTTTTCTTAGCCAGAAATGTAATTCTACCCAAGAGGCTAGAGGATGAGCATCAGTCGATTTTGCAATGTTTAGGCTAGTATAAATGAAATTTAATTCAAACATCCATTTAAGGTGCTTTCAGTGCTTTCTCACAGGGCTGGCCTTAGGAGCTGTGGGGCCCAATTGGCAACACTTTTGCGGGGCCCCCTCTGCCAATTTTTTTAGCTCTTAGCTTGAATGAAGCCAGCCCAAGAACATCTGTTACTTCAGCGCAAGTGGATACGACTCCTGTACCTTTGTGCAGAATAGGCACCAGGAGGTCAGCCAAAGGGAGGTTGGAGCATGCACCCAGCCCATAGCGCTCCCCAACTCTTGTCCATCACTGTCTCATCCACAGCAGCCTGTTCTGGAGCAAGACAGGGGAGAGGATGGCACTGGGAGCTGCGAGTGCGGGGAAAGAGCAAGACACACATGCTGCTGCCTGCATGGCACCAATTTCAGGTCAACTGGTGGGCAGAAGGGCACCATGTGCAGGGCCCAATTGGGCAAAATCTCCCCAGCTGCCTAAAAGCCAGCCCTGCTTTCTCATACACCTTAAATTCAACACCACGTAAGCAGTAAATACTTTGTACGTTCTCACATATGATGCTGGCTTTACAAATTAGACTCCATTCACCCATACTTTGCCTTGATCTTTCATCTTGCCAGATGTCTGGGAAGGGATACATCCAAACAGAAATTCAAGTTGTAAAGTCTCCCCAGTTGCTTGCTAGTGATGCAAGTCTCCGTAATGCATCGCAACAAGTCCACGTGGTTCCCCAGAGCGTCACCTACTACAGCAAATATTCAGGCATCTTTCAATGGTCTCAACACCCACCATTCAGTCACCACGCACCTCATTCCTACTACCCACAAACAGCACCACAGCATGCCACATGCAAAGTGTGCTACAATACATCCAATGTGTGCCACAATACAGAGCTGCAACTCACCACATGCAAACAGGTGCCACTACACTCAGGCACATGCGTTTCTCTGGCACATCCCTTAGTCTGGATCACACTGCTGAAACATGCATTCTACATGCTTTGGAACGAATTTGAGAACACACATTTCCTTTCTTGGAAACAAATGTCACCACAATTTCAAAGTCCTGTCTGTACCATTTTTAGTTAATGAAACTAATGTTGGCATCTACTCTCACCACTACACTTTTTTATTTTTGTAGCCTGGCAACCTGCCATTAAGAAAAATGACTATCACTACCCAATTCTCATTTTTAGGATGTTTATTCATTGCTTTTCTTTCCATATCTTGAAGCCTACATTGTTCCAATTACCTTTAACTTGAAGAGCCATTAGCAAAAATCATTGTTGCTGTTTGTGTGTGTCTCCGTTATTAATGCACCCTCATGTAATGTGCTGTGCTTGGACTAGCAAATTAGTGGTGCTATTGGATCATGCTTGTCATTTTAATGATATAGTTTTAGAGGTATGGCCAAGCACCATGATCTATGTCCTTCAGCACATACAGCATCCACCATGTGCTACAATTGACCAGGGATGGCCATGGTTTTTGAATCAGTATCCTAGTAGATTCCTGCCTTACAAAAGGTCCAATTTTGAACAGTTTTTAATGTTTTCACACACACACACACACACGCACACGCACACACACACGTTAAAGTGTTGTGTTATGTATATGTCTGCATAATAGTAAACTTCCAAATGAAGTGGGAGAAAAGGAAGGTGGAGAGAACAAATAGCTGGTTCATCCATGTGGGGAACATAGTCAAACAGCTTGAAGATAACCACCCTGACGGCAGTTGCTTCCTGTCACTCTTGAATTCCTGTCACGGTTTATCTTGCTTTGACTTCCCAACCAGGTAAAATGGTGGAGGCTGGAGGAAGTGATAAATCGGGGGGGGGGGAGCTTGATCAGAAGAGAAGGAACAATATGGAGCAGGACCTTGGAGTAGAGGAAAGTGCAGCTTGGAGTCTCCAGAATTCTTCAGGGCAGGGAAGCAATGGTATAGCATTAGTTGGAAAGCACTCTTGTCTTCTGTGCTATGTTCCTGAATGAGAAACTTTATTCTGAGGAAACATGGCCCAAGACATTTCCACATCAGTAGTATGTCTACTGATCATGTGGATATGAATAAGGTTGGTGGTTTTCTTTCAGAACAAGCCCTTGCCCAGTGCCTGGTCCATTAGCCCTTTTCAAAAATGCAGACATTCCTGTGAGAGGTTCTAAGGCTCAAGACTGTCTGAAATCACACTGCCCCCCCCCCCCACACACACTACTGTTCACCCTCTACCTGTGTGAACTGGATGCAGCATCCCAGTGTAAAAGGCATTCCATACATCATCTGGGTATTTACTTTGATTATTACTTGGAACACGGTCTTTATAAAAGTGTTGAGTTTCTAAAAACGAAGGTGTCAGATCTCAAACTTGCCTCTAGGGGTGCAATCAACATGAAAAAGAAAACACCTTGCAAATGGAAAACTAGCCCTTCAGGGAAGAAGAATGACTAGAACGTGAATCACACTTTTTTACTTCCAGCACAGTCCACAGTGGCAGGAAAAGTATGGATGCTCCTTTGATTTGCATGAATTAGGCAACTTTGGGAAGATTCCTAATTTGATTGGCCTTTGAATGCTACATATGCCATTGGATATTGCATAGTATATTGGCTGACAATGTATATCGGCTGACAATGAAGGGTGAGGAACAATGAAACAGTTCACTGTCCCCCAGTGGTGTGTGTCAGGGCTTGCCTGGTGAGAACATTCCATAGAGCCTTATTGAAAGAGTCATCATGGTTGCTCCACTTTCTCAGTCAGTATTTTATAATCAGGAAGGTGCAGTGGTTCTGAAGTTGGACTTTGACCTAGAAGGTCCAGGTTCAAATCCCTGCTAAGCCATGAAGCTTCCTGGGTGACTCTGGGCCAGTCACTCTTTCTCATCTCACCTGCCTCATAGGGCTATTGTGAGGACAAAAGGGTGAAGGAATTATAGGCACCACCCTGAGCTCCTTGGAGGAAGAGTGGAATAAACATGTGAAAAATAAATAAATAATGCAGGTCTCTTTTTAGCAGGCACACTTAAAAATTGGGGAAAAGTGCCCCATAGCCTTCCTCTTTTTCGATAATTGTTCTTACTTGCAGTATTTCACTTCTAATTGCTGGACTGGTGCCAAGCCCTTCAGGGGACAGGACAGGTGCACTGAGGTAACATTTGTGCCCTTTCCCATTATCTAGTTTTGATGGAAGGTGCCTTTAGGTGAAATAACTTTCAAGTTTCCCACTCGCCACATTCCTCAAGATACAAACAATGATGGATAGGAAATTTCGCAGACTTGCATGCCTTGTTCCTCCTAATTTATATTAATAAAGTCTTTTACATTTCACTAATTTAATTTAGGATTACAAGCATGGCTTCTGCCAACTGGACTTCTTCCTCTGTAATTTCTAACAGTGAGTCATTCATTCATGTTAATGAACACTCAGCTCGTATCAGGTATATCGCAAGAACATTGTTCCTGATTAATGTGTTCCACTGAACATTTGTTTCAGGGAAGAGTTCCGTCAGATACAGAATAATGATGCCATTGAAATAATTTTAATGAGTGTCAAGTATTTCATATACTGTACATTATTTCAGGTACAGTAACAACAGCCCTGCAAGGTAGGTTGGGATTACAACTCAACCACATGTGATAATTAGTTGCACATAACTTTGCGCTCTAGGGAGATGGTGGGCAAGTGTAAGTGGAAAAATGTCCTAAAGATAAAGGGTTAAGCCCTTGATCCCAACTTTAGTTCCACACTCTGTAATATAAGAGCCCCACAGCAGTTTTTAAAAAAAATAGTTGGGAAAAATGAAATGTTTATCACACATAATTTGGTTTTTAATATTCAACTAGTGCCTTCTAGAGAGACTCCTCTCTGCCCCCTCTCCACATTCAGCATTTGGCTCTGCAGAAAACCACTAAACAAAAAGAAGATGGTGAATGTTATGAGCTCTTGTACCGGGTGATGCAAACCCTAGTAACACTCCTGCCTCTGCACCAGCGCCTTCCCTCTTTCAGCTGCCACAACATACCTTACAGCATGTTTGTGATGGCCGTTGCCCAGACAGTGCACGGCCAAGCAGCACTGCCCAGGTGTAGGATCAGACTGTGAATGTTTTTATCACTCTTACTTGGTTGGCAACCTTCAGTCTCGAAAGACTATGGTATAAGCCTACAGCACCTGGTATTCCCAGGCGGTCTCCCGTCCAAGTACTAACCAGGCCTGACCCTGCTTAGCTTCCAAGATCAGACAAGATCAGGCATGTGCAGGGTAACTTACTTGTCACATTAGAAAATCCAGAATTAAGTTGAATCAACATGGAACTACAGCTGACTGAGTGGACGCTTTGTTATTGAAGCCTCTTAAAAAAAATTATGAAGAAGGCTTATCTCCCTTCTTACTTTTGGCTTCCAGACCCACCACATACTTGAACCTGCTCCTACGTTTCAGCAAGTGGCAGTTGTGTAACAGGCTGGCTGATTTAGTACTGGCCCTGAAGTGCCACTTCATATTTCCACATCCTGAGATAAGCAGGAGCCCATGCTGGGATTTTATAACCCCTAAAGTAGCTCTCGGCCAAGCAAGAACCAGTCTAACTCCAGTCACTGGAAGCGACTTGACAGTCAAATGGCTGGTCTTGGCAGCATCACATGCTGAAAACCTGCTGATCTTTTTATTTTCTCCAGCAAAGTGATTAATGCTTAAGAGCACAAGCACCTCAGGATTCCCCCCCCCCCCTTTAATGTGCAATTTACAGGTCAAACGCTGCAGAAGCAAGAATAGAACAAAGTTGGATGACGGAATGTATTGAAGCCCTTCTCCTACAGCTTTAAAATCTTTGTAGTATTTTAAAACAATCCTGTTTTCTGTACAAAAATTGCTGTCAAACAATTAACTTTTCACACACTCATATTCATTTCAGCTTTTTTTTAAAAAACTTGATCTTATTCCATGGCTAATCTGACATGGATAGTGACTTTTCAGGGGCATTTGTTGGAGCTGCAATGCCAGCAGCCATCATTTCTTGCAGTCAGGTAGGATTTGACATGAGTCTTCTACTTTCTATCTTAACTGCTACTGAAGCAGAGAGAAAAAACTGAAGGGTATGGAAAAGATCCGGCATGGCTAAAATACCTGGCTGGTACATTAGATTGAAATTGTTTATTTACTGTTTGGGCTCCAATATCAATTACTTTGCATGTGTTAGATGGCTAGATTTACACACTCCTCAAAGCTGTTCTTTGTCTCATATGTTTTTACCTCTGGGATAAAGAATAACTTGGGGGAGACAATTTTATGTGGAAAAGTAGTGTGGAACTCTCTCTCTCTCTCTCTCTCTCTCTCTCACACACACACACACACACACACACACACACACACACACACACATTTTCTCTATGCTCTTGCGGCCCAGAATGGCTATGAAGGAGAGGGGCCACTTCCATGGTACACTGAAATGCCTGCAAAACCTAGTACTGTGTCCCCACTGTGAATGCCCCGGGGGGGGGGAGTTGCTTACACCATATGGTGACCAGATACAATGGAGGACAGAGTGTCTATACCTTTAACCATTGTATAGAAGAAGGAATTTTGGCAGGTCCCTTAACCATTGTATAGAAGAGGGAATTTTGGCAGGTCCCACTCAGCATGGGTTTAAAAAGCGACACCTACCAAAATTCCCTCTTCTATACAATGATTAAAGGTATAGGCACTTAGTTTGTCCTTCATTGTATCTGATCACCCTGCTACCGCATGAAGATGAATTCATGCAAAACTATGGCTCACAAGGTGGGGGCCAACTCTACTGAGTGAAATCAACCAATGGTCTGACTTGGTGTATGGTACTTTCTTATGATCCATGCAATAATAAAAGGATGTTTGGGGGGCTGTTGGTGGGAACTGGGCTGCTCTCCAGATACCAGGTGTCCAGTTTCCCCTGACAGATTGCAATTATTGAGTTATTATCAGAACAGTGTGTGTTTTTTCTTTATGAAGTTACATTGTTTAACACAGCCTTTCTTATTGCCTTTTCTGTAGCCCTTCATGTTAGAGAGTTACTGCCTAGCTCCAAATTTGATCGATCCAACAAGCTTTGTTGCTAGCTGCTATCCAGTTTCTTTCTGAATCAATTTTTTTCCCCCAGAACTGATCAGCTTGGGAAAGCCGGGTTTTTAAAGCTACATTTTACATCTGACCCAGGCATTTGCCCCCTATTATTGATACTCTCTAGTATCATGAGTGGTGTGCCTGGCTTCTTTTCAGGCACAGTGATTTCTTATCATTCACGGAAATTTTCGATTTTCATGAGTTTTTCCAGCCTTTTGTTTCAGGATATCAGACGACATTTTTAGCCAGTTTCTTTAGAATTGACACTGCTTCAGTTTCAGGCACACAACCTGACTCTGTTCAGGGACTGGGGAGACAATACTCTTCAATATGCAGTCACTATGGTTATTTCAAGCCATTCTTCTGCTCTGTTATGGCCACATTGCTAATCATTTTATTTAGCCTACAGGTCCATCTTTTCTTAATAGGTTCAGGCCATCTGGCTGTGTAGGCAGAGCATCAGGCTCAGAAGTAAGAATCTTTTAGCTGTTGTGACTCTTACCTTGTCCTGTCTCTAAAGGCATTTATGTTATAGTTTGGCTTGAGCTACACGAATTGGCTCCAGTTTCTTCTGCTGGCCAGCAGCAGGTGTTGCCCAAGGCGATCTGCTGCTTGATCCAAAGTTCCAGTCAACATCATTCCCCAATATGCCCCCCCCCAAAAAAAAAAATGCATGTTAACCCTGTGTTAAGCAGGGTCATGGATTCATTCCTAGGCCTGGTGTTTATGGCTTGCAGCAGCAGTTGCTACAGCATGCCTGTGGTTGTGTTCCCAGCATCATGTGCAGGCAGCGAGTTTGGGTGAGACTGGAAATGTAAGATCCCAGGAACTTTCTGGGCCTCTTCTTTGGTTCCTGGGTCCATTTTCTGACCCTGGGCCCAAGTACAAATTACCCCCTTTATCCCCCTCTCCTAGGCCCTGCCTCAGAGCTATGCCAGCAAAAGAGCTATGGTCCCATAGGGGACCACAGAACAGCTGAGGAGGTAAGTAAAATTTAGTAAAACACAGCAGATGCTGTGTCAGTGCCCCTGCCCCCTGAATGCCAGTGCTGGACAGATTTGGGCTACAAGGCATGTTAAAGAAAAGGAAATAAGAACAGGTGGCCACAGTCTCTCTACTGTGGGAGGTTAGATATGTTTATTCGACCTGTGCAATGCCTACAAAATATTTTTGTTTTTGTGTTTGTGGTGTGCACTGACCGATTTCTGCATGTAATGTGGGGAGTGATAGGTCAAATGGGAGTTCAGGCTTGATGGAATTTTAATAAGCAGATTGATCTGATTTCAAGATCTTAATGCATGAAACGACACAGAGGGAATTTCAATTTCCCTTATTTGAGTTCCAATGTATTTTATTTTTGAATATAATTTGCAAGCCAGTCATCAGGCGTAAGTCAATTCAGGCATTGACTGGGGGGACTAGCAGGGCCATAAGACAGTTCATAGCAGAGCCCTGAGGCTTTGCCCAGTGCAAATATAAAAAGACTGTGGTTACCTGTACAACCACCGATAAGCACCACAAGTTATTATTTTGGTGCTTACCTTGGCAACGAGGTCAACAGTGGTCCAGAGTGCTGCTTGCAACTGAAATGTTGGCCGCCATCTTTTATTACCAATAATGCTGGGTCCCCACTCCTGTTGTACTTTGATTGTGATGCAACACAAATGGAGTGGGGCAGTGCACTCGGTGCAGTGGCTTCAACCAGAAGAGTTGCTCAGGGTTACTCTGGGCTGCTACCCACCCACCCTCACTAAGGTAAGCCCTCACTAGGGATTGTGAGCCCACAAAGACACTTGGCCAAAGGCTCCCTCCAACTTGAAGCTGACCCTGGTAACTTGGAAATTTGGCAAGTAAACAACAAATTCCAATTTCACACTATTGCTGAAATCAACAGTGTTTTCTGAGCAGCCTGCCAGTGTGCTGAGCTTGGACCCAGGCAGCCTCGTGCTTGCCTTGAGATGCTTCCAGTTAATGAAGCATGAGGATTTGGAGATCTGCATTAGCAGCAGTAGAAACCTCACTGACCTGTTCCTTTGTTATCAGTCCTTTAATAAAGTCAACAATTTTGCCGTCAAGGTCTTCTTCTTGCAATTGTAGAGCCTGACAAGCACTTCAGGTGCCGTCTCCCCACTCACTCTTCCTGTCGATAACAAGCAGGTCTTCTTATCCTTTGACCCTTTGATGTTTTCCCAGTCTTCTCATCTCGGTTTGTCTACTTCGAATCTTGCCTGAAACCCCAGCTGAAAATGGACCTTAAACTTACCCCGTGTTAAACTAATTTATTGGCCAGCTGGCACTTCAATAAAGGGAAAAGTGTTTTCTTCCTGAAAATGGCCGTAACGCAGCACAAGGGATATCTCTGCTATCACCTGTTAGTGATTTGTATTGTTTTCTTGCAAGACTGTAGGGTCCCTGACTTACTTGAAATAAATTCCTAGCTAATCAGCAAGCAGTCTTCCCTCCAGCCTTCTTCACTCACAGTGCCATTTGGTTTTATGTATCTTCCTGGGGCATCAGCCTGGCTCACAGAAGCAAAATCAGGTGTGAGCCACTACACATCCATTCTAATCACTTTGGTCACTAATGAGCCTATCTCCTGACAGTGTGAGCTGCAGATGAGTTCTGAAGAAGTCTTGAGTACTCACAACGTGCCTTCCAAATAATCACACAGTGTCCTTTTCATTTAACTTCAATGAGATCAGCAAGCAAACAGAATTGTTGGATACTATAACACACCACAAAAACATCATAATTGTCAGCATAAATGCCATCCCTTCAGAGACTTTTGATTATTTGTAGTAATGGGGTGCCTACAAGCTTTTCTAATGAATGTTATCTTCTGAATCGGGAAGGGGATTTGATCCAATCTCCTGAAGAGCTTCTGAACAAGTTCAGAAGAGCAGCTTTTCCATTACCTCAGCTTGTTGAAGGTAAGCCATTCAACCATTATTCCAAGTGGCTCCTTCACTAGCAAAAGTGAGTGGGATGGCTATGGGTGTGCTTTTGTAATTATTACCATGACAAGGCCCTGCTACTGTGTGCATTCTTCTTCCAGAAGATGAAATAGAATTTCAGAACTAGTGTCAGTTTGTCCAGCCTCACCCCTCTGTGTGAAGAAGAGAGCACTTTTACCTGTCCTTTTTTCTTCTTTTTTTTGTGTGCTCTTGATGTTGAAATGGTTGGAAGTCCATTTATCCTGAATTTATCCAGGACAAAAAATATCAACACTTCTTATTAAGGGTGTACAACTTGACAAGAGACAAAACTGTTATTCGTGCCACTTCATGTGAATGTAATTCTTGGGTGCCTCTCAAGCTGTTTTTGGAAGCAAAGATGTTGTCAGGAAAAGTGCACTTAGTGCTACACAGTGGTTCTTTTGTGGTGCCGCTCATTTCTCTTAAGTGTCTTCAGAAGAGTCCGAGCAGTTAGCATAATCATTCTTCAGGAAGATATCTCGCTTAGAGTGGCTTGTTTACCTGGTTCAATAGAGGCAGCTACTCTGTAGTGTTTAAGCCTCACGCCTTTCTGTGGAAGGTAACAGAGCAATTGAATAAAGTACAAGCCATCATCAAGCAGTTATGCCTTCCAGAGTAATCAGCCATTTCAAGTGGAAGTGGCTCTTGCCAAAAATGAAAAAAAAGGAAGACTGGTGCACAAAGTCATAAGAATGTCTAAGAGCCCAATCCTACCCCTTGCCACACTGTACCATACAGATGTGCCAGAAATGTGTGCTGCATGCAATGGTGGAGAGGGGTGACATGAAGATAAATGGGATGTAAGTAAAAAATGAACTACCAAAAAAAAAAAAAAAAAGAATTATTGGGCTCACTATGTTTTCACAATACAATGGTCTCTCCAGATCCGGAATGGATTACCATTGTAAAATGAGGGTCCACTGTATCTCACTAATGGCATAATGGCATTAATAGAAGGCTTTTTGGCTCTGGAACTTAGAATTCACTGTGTATGAATTGCAAATACAGGTCAGGCCTCCATATCCACAAATCTGACTCAACACAGGTCCCCCAGAATCACGCAGAGACAGAGCCCTCTGGAGGTGACCACAGCTGTGCTCCAGTTGTCTCCGGAGGGCTTTCTGAATGCTGCAGAGGCCACGCATGTCTAGCTGAGGTCTCTGTGGGCTTCAGAATGGCTTTTTTGGCTGAAAAAATACTACTTCCTGTTTACCAAGGGAAACCGGAGGTGATGTTTTTATGCCATATAAGGCATTCTGAGGCCCAGGGAAGCTCTCAGAGTTTCTGCAAGTGCAGCTCACATCTCCTTTGGAGGGCTTAAGGGGTTGAAGATGGTGAATTTGTTTATCCGCTATTTTCAGTATCCGTGGGCGGGGGTCTGAGAATGGATACGGAGGCCCCCACCCGTATCTGTAATCAGAGTTCCTTCTGTATGTAACCACAAACCTTGCAGAAAGCTCTCTATAACAATGGGACAACGATCTTTAAAAAAACAAAACAAAACAATAATAATAAAAAAACCTAAGCAGCCTATGACTTGAAACTATGAGAAGGCCTATCTTTAAGAGCTGCTTCCCTATGCATACACTACAGAATTTCACTGATTTCAATATCTCAATATCTTTCTAGCTATCTCCTAGAAAGAAAGTGCAATAAAGAAATTAACATGCTGATAGCCTTCTCAGCCCACCCTGTTCTTTAACACTTTCTCCAAATGTGCAAACAATTGTTTTGGTAACACTAAGGAATAAAAGTAGAACACTCTGTACATTATTCATGGCCACCTACTTTGACAGAGAGTGAAATAAATATTTCAGCTCGTGTTTTTCATGAGCTCATTTTAAAACGGAATTGCCTTCAGAATGTGGGTAGCCATAAACTGCCCTGGCCTGTAGCTTTAGACTAGCGCTCCAGGAAGAGCTGAGCATGCATTTCCAACCACATGACCCCAATCCACTGAAGTCTGTTGTGAGGAAGAGCCATTCAAACAAACATATCAGGCAGAGTTGCAAACCCTCCAGGATTGGCCTGGGGCCTCCAAGAATCTGCACAAATTTTCAGGAGACAATTGAAAGCAACTCTGGAGATTGTAATGGGACTTTTGTGGTTGAATAACATGTTGGGGGGGGGGAATACATCACGTTTGGGGGAAAATATCCGGAAATAGCTTTTCTCAAGAGTTGACAACTAGTAACAAGTTAGTCATGACTTAACTAAGGTTAGGATTGTTACATAGCAATACTGTATGCACCACAGTGCCCTGATACATACTCCTTTATCCAAAATCAATTCTAAAAAAACATGAAGTCTAAAATAGAATTTTCCCTTTCTTATTTGTAAAGCCTAACGGAAATTTCCTCAGGCTGATGGAAATTGCCTGGCTTCTTTATCTCACCATCAGAGGATGGCACAAGCATTTGGCTATCCTACTACTAGAGAAATACCAGGCCATTTAGGCCAACAAAGAGACATTGGACTCAAATGTTAGAGTTTTTCCACCATTTTCATGCTAAGGTCATCCCCTCTATCTAAACCCAGAATTAATATGGAAAACTTTACATGGAAATCAGCATTTCCCACAGATGTCATGCTTGTTCGGATGTAAAACCCATGTGAGTTTCCTTATTTATAAATTTTGCCCCATGTAATAAGCCAAGTACTGTTTTCACTTCGTAATTCAGGAATACAAAGTCTTATGTGTAAGCTTTGACTGTAAAAACTCATGTGGCTTTTGATAATTGTGAGGTTTACGTCTTTGGAGGGGTGAGACAGATTGTCCCCCGGGGAGCCCTCCATCAGAACTCATTCTCTCCCTTGCTTGTTTTGAGTAGGAAAGATTAAAATGAAAGCAGCTTTTGCTTTATCTTTGGCTTTGTGATTCTGGTTAGGATCTTGGGGGGGGTGTGTGTGTGTGAGGGAGATGGGGGAAGCTTCCATCCCTTTCCTTTGTGATAACTAAGAGTGAGCAAGAAAGGGTCATTCTCATCAGCACTTTGATGTCATGAATTGCCTCTCTTACCTCTCTCCAGTTGAGCTGCCATGTCATACAACTGTGATTTTCAACCACTGTGCTGTGGCACGTTGGTGTGCTGTGAATCATCCACAGGTGTGCCACAGAAGATTGGGAGAGGGTAATTTATTAGTAGGGTCATTGAAGGATCTGAACCCCCCCACTGTCAGCATAGTGTGCCTTGTCAATTGTCAGAATACTGATGGTGTGCCTTGACAATTTTAGCACCTTGTCAGTGTGCTGTGAGATAGAAAAGTTTGAAAACCACTGCAATGCACACTTTCCTGGGAGTAAGTTCCATTGAACACAATGGTTGCACCTTAGTGGGTAAACTGCTGGGTAATAAACCCAGATTCTTGACCACATGGCCTTGAGATGCTCTTAATTACCTATTATCTTCCAGCATTTTAAGAAACCAACTCAGGGCACAAGCCTAACCAGGTCTACTCTGAAGAAAGTCCTATTTTGTTCAATGGGGTTTACTCTCAGGAAAGTGCGGTTAGGATTGCAGCCTTAGGGCACAATTCTAACCAACTTTCGAGCGCTGACTTAGCCCCAATGCAGCCCCAAGGTAAGGTAACAAACATGCCCTTACCTTGAGGAGGCCCCCTTGACTGCCTCCCCACTGCAGGTTGCAGTGCATGCCACATTGGCACAGCTATGTCAGTGCTAGAAAGTTGTCTAGGATTGCTCCCTTAGTAAACTAAGGAGATATGATGTTGATCATTGCCCCTTCTCCCTCCTTCTGTCTTTTTTACTTCTCACATATGACTCATTGTGTGGTCTTACTGTCTGCTCTTCTAGACCTTCAATTTATATTTTTCTGTGATTGGGTAGGAGCCCAGAGATTTGCCTCTAGGCCCCCCTAAGGCCCACCTTGTTTAGATGGAACCAGAAGGAAGGCCATTGTGTTGAAGTATTGTTGAGGCCCTTCTAGGAGGCTTGAGGCATCAATTAAGAGGTCTCAAGAATAAGGAGTAACCTTCCTTATCGGAATGTACAATGTGTGTTATAGCATTCAGGGAGTGAGCCCGCTAAACAGTGAGAAGCATAGGAAATGGAATTAAGTACTAATGTAAACTTGTTTTTCGAAAAGAAGCTGTCCAATTACTGATTATGAAGACAATTCCTTTAGCATCTTGGAGGTTTCAGTCAAAGTCATCATCCTCATGAGTCATTACGGCCCTAAGGCAGATGCAATGTTTCAGTCCGTTCCACTCCACTCCCTGAATACTGCTCCTAAATTCTTCGCAGTCTGTATTAACCTTGTTAACAATGGAACAATCAGCTTGACTGAACAGGAACAGGCATGACAATTATCAAATTTTTAGTGTAATTTGCTGAATCATTTTCTTTGTCAAAGTTCCTTCAGTTGAGGTAGGTGTGCTGGGATGCAATTCCTCAAATCACTATTTGAGAATATGCACTCAGGCTGTATTGGGGGAGGAAAGGGTGAAATAACCTCTTATCATAATTACGCACAGTATTACTTTATTGAACACAAACCTAAGTAGGCTGTTCAAATCCACAAGGCTCTGGGAGCAGCAGGGAAAAGCATATGTATTTTTAACTATAATGGACATATTTAAAGAAAGGTGCCTGGAGCAATAGTTATGTATGCGTCACACACTCCTGTCATTTTGGCTTTCTAGGAGGTTTTTGGTTTTATTTTTGAATATAATAGGTGTGCTGTGGTCCTTTTTATCGCACAGAAGCACAGGCCAAGAACAACATCTTCAAGTGACAGAGGAATTGGTTATATGAGCCAAGCTTAACAGTATGCTGTTCAATTGCAAATTTCAATGAACTGTTATGTCATCTGGGTCTAATTTTTAGATTTTATAGGTTTCCAGACAAATAGAAAAGCGTGCATTCATTCCCTATGGAACACAGCAATGGGTCTGGCTGAAGATAAGTTCAGCTACTTGAGGCTAAACAGATTTTGTCAGAAGCTCTGACATTGAGGGCAAAATTTGACTGAATGCCTGGAAAGTGAAGAGAACATAGCCATCTCTGAGTGGGAGGCCGGTTTATTGTATTGCAAAAGCTGTAACCATAAATCTACTCTGGATAGTCTTCTTTATGACTACTACAGACTGTCACTACATTCCTACAACACTTTGTATTGATGCATTTATTTGTTGAAAACCGATCTGGGAATCAGACTATCTGTGATGTCAAATCTTCACACGGAATTGTATGAAATTAAATCTAAACGTAACATATTATAGGAACTTTATAACCGGAAAACTTACAGCCTGATCCTAACTAGGCTTTATGACCTGTTAAATGGTCATATGGGAGCATGCACAGCACACCAGTAGTGGTCATTCTGAAACTGCTACCGCCCACAATGGTGGTGTTGGAGGCATGCTGTCATTGCCGGCCTCTGGTGGGAGTGCAGGTAAGCTGGCACAGTGGGTGAGTGGTGGAAAGAATGGATCAGGGAGGAGGAGAAACAGGCAGAGTGGGTGGGGAGGGTGGGAGGCAGAACAGGGGAGTGAGGGGGTGGTTCCTGGTGGGACTAGCATACAACGGGATCCTACCTCTAGTCCTCTCCTGTTTCCTCTCCTTTACTCTCCTTGGAATTACACCTGCAAAATGGCTGGTGCAGATCTGAGAAGACCTATTGGTGTAATGGAGGTTTGGCCCTTAGTAAGGAAACAATGCTCCCTTAGCTTAAGAAGGCCTCTGGAACTCCCCTCCTGTAGGATACAGTGCATGCTCCACTGGCTCCGCTGCTCAGCGCAGGTGGATTAGTTGGGTGGGTGGATTAGTTGGAACTGGGATTGGGACTCAATTCCATTCTTATACAAATGTACTTATAAGTAAGCCTCAGTGTGTTCAGAAGAATGTACTCCCAAACAAGAGTGCTTACAACTGCAGCTTAGACCAAACAGACTGGACAATATTAATGTCTAGGTTACCATACACAAATACAGTTGAACCAGTCCTTTGATTCTTCCCAGAGTGCCTTCTGTTCTACTTCAGCATAATATCAGGAATAGTTTCCAGGACTAGCTTCAGAGGTGGGGCCTAGCCATGTCCCTGTCTATGTCTGGTTGGTCCTCTTTGTCGCTGCCCACTCCATCCATTACTATCCCGCCTTGCTCCATTGTCCAGAAAGTCACAGAAATGCTTACCAGGCAATGTTGAAAAGGAACAGTAGCAACTATGGAATGTCACTTTTCTTCCTCAGTGCCATGTTAAAATGGATGTCCTGACCTTCTGGGGGCTGGGAAGATTTTAATGGAGCTGACTGGGAAAGGAAGAAGAAGCTGCACACCTGGTTCTCCCTCAGCATTCCCCAGTAAATTTCTCTGAACTTACTGGGCTTAACTTACTGGAGCAGAGACAGGAGAAGTGAACACCTGGCTTCTTCCCTGGCTAACTGCATTTTAAAATTCCTGAATGCCTTGTCCATAGATGCAGTACCATGGTTTGCAGCAGGTGGACATGTTAAAAAGGAGCTGATTAAGGAAGGAGAAGTTTACTTCACTGCTGTTGCCCCCCCTTCAACACCCCCCTAAAGGCAACTTACCAGAAAATGGTGAAGATGCTTAGGAGTTGGAATTGGCTGGAGCACATACATGTGCAAGCTGAAAAAAAAATAAAGCATATCATCTTGGTTCCCCCTTGGTCTTTTGCCTGAGAGAACTTGAAACACTGTCCCTGAAACCCTGTTGGCTACCCTGTACTTATTAAGAGTATTCTTGAATGACAGCTGGGATGAAAGAATAGATCCATCACAAACGCTGCACCTAGGGGGGAAAAACAGCAAACATGATGGTGTGTACAGTGGTCTTTCAGAATCTTGACACACTGTGAACCAGCCTGGAGCTAAAGTTGCCAGGCTTCTTTTCTTATTGTGAGTAATATTTGCTCTCTCTCTCTCTCTCTCTCTCTCTCTCTCTCTCTCTCTCTTTGATAAACTCTGGATCTGTATATGATCTCCCTGAGAAGTCTTTACTTACGTTTCGCACTTCTTGAGGTCAGGAATTTCTGATGCAGAAAGTCAGATTATTAGAATAACATGATTAACATTAGTTTCATAGAACATTATGATGTCTGCGTGCCCCAGTCCACTACACAGGCATGAGCGATGATTGGGAAAGAACACTTGGGTCAGCACAATAGCCCTGTCAGAAATCTCAGCTGTGTTTTCATTGATGGGAAAGGCCTTCAGGACTAAAGTTGCCATGTTGTGTGTTCTTTAAGATTAAGGCACAAGGGGGCACATCAAGCAAGTCCTATACATATTCTTGCAGTATCAGTATTAACTGCATGTCTTTAGGAGAGAAGCCTCCTTCCCTTTGATTTTGGTTGTTTACTATCTCTGCTGAAAATTCTTTAACTGTAATGTAGTTATTTAAATTTTTCTTATTTCAAATAGTTACTTTTCATTCCAAAGCAAGGGAACAAAGGCAAGCAGGCCATCTACTTTTGTTCTATTTTTGCAGATAACAATCATTTTCCATGTGATACGTTTCAATGATTTTTTTTCGTCTTCATAGAAGTGGCTAACAAGTAAGACAACAGAATGGAAAAGTGAGTGGGAGGCATTCATATACTATCAGAGCTGCCACACACTTTTCTAATCATATTTAATACTGATGTATATAAAATATAAATTAAAAATATATTACTATATATAATTTTAATGCATATTGAATATTCATTTATATATAATATAAAAATTTATATATAAATCAATACGCCAAGTAAAGATTGCAGATTTCTTGATATCAAACTGCTATTTTATAACAAGGAATATTTTTATTTTTGTGTTTTAAAGAATTTTATGGTAATAATTTATAGGTAGAAAAGTAGTGCAATTGAAATGGCAAGCCTGAATTATTTTCCATTTATGTATAAACATCTTTTAAAAAGTGAACTAATCTGATCTTGGAAGCTAGTTTGTATGATGACATTAATGCAGTCTTTTCAAGCTGGATCAGTCTGAACTTTGGAAATATTTGGTATCATATCTATTGAGTATGCAATATGTGACTGTTCTTTTAAGAGCGTGTTTTTCAATAGACTACTGTCTGTTATTTCCTGAACTTCCTAAATGTTGTAATGTAGATAGTCCTGTCATAAATTTGTAAAGTTTGCTTATTTACTTAAATCCTTTATGTGCCTCTGATTTCTGATTCCAAAAACAACCTTTTAGGAAATGAATTTCCTGAAAACTACAAATGACATGAATAGTATCTTTCTTTCTAACAACAGCACACTTTTTTTTTCGTAAATACATGTGGCAGAGATGGTGCTCTGGAGTTGTTGAAGGCTTAGAACTCTAGAACCCTGTTTAGAAGTTACTGTCTCTGTTCATTGAACATGTGAGGAGAGGAGTGGGACTGGCTAGCCATATTTATTTATCTTTCACATTTTTAAACTGCCCTTCCTCCAAGGAGCTCAGGGTGGTGTGATGAGACATCATTTGATCAACCTGGACTATAGGTAATCAACATTCAGCCTAGCAAAAGAATGGTCACCTAACAATAATGTATTAATGCAGAAGTTCTTGTCACTGCCTTGTCACTGCCACCTTAAGAAGCGGGGCAATGACGTGATCCCAGAAGCACCATTGCCGCCATTGCCTCTCCTCCGCACACACGTACAGCAGTCCAAACTCTACAAGAGAGTTTGGGAACTGCTATATTATTGGAATGGGGAGACACTGACTGATGCATTTTAGGCAAGAAGGGTTGAGGCAAGAAGTTCTGTCTCTAGTAGCAGCAGTGGCCTTTATAGATCTAAAAGATCAACAAAGTCTTGAAAACAATATGTGTTTGTACATATTGGATTTCCCCAGGACAGAAATGGGTGGCATTTTGGATTTTCTGGTATTTGACATAACAGACAAAGCAGAGGAACAAACAGTGTATTGATTCGTCGATGGTGTGTAATAGCAGCACAAAAGGATCAGAAGCCTTATTTTTGGATTAGAGGTGATAATTTGAACTCTCTATACTCTGCCTTTGCAGTTAAAGTAATCCCATCTATTTCTCTCTCTCTCTTTTCCTTCTCGTATTTGATGCTTCTCCCAGCAACCTTTGATGGACTTCCAGGCACTTTGTAATTACATGTTGATTTTGTCTTGCTGGGCAAACACTTCTTCACCTTGCTCTGGAAATGTCTTGTTGTGGCCCTATAAACTGCATTTGCCTGGAATGTGGAAGGCAGTTTGAAAGGCAGGGAATTCAAGGAGGCTAAAGTTATGCTAATAAATGTGAAATAACAACAATAAAGTATCAGTGGCCCTGACATGCTTTACTTTTCTTTGGTAAATAATAGCTGGGTTAGGGCCAGGGCAACAGGAAGGTTAAGCACACACCCACCTCAAGCAGCTGTTGCCATTACAGTTTTCTTTCAATTGGCAACAAAGTGTTCTGTGACTAGTATTTCTGAAGATCAT
Source organism: Tiliqua scincoides (assembly GCF_035046505.1). NCBI lineage: Eukaryota > Metazoa > Chordata > Lepidosauria > Squamata > Scincidae > Tiliqua > Tiliqua scincoides. The sequence continues at coordinate 83,645,502 of NC_089821.1, forward strand.
CAGCACAGAACTGGAACAGTAGTAGCTTCAGCCTTTGGGGGGAGAAAGGGGTAGTGCAAACACCCTCTGAGGATGTCACAACGGCATGCTCTCTCATGCTTTGGAAAGCACATGCACACCATGAGTGCATAGATGTGTATACCAAGGACTACCTATACAGTAACTAATCAGAAGAGCTAACCAGGCTCCTTGAACAAGAAAGGTTCTCCTTCACTGTCAGCACTATAGTTATGGGTGGCAAAGGAGTATTCATGTCTGCTGCTTCTACTGTTTCCCCTTTGCCTCCTCATAAGCCTCCCCATTGGGCCCTGGTTGGCTTATCAGGTAATGGTGGGAAGCAACTAACCACAGTATATGGCATCCATTCCCTTAGGCACTGGCTTACTGGGCAGTGATGAAGATCTGAGACAGAAGAGGATAATTACTGCTTAAGGGACTGGCAAGATATGGGTGTGAGCCACTGGAAAGGCATGGGCCCCCAGCAGGGATGGGAAGGTCCAGCGTGGCTTGACTCGAGTTGAGGCTAGAATCACCATCCCCCTGTGAATCAGCTTGAAAAAGAGTCCTAATGGGCCGGGGGCACTTTATTAGCCTCCACGTCACCCCTTCGCAACTCTAAAGGAGTCAATTTGCCCCGCCCTTTTAAAAGTCCGCCATGGAAAAAGTGGAGCTGCTGCCAGGCTCTGTGTGTGTGTGTGTGTGTGTGTGTGTGTGTGTGTTGGAGCTCACTTTGAACACTTCCCTGATGTCCCCACCCATCTGTAACAGGGCGGGAGGGGGTGGGAGGGACTGGGAGAAAGCCAGGAGAGAAGAGGGAGGAGGGTCATAAGCAGCAGCTGCGAGGCTTACCAGGATGACTGAGAGCTCAATCCTATCCAACTTTCCAGCACTGATGCAGCTGTACCAGTGGGGCATGTGCAGCATTCTGCAGTGGGGAGGCAGTCACAGAGGCCTTCTCAAGGTAGGGGAACTTTTGTTCCCTTACCTTGGGGCAGTATTGCGACTGCGTCAGTGCTGGAAAGTTGCACAGGTTTGGGCCCCCAATCCTTGGAAGGTCTATGCAGAAGTAGTCCCATGCAGCTGGTCATTCAGTGAGGCTTCTCCCACTCAAGTAACAATGGAGCCATGAGGAGAAAGCGTGATCGCTATGAACTCCGTCCCTCCGTTCCCTACCTCCTCCCCCTCCTTGGGCTTCTGCAGTCAATTGTAAGGTGAGAACCCCTTTGGACTTCTCCTTCTGCCCTCCCTCAGCCAAAGAAAACACCAAACCTTCCATCCTGTGTCCAGTGATAACACAGGCCAACACACATTTTGCTTCCTTAAACGTTACACCAATTCCTGGGTATATTTGGGGTGCTGATTCCAAAAATGGCATCTGTTTTGCCCTATCATGTCTAGTTTTGGAGACACGGCATAGCCTCTTTAGTGAATGGTTCAAGCATCTTCCTCATGAGGACGCCTACACCATGGCTTCCTCAGGAGGAAGCTGCTTGAACCATTCACTAATGAGGCTACACTATATCTCAAAAACCAGACGTGATAGGGCAAAACAGATACCATTTTTGGAATCAGCACCCCAAATTCATATCAAACCACCATAAAGTTTGGGAAAAACTTTTCTGACCCTCAATTTTGTAGGCCTGTAATCCATTCCTTTGTTTCTGTCAGAGAGTTAACTCTTGCAGGATCTCTAAGATGAATTTTATCAGGAAATACAAAGTTTCTTTTGGGTCCCTTTGCAAAGGGGGAGGGATGAAACAGAGTGGGGAAGGTTAGAGATGGGCAAGCAGAATGGGGGCAGGGAGAGACAAAACAGGGTGGGGGGAGGGTAGAGACAGCTAGAAAAGTCTTTGGAGTCCAGGCCTACCACCCATGTGGTATTGGTAGCTAGATACAGTAATATGGAAAACCAAACACACTCCTAAGTCTCTCGAAAAATCTTTTTAATATAGAAAATCATACAAAAAATTAGCATCATCATATTTCAGCTCACACTAGAATGGAAAGTGTCCTGTGCATACCAAAACTGGCTTCCGCAACAGCTATAGTCTTGCAGCTGTGTCCCTGAGCCCCTGTACACTCCTTCATGGTAAGCAGATCCACAAGCCAAAGAACTACTGGAGCAGGCTGTTTCCACCCAGATTTGACACTGTGTTAAGGAGTGTCATGTCTGTATTCCTCGACCCAGCATACATGGCTTGCCAGTAGCTGCAGGTGCACGCTCGTGGTAGTGTCTCCAGCATCCCGTGCGGGCAACAAATCTGAGTAAATAGGAAAATGTAAGATCCCAGGAAATTTCAGGGTCCCTCCTTTGGCTCCTGGGCCCCTTTTTGATCCTGGCCTGGGTACAAATTACCAATCTTACCCCCCTCTCCTAGGCCCTGCCTGCCTCCCCCCCTCCTGCTCAGATGAATATGCAAACATTAACCCTTCCCTGCTTCCCAGCTGGAGCCTCCCTGCTACTTGCCTGGTTGGAATGATGGCCCCATGAGGTTCTTCACACCACAAAAACAGTAAGCAATCACACCCAGACACAGGCAGACTTGAGTGTGCATGAGTGGGGACGAGTGCCAGGTCAGGGGGGTCCTGGTTTGAATGTTTGAAAGTCTCTCACGCACACTACTGACAGGCCAATGAGTCAGCAAAAAACGTGCATTTTCACAACTTGAGTCGAAGTCATCCAAGTTGAGTTCCCAATCCTGGCCCCCAACATACCCCATCAGGCCCATCTGTGCAGTCATCCCTGAAATGAAACCTGGAGCAGCATTCATCTTCAGACCCACTGAAGTTAACTACTGCACAGCGTTCGCTTTCACATAGTTTGAAACAATAAATGGGCATCCAGCCTTAACAGAATGCCTGAGCTTTGCATTAGGATGTGTGTGTGAGAGGTCTCCATAATGCTTATCTAGTATCTTCAGTTTGAAAATAGGTATTTCATTTCTGGGAAGAATTGTGCTAGAAAAATATTATTCTGACAGCTTTCAAATGATCAAGCTGACTTATGGAGCAAATGTTGCATGGTTTGCCAATAAGCAATAAACAAGAAGAAAAACAGCACCTCGGTTTAGGGTAATATTTGTTTCTGCAAAGTTCATCAAATGATGCCACAGGAGACTGACATATGAAGCAAGGCAACTTTACTGAACAGTGTGCAACTTCTATTTTAAACTGAACTCAAGGTGGCTGTTGCCCTAATTTTCAGTTGTCTCCTGGCATTTCTCAGACCTGTTTTCTTCTATGTACCTACTGACAAAATAGTACTTTGATGCCTACTACAGGTATTTTACAATAGGACCACAGACAATCTATTTTGACCTGGAGAGTTCTAGAGGAGGTAAGATCCCAAAGGAGACAAAGGAGGAGAGACAGAGAGATGCAACCTGCCAGATTACCCACACTCCTACTGTTGTGGTGATATTTACAGCCTTTTGCATCTGGTGCAAGTTGCCCAGGCACCCCTCACCAATAGATGACATGAGACAAGATCAGGTTCAATATGAATTGGGCATGCCTATTAATTACAATATCCACTTCAAACAAATCCTGCAGTGGTACTTATTTAGATGGAACTCTACTCCCTTTAGTGCAGACAGCTAGACTGAAGGAGACAGAGGCAACTGTCCCTTCCCCCTTGGAGGGAACCAATCCCAGGTTTTCTGCACCAACCCCTGGAAAGGTGGTCGAGGAATTGCTCCGTGCATCCCAAGCCTAAGAGCCTTTGCGATGGACTTTACAATTCAAGCCTGAGGAGTCACCAGCCTACAACCCTGAGCCAGAAACCTCTTGAGATTGGTTCTGGTTCTCCTTCTGACTCTTGTAAGCTGGATCCCTACTCTCTGTGTTACACTATAACTGCCAGTAGTGGCCACCCCTACCTAAAGTACCACTTCACCCAAAAGACAGGCAAAATAATTTTCTGCTGGTGGAAGCACAAATCAGGTGAAAGCAAAAATTCCAACTGGTCCAGAAAGGGAGGCCAGCTAGTCTCATACTATATCCAAGAGTGGGGGAGCTGGGGTACATAGTCTCCCAGTATCCAAATGCCAGCTTTGATGCTTGCATGCAACAGGCTTTGCAGTTCCCCCTGTAGCCCTGCTTGCATAATACAGCAGGTGGGCTGCACTTTTGGAATAGAAACAAAATTGTTGCATTATTTGTGATTTGTCTACTATGGAAATGAAGCCCATTAGAGTTCTCTTATATTATCTTTTTGATTTCATAGAGATAAAACGGCAGGCTCCGCAATCATGAGGGCCCAAACTTTTGTGCAGCTCCAGCTTACTGTAGCTGTTTCTGGCATCAGAATGGAAGAGAAAGAAATATAGAAACCAATGACAGGCTAAGTGCTTTCTGCTGCATACCAGCACATTGAGAAGATTGATTCAAATGTCAGAGCAGTAAGATACTCAACTGTTAATGCTGAAGAACACTTAAGAAGGAGGTTTATGTTCGGATAACTCTCTGTAGCCACTCCACTGTGCTTGCCAAGTCACCTCAATTAAATATACCCAGCTCTCCACAACCAGCAGAACTGTGAGTTCCAGAAATGTATAGTTTAGCATCTAGGGGCTATGACAACTAATTATGACAAATAATAATTGGATTTTATTTTAGTCACTGTTCACATATTCTTTAGCCTGGCATCGTTTGTGGAAAATCAGCCAGACCTTGGAGCATGCTCAGGGTTAACTTATCTACACAGACTTTTAGCCACAAGGTGGTAGTGACATGAACCTGTCCAACAGACTGAATGGTGATTGAGGGATCTGTTGCTGCACAGATCCACCAACCTCTGGTCCCAAGCACATGCCATGAGATCAAATAATGCAACCATATTTCTGAAGCTACACAAGTGTGGTCTGGTCAATGCCTGAAGAACTCCTAGGACCACTACCATGGAAGAAGGTGGAATACAATAAAAAATAAATGAAGAATTTCACTGGCAACTTTTAAGAAGCTTGGCCATGGAAAAAGCTGTCTCAAGGAAAGCTGCAGCGAAAAGACTGACTGCTAGTGGGGGATTCCCACAGGTTTCTTTTTCTTCTTAGTCACCATGATCTCAGAGGCCTTAGCCTAGTTCCTTAAGGTATGCACTTGGGAGAGAATTGCTTCTCAGCATTGTCGGTCTATTCTGTATTCCTGTGGTAAAATGGAGACTCAGTTAACTGGGGCTGGCCTCGGGAGGGTTTCTTGATTTGCTTTTAACTCACTCAAATCTTTCAACGATTTCCAACATGGGCCCGGTGGAATTCTTCACTGGAGGAGACTTGATATGCTGACTCGGTCTGTACGTTAAAAGTCTACAATCATGTCTTGTTCATTTAGTGTTTGCGCTTAAATTCACGAGCTGTGCCTGCTTGTGCATTCTGATGTTTGTGTTTAAGGACAAAGAAACTGTCAGAGTGTTTTTGCTCTGGCTGCTATTATTGCGATTTGAGCCGTGCCTCGTAATAGCACTTATGAAAGACCAAATCTGAAATCTGTCTCTTAACATTGTTTTCCCGTGCGCTCCATGTGCACAGGTCTATTTTTTCCCATCAGCCTCTCATCATGACTGCTGATTCACTGAGCACCTTTCTGCTCGCAGATAAATCTTTTATTTATGAAACTGAGCACTGAACCATTTGTCTGAGAGGAAAAGTACAGGCACGCTCAATGTGTAAACTTAGCAACAAATTGAAGAAAAAAGGGCCATTCAGATTTTTGTGCTTGCTAACATGGAAAGGGAGAAATATGGTCTCTAGGAAATAGAAACCAATCCTATTTTCTCTTCTGTATGTTTGCAGCCATATGTGGGGGGGGGGGGAGGAAGGAGCTACTGAAATACATATTCGGGTTTGCCAATGATGACAGCAAATATGTGGTCAATGGAGGAAAAGTAAGCCAGTAGTCCTCAACAGAAGATATAGCAATCCCAGAAAACTCTAGGCACCACTAGAGCTTGTCCATGTCATTTCCTAAACCTGAAAGGAATCTGGAGTTCTATAAGTCCCCAATGCTCCATTTCCCAAATAGCAACATAAAGAGGATATGTTTAAACAGTCTGTTTTCTGAATGAAGCAGTTAAACTGTGTGCACTGCTCTTGATAGTTATGCGTATGATGGCTTGCCATGGATTTGGGTGTGTGGTCTTCCCTCTGCCTCAGTGTATTTTGAGACTATCCTAAAGAAGCCTTTTGCCTACTATACAGTTCAGAAGGAACAAAGGTGTAATAAAGACTCACCTTGCCCAGCCCCACTGGGCAGGAACTAAGTAGTGTTCCTTACAACTCTTTGTATACTGCAGTAGTGACAAGCATCACGCTTCTGCAGTGGTGGACTTTCCCCACCCCGCTCCTAGGGCAAAGGTTCACAATGCCACCCCCCACAAGAAACTGCCCCCTGAACACAACACAACACAACACAACACAACACAACACAACACAACACAACACAACACAACACAACACAACACAACACAACACAACACAACACAACACAACACAACACAACACAACACAACACAACACAACACAACACAACATTTGCCCCCTTTGCCCAGTGTTAGGTCCACTGCTGTGCTTCTGAAAGCAGTGCCTTAAATACCACCCTATGATGGAAAAGGGAGTGGGGTCTAGACATCTCTGTTAAGCAGAGTTTAAAAGCAGAAGACCCTTTTTCCTGAAGTAATTCACTAACCCTGCCCTCTCCCCTTCATGGAAAAGTAAGAATTAGGGCTGTTTTACTTTAAATATCAACTGTAAGATTTCTTCTCTCTTGACCTGGAGTGATTGAGCCTGTAAGTGGGAACTTTAAAGCATCTGTGAGGCTAAATGGGGAAGAGGGAGGGGTGAGTTATGTTACTTATAAAATCTCCCCCAGCTAGTAAGGGAGGAGCCAAGTTTTCCTGGGTTCTGTTGAGTCTCTTGTTGGGTGTAACTTAGATTGTATTGAGGAGAAAGATCTACTAGATGAGAACTAATGTTTTCTTATTAGTCTTTTATGCTGTGTTTGTATGTCATATTGTTATTCTGCACCTTCTTGATACTATGTGCTTAAAGTCATTGTATGGAAATAAATTACCCTTCTGTTACTGATGTTGGAATACTTTAGGTTCATTTGGGTCCTATTGTTAGTATCTGGAAGTTGGAGACCCTTACAACCACATGGTTGCCTGTTGTAGCAGAAGGGGGCAGACAGTGTGTGTAATATCCCCCCCCCCCCTTAGATTGCTGCTGGGGATAAAACAGGAACAGAGGCAGAAAGCAGTTTCAAAGAAAATATGGACTCACAGTTTAAAGGACATCCCTTTTGTAGTTGACATTGATCCTAAACTTGAAGAATAGAGTGTATGTTCCCTGTCCCCTTTGCATCTGTGTGATAGTCCTTGTCATGTGGGCCAGGTAAGCAGCACATAGAGGACATGTCTCTCTCACTGCAAGGGAGAAGGAGAAAGGAAGTCAGAGACACAACTCCCACAGATTAAAAAGGGACAAAGAGCTTGGGGAGGTAGTCTTTTAACCCTTGAGACAATACACTGCTCTCTCTGGTGTCCCATAGGCTGTGTAGTAGCTATTTTCCAACACCCAGACAATATCTGTATCACCTTCAGTTAGCTGCAGGAAAAGAATGGAGCGATCTAAGGACAGAAAAGACAACAGGATAACTCTTTTGTCTTTACTCTGACCATGGGAAATGCAACATTCTCAGGGTTCTAGCCAAGTCCCATCAAAGCCTTGTCAGAAGTGATGGTAGCTGTGAGAAAACCGTTTCTAGATTGCCTCAGCCCCAAAGGCCATCTCATTCAGAATCCTGTTTCCCTCAGTGGCCCACCAGCGAACTCTGGGAAGCTCTACCACATCTCCCACCAGAAGGAAATGAAGCCATCTTACTCTCCAGCTGTTGTTCCTGTGAAACTGGTAGAGACAAATAGCTGCTGAATCTGGAGATAGCACATATCATGACTAGCTTTTCTTATTTGAAAAGTGTCATTACCTTGTGTTGCACATTTGCATGTAGTGTGCATTTTGAACCACACTCCTTCCATCAGGCTGGAATCTTCTTGAATTTCTTGACTGATTCTTCTTAAAATCCCCTCCATAGTATTGTATGATACAGTTCTTGTGTCTACCCTAGCTGGTGAGTGAATAGTTTTAAAAAATATTGTCCAACTCGCTTCTGTCAGCCCTTTCCTTTGCATTTTTCTTTTCACATTTCCCCAGTAAGAAGCAAGCTTTAAATGTCTGTAATTTCACTTCAAGTAATAGCTTTGCATGCCCTGGGATATTCTGAAGACTTAATTGCTATAACAGAGGCACAGAGCTCAATAGGGTATCCTATCATCACATTTCAGTTTCTGGGGAAGGGGTTGAGTATTTCTGTACCTTTATCACAATGGGATATCTCTTTACTTTCCACCCTACTTTGCTTTACATAAAAGTTATTCCCATCTCTAGGCCTCTGTAGAGATTTATTTGGCAAGTGCCACAGATTGCAACCTTCTGTTCATTAGCACCTATGAAGGTGAGAGAAAATATCTTGGTACTGTAATGGCTGAGGATTTCAGCCTTCTTTCAGTGTGGGTACTTTGCACAACAAACCCGCCCACTCACCCCCTACTCTTTTAACTTCTGCAGCCTTTTCTGAGAGAGAAATTCTGCATTCATTATTTCCATGCTACTGGCCAGTGAAAAGATCTCATTACAGATGAGGTTACAGCCAAATGAGAGGGGAACATCCACTCTCTGTCTTTCCCCATAACCCCCAGCTGTAATAAGATCCTTTCATAGGCTGGGAGTACAAAAGTGATGAGGCAATGAGCCTTTTGTCTTTCCCACTCTTCTCTGTAAGACGAAGGATGCTGTGAATCTCTCCCATCAAGCCTGGAGCACGGCAAGCGAACAGCAATTCTGAACTTCACTAGAGAACTTCTTCTATTTTGTCATTGATGTTTTCTTTCTGAGGATGTGCAAAGTTATTCTCTGTTATGCAGTTTCTAATTCTTGACGATCAAGCATGCAGCCCCTTATCCTGTGTTGTACAGTGACTCTTAATGATGACCTAATTGACCCATCAGGCTGAATACAAACACATATATATTCCTCCTGAGTGTTTGGCAAAACAGGCAAAACAGAATTAATTGGTTTAGAACAGGAATGGGCAAATATTTTGGCAGGAGGGCCACATCATTTCTCTGACACTGAGATAGGAGAAAAAACCATTTCAAATTTGAATAAATTTACATAAATACATTAGAGATGGACTTTATATGAATGAATGAATTTTGCTGAGCTTATTCACATGAGAACTATAATACAGGCATGTAGAACCACATGAGAACTATGAACTGTGTGTCACACACCTCTTACACAGTGAAAACATACAGACTAAGCCCAAAACACATGGTTGTTCAGAGGCAGTGGGGGGGGGGAGGATTAAAATAATGCCCAGGGAAAAGCAGAAAACACAAGGAGACATGAATTGATGCACTTGGGACAATTATGGATGTGCTGTAGCCAGACATGCAGACCAAGCCAGAAAACCGAAGGGGGGTATAAATAACTCCTGAGCACACACCTGCAGCCTGAGCACACACCTCCAATATAAAGCACAGTCACGGGCCAGTGCAGGTTCCAACAGTCTCCAATGGGCCATAGGCTGGGGATCATGAAGACTGGGGGCTGCCTGCGGGCCAAATTGGGGGTCCCTGAGGACTGCAAATGGCCCGTGGACTGGAATTTGCCCACCCCAGTTTAGAATAAAGATACCTAAACATATTGTGAAAAATCTGGAGGTCACTATTTTAAGGTCAGTGACATGAATTGGTCCATGTTTCGGATAGTACAACTGAGCACCTTATCTGTTTGATGGTTTCAGTAGATTTTCATTGACTGTTTTCAGTGAATGGTAGCCATTTCCTAAATGCATAGTCATTCATACTGCAAGCTTGTTCCAGGTAGGCTTCACTCCCAGGTAGCCTTGCCAGCTGTTGAATTAACTCCTGTAACAGTGCCTTTAACAGCAGTTATAATTGCTGGCCCACTCCAATGCTCTCTTCACACTGGCAAAAAATGCATTCCGCCAGCACAGGTTATTGAAAAGCAGCCATAAAGTACGCTCTGGTATCTCACTGAGTAGTGCACTGCCCAAGTGCCAGTGGGAAGGCTGGAGCCTTCTAGCATGTGTCACCCAACTGCTGAACACCTGTTGGAGCAGGTAAGCCAGTAGGGGTAGGCAGGAGGCTACTGAAAAAACTCCACAGTCAGGGAATTAGAGGACAGGTCCTCTCATAGATTGAGAACTGGTTGAAGACCAGGAAACAGAGAGTGGGTATCAATGGGCAATTTTCACAATTTTCAGAAGTGAAAAGCGGTGTGCCCCAAGGATCTGTCCTGGGACCAGTGCTCTTCAACCTCTTCATAAATGACCTGGAGACAGGGTTGAGCAGTGAGGTGGCAAAATTTGCAGAAAACACCAAAGTTTTTCAAGTGGTGAAGACCAGAAGTGATTGTGAGGAGCTCCAGAAGGATCTCTCCAGACTGGCAGAATGGGCAGCAAAATGGCAGATGCGCTTCAATGTCAGTAAGTGTAAGGTCATGCACATTGGGCCAAAAAATCAAAACTTTACATATAGGCTGATGGGTTCTGAGCTGCCTGTGACAGATCAGGAGAGAGATCTTGGGGTGGTGGTGGACAGGACGATGAAAGTGTCGACCCAATGTGCGGCAGCAGTAAAGAAGGCCAATTCTTTGCTTGGGATCATTAGAAAAGGTATTGAGAACAAAACGGCTAATATTATAATGCCGTTGTACAAATCAATGGTAAGGCCACACCTGGAGTATTGTGTCCAGTTCTGGTCGCCGCATCTCAAAAAAGACATAGTGGCAGGGCTTTTTTTCTAATGGAACGCGGGGGAACGGAGTTCTGGCACCTTTTTGCAGGGGCCTCTCCCCTTCAGAGGCATTCCAGGAGGGAGGGAGCAAAACAGAGGCATTCACTGGGTGAGTGCTGGGGGGTGCAGGGAGAGCGGGCGCCTGGCCCCTGCCAACCGCACAATGACCCCCTCCTGCCCCCATCTCCAAGCTCTCGCCTGAGTCCAGCCCGCCCCCCCTCCCCCTGCGCTCTGCTTCCCTGCGCAGCTTCCAAGCCAGTGGAGGGTGCGGGGGACACGCTCCGACACTGAGGAGGAGGATGGATAGCCAGCCAGCCAGCCAGGGAGACAGGCTGTGGCACCCACGGAATGCCCAGGTGGAGGAGGAGGGGAAGGAAGCTGGCTGGTGCAGCCCCCCTCCTGTGCCAATCTGCAGCAGGAGCCTAGGCATGTCTACTCAGAAGTATCATTGTGCTCAATGGGGCTTGCTCCTGGGAAAGGGTGCATAGCCTTGCAGCCTGAGAGCCCAAGCCTATGCATGTCTACTCAGAAGTAAGTTCCACTGTGTTCAGTGGGGCTTACTCCCGGGAAAGTGTCATAACCTTGCAGCCTGAGCAGACAGGCAGAGGAAGGGCTCTGAGGCTGCAGTCCTCTCCACACTTTCCTGGGAGGAAGCCCCACTGCCTCTAATGGGACTGACCTCTGAGTAGACAGGCACAGGATTGGGCCCTGAGGCTGCCATCCTATCCACAGAAAGCCCCATTCACTAAAGTGGACTTCTGAGTAGACATGCATAGGATTGGGCTCTTAGACTGCAATCCTAGGCACTTTCCTGGGAGTAAGCTCCATTGACTAGAATGAGACTTACTTCAGAGTAGACATACCTAGGCTTGGGCTCTTAATCCTGGCAGAGATATATATCTGCACCCATTTTCACATGCTAAGGGCAGGCGAAAAGGGATTCTACGTGGGTGGGGCCGCTGTGAGATACAGGAAGCTGGACTAGATACAGGAAGTTGGACTAGATGGGCCTATGGCCTGATCCAGTGGGGCTGTTCTTATGTTCTTAACAAGGTAGTAACAGGGATGGGGGATTGTGGAATGGTGGAAAGGGAAGGCAGTGAGGCAAGGGATGGGTGAATTGGGCCTGGGAAGGGGGTGGGTTCAGTGACAGTTACACCTTCTGTATTCTGATGTCCTTCCTGGGGGATTCACCTGCATGCTGGCACATGTCTGAGTTGACCCATAGCAGCTGCTGGGTATTACCCCAGGGAAGGGGAACAAATGTTCCCTTACTCCAAGGAGGCCTCCAGAGGCCAACACTTTCCTGAGGGATTCCCACTGACTTTCCCTGCTGAAGCCTCCAGATCCCCCCACTGGACACACTACACCTGTTTTTGGTGTGGCTGCACTAGCTGGGGAGGGGGGATAGAACTGGTAATCCTCCTTAGAATTGCCTATACTCTTTGAATCCCAGAAAAAGGTATGGTTTACAGCACAGCTTTTGTTCTGTTTTCTTTTGTTTGGCTCACAAGACTCAACTTCCAGGTATATGTTCATCTGCTCATCTCTACACAGATCCCTTCTCCCTTTATGGTGAGAACATGGTCCTTTTTTCCTGCTCACCTTCTGCAGAGGCAGCTTCTTATTGCTTTCCTGGTCAACTATTTTACCAGTGGATTTTATTACATGGATACTTGAATATATTCCTCACGCTCCTGTTCCAGGAGATTAAAAATAGTAATAATAAAGTCAGCCACAAGGGTAACAAAAGCTCCAGTAAAACTTCCTTTTTTCTACATAACTGTTAAAAGCACAAGAGTATATCTCCATTTGTGTTTTGTGTTAGGAAATCACTGCTTGAAAATGACTTGGTATATTAGCTGCTTTGAAATTGAGGCTATTCCTATTCCACTTTCCTGAAAGTAAGCCTCATTGAACATAATGGGACATACTTCTGAGTAAGCATGTCTAGGGTTGGGCTGTAAATTGTATTAATGGTGTGCAAGAAACAAGAATTTTTTTTTCATTACACAATATGTTTACATCATTTAAAGACTGGTTTGGTTTGGTACTTATAAAATAAATAAAAATTTGTAATTTTTTGTTTCATTTAATTACTCTTTTTTTGTTTCATTTCTTGCAATTTTCCCCCCATTTCCCTTACCTTTCACCCCATATTTCTTGCTTTGTGCTGGTTGCTATTGCGTATGGTATCATGACGGGCAGCTGAAGTCCTCTATTGAGCCAATTTGTGGTAGCCACCATTTTATTTTCCCTATATGCCCTATATGTAGCATCAATCCAGGCCAGGGCACTGCAGGGAGAAAATGGAAGCTGCCTATTGGAGTCATGTTTTTGTGGTAGATTCCATTTTGTTTTCTCACAATGCCCTGATCTAATGCTGCAGTTGTTACTTACTGGAATATAAATGCCACAAAATTGCATCCATTTTTCCCCCTGCAGTTCCTTGAACCAATGCTGGATCTGATGCATTGCGAGAAAATAAAATGGTGCAGCTGGCACCTATACAGTCTACTTTCCCTGGACAAGTTGAGCATTCCCCACTTCCAAATGTGTGACAAAATGAATGGAAATGAACCCTTTTACTTAGTACCTGTTCATTGCACATCACATTCACTTCATAATAAAATGGAAAATTAATCAATGCACATCCATAGTTTGTATGAAGAAAATCTGATTAGGACCACAGTCCTCAGGATAATTAGTAATAAGATCCATTGAAAGTCAGTTATTTCTGAGTAAACATACTTAAGAACATACATACAGTAAGATAAAAAAAAATGTAAATTATTTTATTTCAACGGAAGCACCACTTTTTATTTTACACTTTTGATTAGTCTACTCTTAACTGTTTTCTCTCTCCTTGAGATGGTGTGCGCTGCTGCATTTTAAGAATGTGCAAGAATAGCATGTGCCAAAGTACACTGTCCCCTTAGGCTTCCACATTCTTTTTCTACAGTTTCTTGAAATGCAAATAAAACACATCAATCATGTACAGGCAATTATTTGACAGTTCCTGTAAAGCACAAAATGTACTTCCAACCATTCTTTAAAAAATCGTACTGAAAACAATTACACAAAGCACACATCATTTACAGTTTGGTCCATGAAAATGTACCAGAAACTCACTGCTTGTTTCACTGCTAGTCTATTCTACTGAGGATTTGGTGGGATGTGGAATTTAATGGTAGAGGTCCAGTAGAAGGAAGCCTCTCCTCTTTAGTTTCCAGGCAGGATGTAATAACAGCAGCCAGCAAATGTTACATCAACACTTCTTGCCAGCTCTGACCCTGCTGTACTATACTACAGGACCATGTGGCTTCAGAGAGGTTAGCCTGTAGAGCAGCATCCAGGAGCCCTTCTGTAGCTTTGTCTATCAGCACAGTCTGTGACTGGATTTTTCAATTGTACGGGGACAACGCACTTTTTAAACGGCAAGTGACACATTGCTAAACAACATTTGAAAAGGTATTTTTTGTTGCGACATTGGCTAAGACTGCAATCCTATCCACTCTTACCTGGGAATAAGCCCCATTGACTATAAAGGGGCTTATTACTGAGTAGACATGCATAGGACCGGGCTCTAAAGCTCCAAGGACAGCTTAATTCACAAAACAGGTTCATTATTATTTTACAGGGATGTGGATACTTCTGTAATTCTCACCCAAATCGCTCCCATGATTGTGGACTTCCAAATTATCTGGTATTGTTTCCAAAGCAGTGAGTCCCTGGGTTCTTAGAGCTCCTACCACCATCTTAGGACAGTGGTTTTCAACCAGTGATATGCATACCATGAGTGGTACACCGGGCAGTGTTGGGTGGTACACGTAGCACCCACTGCCTGGCAGTGAGATCGCGAAGGGAGCTTCCAACAGTGATAGGAAGCTAGAGCTGGTGGGCAGAACTCTAGTGCATGGTATTTGAGTGCACAAAAAAGCTCTTCTGCTAGCCCCGAGTCTCTTACTAACCTTGGAAGCTCCCGTTCAGTCTCCGAACCCGGAAGTACCTGGCGATGATATAACTGCCAGGTACTTCTGGTGGTACTTCCAAGAATAGCGCAATTCTACATCGGGGGAGCAGTGTTGAGAAACGCTGATTTAGGGGCTTCTTTCTGCCAAGCAAGTCAGTGCAGAACAGGACACAGACAACAGTGCTACGTTTCTGATGCACGTGTCTGTGTTACTGTTCTTAAGTAGTTGTTTATTATTGCATCAATAAGATGGATTGTCTAACATAAAAACAAAGATGAGACTCAACTATGGAAAAATAATTCTGCAGTAGATGTCAATAAGCTGAACTCCATCAGCTTCAGAAGAAGTTACTGGCTGAAGCTCACTGAGAAGCTAGAGATAAATACATATCAAAACAGATTCACTGGTGCCCTTGTCAACACTACTGGGAGAAAAGGTAAAGAGTAAAAATCAGTTTGCAAGAGGGTTCTGTTACAAGAAAATGAAACTGGATAATGGCCACTTGCTGCATCAGCATTTCCCCCTTCTTTTTTTTCTTCTCTCTTTATATTTACCACCCCCCCCCCCCCCCAGTAAGTAAGCCTTCTTCCTTGACTTTGGTCATTATCATACTTTGAGAGGCAGTTATTCTGGGGAGTGTTGGCTGTGGGTGAGCCCTGTTTGCTTAACGGGTGACTGGAGGTGCATGAAATGGAGCAGATGCTTGTAGAAATGGGTGTGGCAATGGGTGGTGAGGCATCTGGTGAGTGTTACTGCAGTGGTTGCCCTCTTCAGAAACAAAAGGCCAAGCTGCTGCAGTCTGTCTACTAGGGCCACTGCTCTTGCTTGAGCACCAGGTTTTCAATCAGCCTACTCTGTCCTCTCCATCACATCATGAGTTTTCACCTAGGCAATGCATTTGTGACTATGGGGTTTGGGAGGACAGGGAATTGATGAGTGGCCCAGACTCTTATTTTTTCCACCTTATGCCAGGTCTTAGCTGGGCTAGGTGGAATGCCTTCTCTCATCCTTAATGGGTTTATTAGACTTGTGGCCAGGTCTGGCAGGAGTCTTCCACCTTTTCCCCCAGTCCCCACAGAACTAATCTTACAGTGAAATTGCCCTTCCACTGGGTGGGTATCTCATCCAGCAATCAAGGGAAAAAAATGGAGGTGTGAGTGCATCAATATATTTAGGCTGCTCCATTAGGAGCTTGAGACTTTTCAGGGCTGATAAGCTAAGGAGGGATCAGGAAACAGCTTGAAAGTGGATGATTGACTGCAGCTGGGCTATCTGGCTCTCAGGGTCTACCATACACATGGGTCTTGTCTTGCAGGTTTGTACTAGCAAGGCCACATCCCTTCACATGGTCTTTCGTGGTAATTCTGGATTGTCTTATGTGGACACTTTTGACATGTCTGTGCAATCTCATGGTGGGCCATAACATCAGCTGTGCACTTGGGTTTGCACTTCTGGTTATAGTTCTTACATAATTTCAGTGGGATGTCTTTCTGATGGGCAGAACAGCTCCTAGAGGCTAAGTTCCAGGTTCATGGGTGGAATGGGTGTTGGGGTGCACTTCAAGGGATGCTGGTGTTACACAAATGGTCAAGTGAGTGGATTCACTGGGCATCACTGCAGATCTTACATTTATGGAATTGTTTTCCATTGTGGTTGCTGTCCACATTTGGGGAAAGAGTTCAGGAATTCAATAGTGCATTTTTAGTATGATAACCATGCTGTTATCTTTGTTGTCAACCAACAAATATCTAGATCTGCAAGAGTAATGAAGATAGTCAAGGTCTTTGCACAGCACTTCAGTGGCCAGGCACGGTTCAAGTTTGCAAAATGGAATTGCCAATGAAGAGGTGCCAATTTTTCAAGAATTGGTACCATTTGCACATCTAGACCAGGAAGTGCCAGCTCAGTGGCTCTGGAGCCTTGGCTCACTAAGACACATAGAGATGTTTGGGAGTCCTTAGCACCCAGCCAGCTGTACAAGGAAAGTGCAGGAATTGTGTGCATTTCTATGTTGGTTTTGGGGGAAATTGTTGGTTCCTCCTGTGCACCTGATGCAATTTCTGGTCAACTGAAGGGAGCAGGTAAACTGTGGGTATGCTGGTTATCTGGAAGTGCTTGCTTTCTATTCTAAGGTTTTTTAGATTCATCAGGTGATTTCATGGTGAGGAGGATGCCTGAAGAGTGGGCCAGTGGTTACAAAAACCCACGGTGGATAATGTCCTGGTGCTCTACAGATATTAGCAAGTCTGTATGAGATCTTTGGTGCACTTAATTCTTCTGACCATGAGATTGCACTGTTTGAGGCAGCAGCTCTGGTTGCATGCTTCGGACTTTTCAACCTGGGGACTACCTCAGTAGGAGCAAGCAAGACACCTCTGATTCTGCTTTTCAAGTCAATTACCTCACTTCGGTGCTGGGTGGGATGGTTGGAACTTTGATTACAGCATTCAAAGATGGATCAGCAGGTTCATGCAAAAATTCCAGGTTCAATTCCTGGAAAATCCAATTTAAAAGTCTCCCAAGGAGCAACTGAAAAGAACTTCTGCCTGAGACTCAGGTTAGTTACTGCTGGTCCAAAGAGACAGCATATGGTTTGGTGGACAATGATCTGATTCACTTTATAGCTCTTCTGGCTAACAGCCCAATACAATTGGGCTGATCTGCTGAGAGGGTGAGTGTTCTGCCAGCACTGTAAGAGACTGCCTTGCAGCAGTTGCAAAAGCCTCTCCAGCACTCCATGAAGCAAGTCTGCTGGAAGGGAAGCTGGAGCAGCCCTGCACATGGTGATGGATTGCTGAAGGCCTGCCAACCCAGATACGCCATTGGGGGGCGGGCAGAATGGGGTGGCAATGGGGGGTGGGGAGAATGGCAGTTCAGGTCTAAGAAGGGGATAGGTTTGGTCATATCTGCCAAACACAAACCCCCTTCCCGGACTCAATTCCCCAACCTAGATTCATGCTGACTTGTGTCAGTGATTTCATTGATGCAGGTCAGAGTAGACCTGGCCGGATTGGAGGCTTATGTCCAGATAAGGGAACAATTTTTCCCTTACCCAGAGGAGACCTCCCCCCCTTGCAGGATGAGCGCAAGCCTGTTTGCTGCAATTACATTGGGAGAAGGATAGAATTGGGCTGTATGAATTAATATTGTAATGTCACTCCAGTTCTGGAAAAGATCATTCTGCATTATGATACAAACCTACACCAAAAATAATTACAATTGGCTGTTACAATTAATTAATAATAATTAGATATAATTAAAAAAAAACCCATTACAGTAAAAACTCAAACTCCTGATGCAATGGAATGGAAAATTTCCCTGGAAATATATGAAACCACACACTTCATATGTCTACCACTTAGGGCTCTTGGAGAAAGAAATGGGTACAAACGTTACAAGGAAGTACATGTTATGGCAGATTTCTCTGAACATTGAGACTCTGTTAGACTCTATTAGACTTGTTATAAAAAAAAATGTTAAATGAATGGTAGGTCAAGCACTGCAGTTTTGTTAATTTGTCATGAAGCCGAAAAGTGTGGCACCAGTTCGAAAACCTGCCATGCTTTCAGTAAATGTCCTTACTAGACATGGATGTCATATTCACATCCTTGCACAATTTCAACCTTCAGATTCACAACTACTCTCACAACATCCACAATATTTTGCGTCTTGAATTAAATCATTTTTATACTCACTGGTTTCAACCAGCCCTGTTATTTTTTGCAATATTTTCATTAGTCTGGAACCAGAGCATCTTTGGTCTCACGCACCAAAACAAAACAAAAACCTACAAACATATGTGAGAATGACTGTGCACCTTTGCAACTGTAATCAACCCTAGGGTGCAATGTGTGTGAGAGAAAAATGCATATAAAAACAACAGACGGCTGAAGGGAGGCATTCATAAGAATGAAAGAATTGCAGGGCAAACAGACATGGCCAGATCTCAAATAGGCAGATGGATTGACTGGGAACCGATTCCCTGATTCCAGCCTAGAGCCAGATCCAGCTTAGAAGTAGTACTAAAATCCAGGCATATGCAAAAATGACAATTCTGTAGAGTTGACTAGGGAAAGGTGTGGAAATGGGACAATAGGTGATATGGATGGGATTGACCAGTCAGGATTGACCAAATACTTATTTGGAATTCACACAGGGCTCACATAGAGGAAGAGATTGAACGGTATTGCAGGGGAAAAAAGTCAATTTTTTGAAACCAGTTGCAAGTGTTCTACCATAAAAAAAAGACTTTGAGAAAAGCTCAGAGCTACTGGTGAGTAAAAACCCTGTCTCATGCTGTGACTAACCTTTTATTTCACACAAGGGACTCTCCACCAAAGGCCACTGTCAAACCAAGTTGTAGCATTCATCTTCAGTAGCGTATTCCCTTCTGCTTGGGATTTAAAGGAAGCTGCTTTAGTTGCTGGTATATTATGCCACTAGGTGGGGGCAAACCAAAGGTCAGCCTATGCAGGGACTTCCTTTTCCCTTTTATGGTATGGTATTGTGTCCACATGGAGATTCCCTATTGTACAAACACATCGAAGAGGAAGTGCTTGCATCCATATAGTGGCTGCCATATACGGTCCACATCAAAGACTAACAAATAAAACACAACTGAGAGACATTCTTTCCCCCTACTGTAAATATGATACTTTATAATTGTTATGAGGAAACATTTTTGACAGCATATCATCATCCAGTTAGCTCCAAAAACAAGCAATTAAAAAATAAGAAAACAACCATTTGCAATACTTCCAGTTCCATTAGTAACTTTGAAGGCACTTATGCCTCTCTCTTCTACACATTATTAATATGTGGTACTAGAGAATAGCATCAACTCTCCTTTTGTGATTCATTCCCTTCCTGCACCATTTAAATACAGTAAATAGATTAGCATGTAAATCCAGACTCTAATATTAGTGTTCCCCTTCCCCAACTGATGAATGAATAGTCATTAGGGAATTTGATATTATCTGCATAAAGTCAGCTTTACAACGAATAGGACTTTATGTTTGTGAATACCATATGCAGAAATTTCGCAAGACACAGCTAATTATTTAGCCCATTTGGTTTTCTTTTGTGTTTTATTTAACTAAATATTTATATGCCCCTTTTTTCACTTTGCTGTCCTTGAAGTAGCTCATGACTATAAGATTCCTTAAAAAAAATCAGAGAACAGCCTTAGAACTAACAGTATAATCATAAAGTAATAAAAACAGAGAAAAGCAGCAGCAGAAAATTAAAGATTTAGGGCCCAATCCTAGCCAACTTTCCAGCTCCAGTGCAGCTGCAATGCAGCCCCGAGGTAAGGGAACAAATGTTCCCATACCTTGAGGAGGCCTCTGTGACTGCCTCCCCACCACAGGATGCAGTGCAGGCCCCATTGGCACAGCTGCACCAGCACTGGAAAATTGGATAGGACTGGGCCCTTAAAAAGATACTGCACAAACCAGCAATAAATAAGAAAAGCAGTAAAAATAGCAAGCACTGATTAAAATGACGGCACATAAACTAATCCTTGAACGCAATTAGTGAATAACAGCATGCTCCAAACTCCAGCTTCACAGCCCAGTGCTAAAGCTGGCAGCTCTGCCAGGTGCAGTGGCACAAAAATGGCTAGTGCTGCATCCAGCAGCACCACCGAGGCTGCCAGAGGTCTCCTTGGGGGAAGCCCCACAGTGGTGCTTCTCAGGTCCGCAGCAGCTATTTTGACAGTGCAGACTTGAGAGAAAACGCTGGTCGCACCCCATGCCACTCTTGCCCCAGTTCCTCCCCTGCACCCCGAGGCCCTCACCATTGCCTGGAGCTCTTACCTAACTCCTGGCAGTGTCCAGCCAGCGCTGAGCTCAGTGCCGACTGGTGCTGGGTCAGCGACGGAGCTGACTCCACACAGGGTGTCGTGGACATGTGTTATGGCCCATTTGTGACACCCAGCGCTGGCGCTGGAGTTCAGCACGAGTGCTGCACTCTTTAGGATTGGGTCCTCAGCCACCACAGCAGCCGCTGCACCAGCCAAAGATGTCACAACATGCCATAAAAATGTTTGCCATCCCTGGAGAGTATGCTGCACCAGTGGGGAGGCTGCTGCACTGGCTGCACTGGCCAAAGCTGGTGTTTGGATCATCTGGAATGAAGGATATTTTTTTCAGCAATACATCAAAAATTATACTCTTTGACTGATTTGTTCTTCCATCATCAGCACAGAGATGGCTACCTACTGTGGTTATTCTGAAATGTGTACATTCCCTTGCACTCCAAATATTGCTGTGCATTCATCATTTACAATAATTTTATCTCTGATACTAGTCATATGTTAAGCAGTGACATATTGGGAAATAGCTGTGCATCACGCCCCTCTGTACATACAATTACTGTTTTATTTTTAGATCAGTACTAGATGCTGAAACGTATGTATACTGTCATACCCATTCATTGTATTGATTAGCAATCAGCAGTTCCGGTGAGCCTTTTTTATACATACATCATAGCTACGCAAAAGATGCTTTTTTGAGTGAAAAAGATGTCAGCAGTGAGAAACGGAACAGGTTTTTTTGCATCAGGTCATAACGTGCAACATTTCAAGCTGCATTCAATATTGAATTCAATATTCATTCATATGCATTCGTAAAGGCAAACAATAATGTGCAAAACCTTTCAAACCTTGATCAGAATCATGTCCACATGGAAGCTTTAGGGCTACCTGAAGTGAGCCTGCCTCCTCTGCTGATGCCACCATCCCCTTGGCCATCTGGCTGCTTGGTAGAGCAACAAGGTAGGCATGAAAAGGCAGAGTGTGCCAATCCTGCCTCTAGCCTTGCCCCCTTGCACTGACTCTAGTGCAGTGGGTTCCTCCACATACGTCAATCTGTCCTGTTTTACACAAGTCTGGCACAGAGGAAGGGAGGCCATGCCAGAGCTGCAGGCAAGAGGCAGGATCAGGGATGGAATCACTTTTTTCCTCCTCTTTCTGCCTGCCTGGCTGCTTTACCAGGCACCCCTCACAGTCTGCCACTCCCTCCAACTCACTGCTCAATGTGACTGGTTCAGGCAGCTTATGGGCTGGCCAGCTCTGGTCTGAATCATGGAGAAAAGGAAAACCACTAGACACACAACAAAATATTGCTGGGGCCCATCTTATGGTTCATAAG
Source organism: Tiliqua scincoides (assembly GCF_035046505.1). Classification (NCBI taxonomy): domain Eukaryota; kingdom Metazoa; phylum Chordata; class Lepidosauria; order Squamata; family Scincidae; genus Tiliqua; species Tiliqua scincoides. The sequence goes on from NC_089821.1 coordinate 83,667,500, forward strand.
GACTATACAAGCAGGGTTAGGCAAATACTCCCTGGCAAATGCTGGTCCCCTCGCCTGGTGACTACCTGGTCCTACCTGCTTCCCTTACCTGGTGTCTTACCTAGTCACATGCCAACTCCTCCTACTCCCCAGACCGGAAAACAAAGTGTTGAGGAGAGTGGTGGTTTAGAGCAACAAGCGTCTCTCTAGCACACCATTTCCCTCTCCTCCGCGAAACCCCTTCCGTTCTACCCCCTTTTCCAATCCAATGTACAGGAAGAGGCAAAGAAGCAGTAGAGGCAAGTGTGTGAATGGAGGTGGACTCCTTCTGCCATCTCTGAGCCCAAGCCTCTGTATGCCTTCTCCGAAGTAAGTCCCATTTTAATCAGTGGAGCTTACTCCCAGGTAAGTGTGGATAGGATTGCAGCATTAGGCAACTGCCTCATGAATGGACCAGCCCTGCACATAAGTCTCCCTGTAGAGATCTGTACACATGATATTGGGAAATACTAGCATAGGAGTGCTGGTACTATTGTGGTACAGATGGTGGGTAGACTGAAGTCTAGTAATCACTTGAGCAAAAACAGATATACCTTGTGTTACTGCTGGATCATTTTAACCTGGGTCAATGAGCTTCTTGCAGTAGCTCTTTAAATTCTGAGTTTAAAAAGACCCTCCTAAATATGGTGCAACATTTTTTTTGTTACAGGTATTAAAAAAAATACTTTTACCACTCACGAATGTCAAAACATGGCTGTTGAATAACACTTGACATTAAAGTGATACAAGTGTGGCATTAGATGAGCTTCAGATAACTGTAATAGTCTAGTTTTGGTGGGTGGATACTCAATGAAGTACACACAATTTCCTCAGATGATACTTGGTGGAAATGGTGAAGAGTAAGATATGTTTAAAAATTATTCGATGAAACAAGATTCAAATGAGATCATGAAATTTTCTCCACACCAGTTAAAGCACAGGGGGTGCATTTTGTCATCATTCCACAATATGTTGCTATCTTGAGCGAAGGGGTGGTGTTTTGGTTTTTCTTTATAAAGGGAAAAAAGTTAGGTGACAGAAATGTATAGTACTTTGACAGAAGGCCTGAGGCATCTACAGATCCTGACTGCTGCACGGATTATGGATTTATTTCTGCTCAGGGAAAATTTATTGCATATATAAAAAGTGGCGATATGCCAAGACCAAAGGATTTTTAGGTGCCATTTTCCATGCAATTTATCGTTTTGTATTGAAGAATGCTTTTTTCAGTCTCAAAGGCTGAGGGGGCTATGGTTACCAAATAAATATTGTTTCTGGAGAACTTGTGCAGCAGAAAAACTTGAGGTAGCTTTATAAGTGTTTTGCTCAATTAAAAATTTAGACATGATTACTTGAAATAGCTCAAAGGTTAAGTTATAAATCAGTACTTGGGTCAGTGCCTTACTGGAGTTAGGTTACACTGCATGTGTGTTGGGGAAAAGAGGATATTTATAACCAGTAGGACTGAGCTGTTAGTAAGATCTAAATGTCTTCCTGTATGGGAAAAATCAATATTTGTCTGGGCACCGTCCAATGAACACTCGAGACAACACACGTGGGAGAAAGGGCCACTTTATTAGCACTTTAATGCAGAAAAAGGCTGAGACCTGCAGTTGCAGGGGCAGCAAAACGCCTGTGTAGTGCGGAGGCGGGACCACTGGGCGGCCCTAGAACCAACTCTGTCCCCCAGGCAGGATGTGCACCCAACTCCAAGCTGCGCCCCGTTCTTTGGCAACACAGCCCATCCAGGTCTGTCCCTTAAGGGGAAGGCAGCCGGACCGCAGGCTGTGCCACCTCGAACCACTGAGCCTCTGAGGAGAACCCCTGTGGTCCCGGCCAGGGCCCCAGTCAATGCCCTCGTGCCGCTGAGCCCCTGAGGATGGCTACTGGGTTCTGCCCTGCCTATGCTGCCTGAAGGTGTACTCCAAAGTCCCAAGCACGCCTCTAACGCACCACCTGCCTGCATAAAGTGACCAATTATATTTATAGGGGCGCATCCCTGTACCCATGGCAGTCTGGGGTAGGCGAAAAAACTGCCTACCATCCTCCAATCTTGCCAGGCAGCAAAAAATTCCTACCCGGCCCCAAATGGCAACCAGCACAACTCAGACTGCGTAATGGGTGGGTGGGTGGGTGTCCACTTGGTGCCCACAAGCAAAGAAGGAAGAGGAGCTGTTGCTGTGTCCTTAAATTACCTCTGATCCCACCAGCCACAGCCCTCTGCCAATCCCCTCATGGAGATTAAGTTTCTCTTCTTCTAATGCCATTTTTTCCATTTTTCCTTTGAATTTTTTCATTTCTTTCAATTTTCTATTAGAAAGTGGAGGATGAGATTTCTTAGAACACAAATGCTCAAATATAACAAAGATGTTGTGACTATTATATAAGGAAAGGTACGCTGTTCTGCAGAATTGCTATGCATAAAATAATGACATTTTTACTGTATTGCAATACAAATGGTTCACCTTGTTGGTGTCCTCAGGAATCCAGGCTGTTCCAGGTTTGCAACTCAAGCTCAGTTTGGATTTTAAGTTTTCTATGAAACATGTACTGCAAAATGTTTCTTTGTCCATATGTACCTCGGCTGTCAGCTTGTTAAAATTCTGATTGAGAGTGCAGTGATACAATCAGGGCTGGCCTATCCATAAGGCTGACTAAAGCGGTCACCTCAGGCAGCAGATTGGCAAGGGACACACACCTTTGTCCACCCACTGTCCTCACACTGTTCAGTGTACCAAATATTCTTACTAGAGAGAGCAGAAAAAGTTACCATGAAGCTTGGCACTAGTGAAAGCTATTTTAGCACAACTGCTAAGAACCTGAGCAGGACTGGGACACAGTTTCCTCGTACCTGAAGGGGTACATAAGATACCTCCCCCTTTACCTGGTGGTGCTCTATGGTCTTCAACCTATTTCATTCTTGTAAGTTGCCGTGATCCAACAACTGAAGCTTCATGACCCCACTGGATCCCAACCCCAAGATTGAAGAACACTGCGCTGGTACATTATGTGGATAGGATTGGGTCGTAAGAGTCCCTCAGTCTTTTCCTCTGTAATTTGAACACTGACTCACTGCCCAATCCTGAACTGCCCGGTGCACGTGGTGCCAAAAATGACTGCTGCGGCATCCTAAGCGCAATCCAAGGAGCACGAGCATCCCCTTCCCCCGGGTAAGACACATAGCCCCACAATGGGGCTACTCAATTCTACAGCAACCCGTAGAATCTACGGCAATGCTATACTCGTAGAATCAAGAGCCTCCGTGTCAGGCAGATGGCCCAAAGCAGAGGCTCAGGATCCAGTGGAGTGGAGCTCCACCAGTCCCACCTCCCTCCCACCAGCTCCCTCCCCCAGCACGCCTTCTCCTTGCTGGTGCTAGTGCCTTACAAACATACCTTTGGCACATTTGCAACAGTGCTCGCCGGCAGTAAGCTGGCGTGCACTGGTTAGGACTGGGCCCTCAATCTGTTTGTCAGAACATCTGTCTACTCAGTGGTATTCAGTAACATATGCACCAAATAGTTAGAACTTTGTGAACTTAATCTTTAATACTAACAATGTTTTAAGACTTGCAGGATTTGATATTGTATCAATGGTTACAAATACTTGCCTGCCTAATTTGGGTGTTTATAGCATTGAATCTAATACCAAACACAGACAACTTCACATTCATAGCAACAGCTGATTTCCCCCCCCCCCCCTTAATAATAGCAGAGTCCATCAGAATATTCATTTTTTACTGCTCTTATGCTTCTGGCTAAGTCAAGGGTCAGCTTTCAACAGAAAACAGAAGAAGACTGGAGAGCAGTGAAACTGCCAAGAATCACAGTGAACAAGAGAATTTGCTATAGAATGGCATGATGCATTTAGACAGAGAATTGGGTCAAGATAACATGTAGGTTTAAAGAATGTGAACAGGGAATTCAGTGGACCTTCAACTGAAATTTAGAAATGTTCATCCATTTTCAGGAATGATTCCTGAACATTGTAAAGAAGAAAATACATTACTGGGGTATCGGCTGTCATTGAAAAAATAAAGATATGCTTCTCAGATTTAGAATGGAGGCTTCTATGATAAAACTACTCCTTATTATGAGACCCACTTGTCCTTTCTTTCATGTGTGTTTTGGTTTAAAATAATGTTACAGTCTTGAGACATTTTTTTCTTTTACCATAGTAGATAAATTGGTGGTAAAAATTTGAAAGGATTTTCAACCCTGACTTTGTAGCCTGCATGAATCAATTGAGAAGTTCACCTAAAACCCATGTATATTGCTAGGATCAATGAGGTGCTATAGTGAAAAGTTAAAGTGTTTTTCCTTGTTACTGACACCTGCAAAAATGGAAGAAATGTGTGCTTATGGTTTTAGGTTATTTTTTATCTCTGTTCTCTGATTTATTATATTGTGATGGTAGAACACAGTAGCACTTACTTCCAAGTAAATATATATAAAAGATAATGCTGTTGGGGTTGTCCTCAAGTGTAAGACCATAGGGTGTTACGGGCTTTAGTCTGTGTGTCCAGAAATGTTTTCTTCCTTCCAATTCCCCAAGATTTGATGGTTTTTCAACAAGAACTACTTCTAAGCCAGAGAGAGTGTGGACATCAGAATTAAAATGTCTACCCAGCTCTTTTCTTTGCTGTTATTGCTGATTCATGATTCTTGAAATGTGCTTGAAGGTCTATTGCTGTTTTGCCAGCATACTAAATGTGGCATTGATAATGTATAAGACATGGTGAACTTGCAGTTGTTGTTCTATTTTGTAAAAAATGTTGTACCAGTTGTTGCGCTTTGGCAAGTGACCAGTTTCCTATGATAAGTGCAGGTGATGCAGCATCTGGATTCACTGAGGTATGATCCAGGATTGGTGATGGATGGTTTAATTTCAGTTTAAGATTAGGAGACTGGTGGAAGGTGATGAGAGGTTCACTGATGGCTATAGCATGGTACGATGAGTTGGCTACCAAAGTGAATCACACATAGAGGACATCCCATCTTTAGAAGATGCTACTTACTTCATGTTGGTCTTGTAACCCAGGTGGAGTCTCGTTATTCGAGAGGGTTCTGTTCCCAGAACACACGTGGATAGCAAAAAATGCACTAAAACAAATCCATTTAAAAACAATGTCCTTTTGCTCAGCAATTTAAAAACAGCCTTGCTGACCTTTTTTAATGCACGCAGAGGTAATCCCTCCATTCCCCGGGAGCCCAGCACTTGGAAAGAATGGAGGAGGTGATAAATGACTTGCATTCTTTCATGTGCTCAGGGGGAAGGGGAGGGTCACTTGCCTAGGAGTGAAGCTGTTCCAGGTGCCTAGAGGGAGAATGATTGATGGATTGTCTACTGGCTGCCCTCTCCCGCATTAACAAGGCTTTTCTTTTTTCCCCTTTGATTTAAAGGGCCCTTCTCATCACATTGAGATAAAACAGTGGATGAAAAATCCTTGGATACTTAGGTTATACCTGTATTTATCCTTGTCATTGTACATAACATTGAATTTTTAGAATCAAGCTGCAGGCTATGTTCCCTTTTAAATGAAGCAGGTAGCAGGTACTCCAGACCAAGTAAATGGGAGCATCCATTGGTTTACAGTATAGATCTTGTTTTGCTCTGTTGTGAAGAGATTTCAAGGATGGGGTTTTGTGATTTCTCCATATGAATTTAATAACTAGATCGAAAGGGTTGATATACTTCTTAAATTGTCCCAAGCTTTCTTTGCCACTAACCCAGATTACAAAGACACCATCAATAAAATTTCACAGAAGCGGTTTTTTAAGAATTATCCAACTTGCCCATGAACCAATTGGCATAAAATGGAGCCATGCATATGCATGAAGCCACAGCTGTGCTTTATAAACAAACTTTTCTCTGGGCAGGAATAATGTTATTACTTATATAAAGGTACTCAGACAACAAAATCTGTCTAAAACGTATATCACAGCAGCAGGCTGCTCCTCTATTCTATGCCCGTGAGCTTCAGTGTTCTGCCCAAGCCCTGAAAGAGATGCTAGGAGCCCTGCAAGCAGCCATGGCAAGCAAACAAGGAACAGCTGTCAGCACAGAAGCTAACAGTGGTCTTTAAGTGGCTGGGGAGCATACAGAACGGGCAGGAGAAAGACAGGAGAGAGCGCAGGACAGGCAGAAGGAGAAAGACCCAGAAAAGAAGGGAAGCTGGCAGAAGCGGTCAGAAGGGAAGAGGTGAAAACACTAGAAAGAATGAGGCAAAGAGGAAGGGTGGACTGGAGAAGGACTGGAAGAGGGAACACTAGGAGAGAAGTAAAGGAGAACGTGAAAAGGAAGGAAGAGGGGAAATGTCCAGAACTCAAAGCCCTTCCTCAGGCAGTGAAAGAAGCCTGCATTGCTCAGGAGCCATTCTATGGTGGAAGGCTCTTGGTGGAAATGGAGGTTATTTATTTATTAATTGGCAGTGTCACCTGGGCTCAGCCCCGGTGGCCAGGCGTTCCTCAGGAGAAGGGGTCTCCTCATGGGTAGGGGCCTCCTCTGGGGGGGGGACTGGGCCCCCAGGCGGGACATCTCCCTGGGAGTAGGGCCCAGGGCCTCCTGGGAGCAGCAAACAGCCACATGGCCGGAAAGGGTGGGGCCGGCCAAGCCAGAGGCTGGCTTCATAAGGGGCCTAGGTAACCTGGGGAGAGGTCACTCCTCTCCAGGCAGCAGTAGTGCTGGAGGGAAGGCCAGAGGTGGTAGCAACCCTGGCCTTATTTGGATGATCCAGGACCCGAAAGGGATTTTGACTGCCTCAGCCATTGAGAGAGTGAGCCGGGACTGGGAGCTCCCAGACCCGGGACCCGCCTGGGCCCCTGGGGTGACCTCAGGAGATGCGAGGTTACAGACACGAGGACTCACAGTTAACTCTCCCCAATGGTGGCCAGCTGATCGAGGTGCAAACACTGAGGTACCTGGGGTCCTCCTGAGGACATCTGGGCTGACCCCAGACACCAGTACTGCAGCGCCCGGGAACCCATATCCCTGGGCAACAGGCACCAGCTGGAGAGCTCTGCCTGGAACCTCAAGGGGTCGGGAAGGGTCAGGGAACGATCCTATCGTGTGCCGTCGGCACATGTCTATGTAAGCCAAAAAGGGCCTGTGACATAACAGGGCCCATGAATGTCAAATGGTTGACTCAAGTAAACGGCCTGTGCAAAACGGCCATGTCTGTCTCTCGTTCTTCTCTCCATCGACAACAGCTCTTCATCGACAGGGTAAGCCCCCCCGTGCTCGGTCACTCACCAAGGAGCGGGGTCTCTGCCCGCCATGGACATTACAGGCAGCTAGGCTAGACAGCCCTTTCAGTCACATAAGAACATAAGAACATAAGAACAGCCCCACTGGATCAGGCCATAGGCCCATCTAGTCCAGCTTCCTGTATCTCACAGCGGCCCACCAAATGCCCCAGGGAGCACACCTGATAACAAGAGACCTCATCCTGGTGCTCTCCCCTACATCTGGCATTCTGACTTAACCCATTCCTAAAATCAGGAGGTTGCGCATACACATCATGGCTTGTACCCCATAATGGATTTTTCCTCCAGAAACTCATCCAATCCCCTTTTAAAGGCGTCTAGGCTAGACGCCAGCACCACATCCTGTGGCAAGGAATTCCACAGACCGACCACGCGCTGAGTAAAGAAATATTTTCTTTTGTCTGTCCTAACCCTCCCAACACTCAATTTTAGTGGATGTCCCCTGGTTCTGGTATTATGTGAGAGTGTAAAGAGCATCTCCCTATCCACTCTGTCCATCCCCTGCATAATTTTGTATGTCTCAATCATGTCCCCCCTCAAGCGTCTCTTTTCTAGGCTGAAGAGGCCCAAACGCCGTAGCCTTTCCTCATAAGGAAGGTGCCCCAGCCCCGTAATCATCTTAGTCGCTCTCTTTTGCACCTTTTCCATTTCCACTATGTCTTTTTTGAGATGCGGCGACCAGAACTGGACACAATACTCCAGGTGTGGCCTTACCATCGATTTGTACAACGGCATTATAATACTAACCGTTTTGTTCTCAATACCCTTCCTAATGATCCCAAGCATAGAATTGGCCTTCTTCACTGGGTCGACACTTTCATCAACCTGTCCACCACCACCCCAAGATCTCTCTCCTGATCTGTCACAGACAGCTCAGAACCCATCAGCCTATATCTAAAGTTTTGATTTTTTGCCCCAATGTGCATGACTTTACACTTACTGACATTGAAGCGCATCTGCCATTTTGCTGCCCATTCTGCTGCCCAGTCACACACCTCATGCGCCATCCCTTCCTTGTTCTTGATCCAACAGAAGAGCTATCTGACTGATAGCAAACTGACAGCAGTAATTCCTGCATCATCACAACATGATGAGCTTCTTTGAACAATATTCTGAAGCCACCATTGGTCCCTTGCAATTAAGGATGTGCATGCTTGCAGTACACACAGGACATTTAGCAGTGTGTGTAGAGGGGTTAATTGTTCAAACAGCCCCCCCCCCCAATTAAGAAAAATGGCCTAGATGTGAGGGGAGGATCAGGCAGCCCAATCCAAACTTGTGCTGGAACAGGCAGGCCGAGTGGCCTGCGCTGTATACAGCACAAGGTACATAATGGCTGGAGAGAAACTCAGGATGAGGTGATATTTCCCCTCATCTTGTTTTGTGCTCCAGAAATGGAGCCACCTCCTTTCTAAACTCTTGCCACACTCTCCCACCCTCAACGCTGAACTTGTGCAATCCAAGCGCTCCATTTGGATTGTGCTCTTAATTAAATGGAATAGTTGGATAGAACATTCATTCAAACTCACCCTATGTGAGGAATTGTGGGGGGGGGGGGAACAGGGGAGGTGGCAACTAAAATTTTGCTGATCCACTAAAAAAGAAATGAAAGCCAAGCTTAAGCCTTGCTTAAGTTCTCAAAACTGGGCTGGTCCTGGACTACTGTGAGCACAATATGCATTTTAAACAGAAGCAGCAGTAGTAGATTCATGTTGAAGATTTGAGAGAGTAATCCAGGAATGTATCGACTTGTCTCTTATTAAAGTTATTGTAGTCACCATTTAATTAATCTATATAGCACCATCAATAAAAGATCAAGCTGCAGAAGAAGGGCTTTTATTTCCTGTAGCAATTCTGCTGCATTGTATTAGCAGATTTTCCTCTGAAAAGCAGTGTGCTGCTAAGATCCATTCTGAAATGTAAAAGAAAGCTCTATATATAGGCTTAAAATGGAGGGAGGTTCAAAGGGAAAATAACATCAGAGTTTTTGCTATGACATGTACGGCAAGAATCACCCCATACCTGCCAGGGGCACCAAAAGGGTTTCTAGAGATTACGCCTGGTCAGGGCTTCAATTTTTATCTTATTCAAGAGGCAGCAAATGCTAAAAAGCAAGAAACGCCAGTGTGATATGCAAGGTACCCAATATGCAATAGCAATGCTATTCCCTGCAGCGCACAAGGTTACCTTATGAGGCCTCCTAGACAAACGATGTAATGCTAAAGATTGTATGATTTCTGTGAAGATCAGAACCTGGCATGTTACAACAATAGACCCTTACTTGTTTGAGAAGATGAGCAATTCACTCATGATTTTATATGAGCAAACAGACACCCTTCTCACAAACCGTACATACTTGAGTATTTCATGGGTAAGTTAAGGGGAGAGGTTGAGCCAAAATCATGGAATTATCTATGTGACCCTCGAATACATGGGGGGGGGGTGAAACTTAGGGGAGTGTGAAATTCTTTTAAAACGACTTACCAGGAATTGCTCTGAGGCAGCAGCAAAAAGCCAAAAAGAAAAAAAAAGAATCATTTTTTATTCTTCTCCAAACAAGAAGGAAGATGAAGGTGTATAGAACTGAACTTCAATAGCAGCAGCCCTCATACAGACTATAAGGGCCTAATCCGACCCAATTTTCCAATGCCAGTGTAGCTGTGCCAATGGGGCATGCACTGCATCCTGTGGTGGGGAGGCAGTCACACAGGCCTCCTCAAGGTATGGGAACATTAGTTCCCTTACCCAGGGGCTGCATTGTGGCTGCACAGGTGCTAGAAAGTTGGATAGGATTGGACCCCAAGTCCCCTAAGCACCTTCTCTTCCTGTTTGGAGAAAAAGCTAAAATGGCTAGCCTTTTCTGTTTGCTTTCTGTTGCTGTCTCAGAACAATTACTGGTAAGTAAAATTGCTCCTTCCCCCCTCACCCCCTGCATCCTGCTTCTCAGCCCAGTCCCACCCCCACCTCACCAGGCAGCTGCTACCAGAAGCTTCATATTGACCCGTAAGTCGACCAATGTTTTCAGGACTAAATTTAAGGCATAATTTTTTTACTTATATTATACACAAGTATATATAGTACACAAGTATATATATATATATCCCCTGGGAGCTGGGGATCAGAATAGGCCCTCGGTTTGGCTGTACTTGTCGTAAGAGGCGACTAAACAGCCACCGGGTAGATGGGACTCGTCAGCATGGGAAGGCAGCTCATCTGAGAGAAGGAAAACTCTGATCCCAAACCTCCACTGTCTTGTGGCTACATCCAGTTATGGAAAAGGCTTCAGGAGTCAATCTCGAGGCAAAATCCGGAGCCGGAGTCCCTGAGGCAGTTCATGGCTGAACACAATCACGTTCTGGCAACTCCTGCGACGCTGCTGGAACCAACCATATTGGCTTCTGCCTTTCCATTGGACCATTTCAGCGACGTGGAGAGGGGGGATTTGCTGCATGGCTAACAGCCTATCCTCCATACCTACTTTACCCAGGCTTCACGCACTGGAGAGGACACTCTGTTCCAGAGCCACCATTCTGAGCGTGACACCATGGTCTTCCAAGACTGAAGGATGCCAACAATATATAGTAAATATGTTATTGGCTAACACAGAATTTCCTCCCTCAATCTGAGGATTATTTAAGGGGAAACATTTCCCCTTACCCTGTGTCGCACTGCAGCAGCCCCAATGGATCTAATTGGACTTGTGCCACCTGACAAGGTGGCACACATCCAAGCAGCCTGGGACTGCCCTGGGCTGCCTGGGAACGAGGTCATGATCTGGCATAACTGCTGGGTCCTGGCCCCACCTCCTGCTCCCCGCCTGCCCGCATCAGCTGATGCAACTTAGCCTCTCACCAGGGACCGCGGCGGTGTGGGGAGGCCAGCACACGGCCTGTCTCCCAGAAGAGTGGTGCAAAAGTGCTTTATGGTACTTTTGCGACATTCCCAGACCGGCACAAGGGGCTTGCGTCAGCTTGAGTACTTCTCACGATTGTGTCCTAGGTTATACAGAACACTGATTGATAATGGTACATGCTAGTATAATTACTTATTGTTGCTGCATAAGAAAGTCAAAACCTTATTGTGATGCTTACTATATTCTTTAACTATCATTGCCATTTAAAAGAATATGTATTCCAGGGATACAATGAGGTGGGTGAATTAACATTCAACCTGCAACCTCCATGATTGTTCTGCTTCCTCTAAAGTATTGAACATGTAGCTTTAACCTGAATCACTTTATTGCGCTTAAATTATCACAGCATTTCCCGTCAGATAATAGCAATTGGAATAACTACCAGGAGAACAATCTGGAAACTATATCCTGCTATTTAAGCTGTCATTGTCTGTCTCATGTGTTTCTTTAATGAGGCTAAACTGTATAGGCAAGGAAAGCAAAATAAGTGAATGAGAGAACAATTTTGAATACTGGGGTGGGAAGTTGATTTGGCTTTACATTTCACAACCTTTGGAGCCACCTCCTGTGAAAGAATCTCCGACACACACTGGATATAGAAAAAGTAGCTTCCTCGAGATAGAGCTACTTTGCACTTTGAGATCCCATATGGCTGTTTCAATATGTCAGCTTAAGCCTAGTTAATCTCTTTATAATCAGGCTTCATCCTCCTGAGCAGTTAGTTAAAGAAAATGGTGTAGATCACGGTTGGGTTTTGCTTCCCCAGAGGCAGATGTTCTGTGTCGCAGTTTCTGAAACACAAATGAATGTGCACTCCAAAGATGCAGGTGTTGAAGGAGTGGATGTAAGTCATTTGTATTTATGCCTTACAGAATTCTTGGTGGACTATCACAAATCTCCCCATTTATATCACTTTCCTCTGCTGACTGAACTAATTAAAGAGGATCATCCGTGAGGAACTTGTGTAGATGGGGTAGGGCTATATTCTGATCAGACTATATTAGCTTCATCACAGCTTGTTTTATGACCCTTCATGTGGTGAATGTACATAAGTATATTCACTAATATGTCTCCTTAAGGTGGAAATTAAAGCACCATTGTCAGGTTGCTCCCAGCAACTGTAGGAGGCGGGGCAGATTTGCTGTCACCCTTCTATGAATGTAGTATGAAGCTGTGGACTGGAGCTGTACCACCCACTCAGCCAGTGAGGGAGGCACATGCAGAGAACCATGGTATGTGTTGGTACCAGCTCTTATGTCTCATGTCTCTTATGTGGCAACTGTTTAGAGGCGTTTCCCAGGAATCCCCAAAATAAACACATAAAACAGAATTATGGATTATAATTGGACCATATTTATTCATTCAATGCTAATCAACAAGATACTGTCAAAACCCCTGTAGCAGATCTCCCAAACGCTCCCCCCCTTTAGCACAGACACCTACCCTGGAGCAGAAAGCAAGCAACTGTTGATTCTGCCTTTGAGTGTTCCCACCCTGAGAATTGTCTTTTGATGATCCCCACCACCCAACATCACCCCCTGAAGGGATCAAGGGAGCTGAATGGTACTGCCTCTCCCAAGCCAGAAAACTTTTGAGGTCTATTTTTTTAATCCAAACCCAGAGGGTTACCAGCAGGGTTGGGAACTCAACTCAGATGACTCAGTCCTGAGTCATGAAAATGTGCATTTTTTGCTGATTCATGGACTCATGAGTCACATACGTGGAAGACTCGGAAAAACACTTGAGTCAGGAGCCCCCTGACTCACACTCATCCCCGTGGGTGCAGACTTGTGTTTGCCTGTATCTGGGTATGCTTGCTCACTGTCTTCGCAAGGTGAAAAACCTCATGGGACCATCATTCCAACCAAGCAAGCAGCAGGGAAGTTCCAGCCAGAAGGCAAAGAAGGGTTAATGCATCTGGGAGGGGGGCAGGAGTGAGTTTTTTTTGCCCATCTCTGATAGGAAGGAACCAATGATCATTGGACAAAGGATGGGTGTATCAATTTTCAAATTGTCAATGAAAATATCTGTTTTCATTGGCTGAGGGAAAGCAGGAGAAACAGATTCTTGCCTTATGATTGGCTGGAGAAGCCCAGAGAGGGGAGGGAGGAGGGAGAAAGTTCTTTTCCCCATCTCTGATAGGAAGGAAGGAGCCCACAATCATTGGATGCAGGATGGGAGGTTTGATATTTTCTTTGGCTAAGGGGGGGGGCAGGAGGATGAGCCCAAGTGGGTTCTTGCCTTAGGAATGGTTGGAGGGGGGAAAAGGGGGAAGGCGGTTCGTAGCAATCACAATTTCCAACCTTGTGGCTCCTTTTGACTCCCTTGTTACATGGGAAGGGGAACCCTCATTGAGTGACTGTCTGAAATGGGACCACTTCTGATCAGAGCTGCAATAGATTGGATTGTCCAGGTAAGCCTTGCAGCTGCTGGGTGTAACTCTCCTCCCTCTTGCTGCTTCTGTCCCACCTCTTCCATCCTGTTTACAGATGGGTGGGGACAGCAGGGGAGTATTAAAGGAGAACCCCCCCTCCACACACACACACACAGCAGCAGCAGCCCTGTCTTTTTCCACAGCAAGCTTTTTAAAGGGGGTGGGGCAACTCGAATCCAATGAAGTCACAAAAGGGTGACTCAGCAACTCAGAAAGTGCCATTATGACTTCGTTACAGGGGGGTGGTGACTCTAGACTTGACTCAAGTCAAGTTGCACTGGACCTTCCCATCCCTGGTGACCAGCCAGCATCTCCAAGTAAAAACATCTCTGGAGATCAGTCCTAGATCCTCCATGGAGTCTTGCTCAGGCTGCACACCAAAATTCTCTACTCCTGCTCCCTTTCCCACATTACACCTGCCACACAGGGCAGGGCTAGTCTGGAGCTTAGCACCACCATACAAGCTGTTAATTGGCCACAAATGCCCCTCTGCCTGCTCCCTTAAATACATGTCAGTACCCCCAATGCAGAGAAATGGACAACATCTAGCTATGAGACAGCTGTATTCTCAGCACCTCTGACAGAGTTTGGCCTCATACTGTCAGCAGATTGATGAAGGACACACCTAACCAACTTTACAACACTGACATAGCTGTGCCAATGTGGCGTGCACACATTGGCGTGGGGAGGTAGTCAAAGGGTCCTCCTCAAGCTAAGGGCATGTTTATTGCCTTACCTTGGGGGCTGAATTGCTGCTAAGTCAGTGCTGGAAAGTTGGTTAGGATTGCACCCAAAGTCAGCAATGTCAGGTTGAAGGCAGTATATGGCAGCAACCTGGAAGCACCAGATAGTAGCAATTCAGCAGATGAGGATAAAGGTTGAGGGACCTCTCTTTAGTATCTTCTTTAGCTTGCCAGTATGGCCTCATACTTGGACAAGGGCCTAGGACAGAGAGCTACCTGCAGTGTAAACCTGGTGTGCTTTAAACTGTCCTAACTTGCACTGCTTATTGTAGCTGGTTTTTTTAAAAAAAAAATTCTCTTTTTACTTTATTTTTTCTTTCTTTTGTGTGGTAGTGGATTTGCTTTTGTCTATTTTCTTTTAATTCACCAATTAAGAAGACAAAAAAATAGGATCAAGGTCTGATTCAGACCTCCCCCACTAGGCACATATTTAGATGCATGAAGCCCTTCTTTAAGCATAACTGTTCTAACTTGGGAGAACCATTGATGGGGTAAGGGGCACCCATAGTAGTAGCACACGGAGCAGGTATGTAGCAGTATGTATGTAGCAGATATGTAGCATACCTGTATGCTACAGTATGTAGCAGGTATGTAGCAGCACTGGGTAGATGAGACTCGTCAGCCTGGGAAGGCAGCTCATCTGAGAGAAGGAAAACTCTGATCCCAAACCTCCACTGCCTTGTGGCTACATACAATTATGGAAAAGGCTTCAGGAGTCAACCTCGAGGCAAAATCTGGAGCCGGAGTCCCTGAGGCAGTTCATGGCTGAACACAGTCACATTCTGGCAACTCCTGCGACGCCGCTGGAACCAACCGTATTGGCCTCTGCCTTTCCATTGGACCATTTCAGGGATGTGGAGAGGGGAGATTTGCTGCATGGGTAACAGCCTATCCTCCATACCTACTTTACCCTGGCTTCGCGCACTGGAGAGGACACTCTGTTCCAGAACCACCATTCAGAGCGTGACACCATAGTCTTCCGAGACTGAAGGATGCCAACAACAAATTATGTAGCAATGGGAAGGAAAGATATGACTTTGGCATTAACTCAGGGGTGGCCAACCTATCAACTTTAGGCCTCCAACCTTTAACAATTGTATAGAAGAGGCCATTTCACAGGTGCAGCTTGTCAGCTCACAGACCACAAGCTGCACCTGCTGACATTCCTGTCTCTACACAATTATTAAAGGTTCAGGAGCCCTAAATTTGAAAGGTTGGCCATGCTTGCATTAGCCATGCTTGCATAACCTGCCTGAACCATTGGTACAAGCTATAGGGTAGTATTCAATGTACAAGGGTCACCCAGAAAGTAATGCACCACATTTTTTTCTCAGCCTACAGTAATGGTACGAATGTGAAACTTTAGATATACATTATTTGCATTTTCAGGAGTACACACACAAATTTTTGGTTTTTTCAGACAGATAGCGTAGCTGCAGCAGTGTTTTGAAATGGCGTCTGTAAGTGATGTACGTTACAAGCAGCATGTCGTCATTGAATTTCTCACTGCGGAGAAAGAAACTGTTGGGAACATTCACAAACGTCTGTGTACAGTTTATGGAGAATCTGCAGTCGACAGAAGTACGGTTAGTCACTGGACACAGAGGGTGAGGCCATTAGAAGGCGGTTCAGCAGAGCTCCAAGATTTGCAGCGTTCGGGGCGGCCATCCACAGCTGTCACACCTGACAAGACGCAGCTTGCTGATGTGCTCATTCGCGAGGACCGACGCATAACGACTAGGCAGTTGGCGCTGAAGCTGTCAATCAGCAAAGGAAGTGTGGATGCAATCATCCGTGCTCTTGATTACTCAAAAGTGTGTGCACGATGGGTTCCGCGCTGTCTTACGGTGGACCACAAATCTCTCAGAAAAAACATTTCTTCTGAGTTGCTGAAACGTTTTGAAGATGAGGGGGAAGCGTTCTTGTCCAGGATTGTGACAGGTGATGAAACCTGGGTTCACCATTTTGAGCCCGAAACAAAACAACAGTCGATGGAATGGCGTCATCCTCAATCTCCACAGAAGAAAAAATTCAAAGCAACTGCTTCTGCCGGTAAGGTCATGATCACTGTGTTTTGGGACTGTGAGGGCGTCATACTCATTGATGTGATGCCAAGAGGCAGCACCATTAATTCTGAAGCTTATGTGAAGACATTAACCAAACTCAAGAAGCGCTTCCAGTCACTTCGGCGCCATAACAACCCAGGTGAATGTTTGATTCAACATGATAACACTCGGCCTCACACAAGTTTGAGGACTTCGGAACACATCACTAAACAGGGTTGGACTGTGTTACCCCATCCACCCTACAGCCCTGACCTAGCTCCCTCAGACTTCCACTTGTTTGGGCCATTAAAGGATGCCATTCGCGGAAGACATTTTGAGGATGACGAAGAGGTGATTCGCACAGTGCAGAAATGGCTTCGTGACCAGAACAAGGAGTGGTACCAACAGGGCATACATGCCCTTGTGTCTCGCTGGAGGAAGGCCATAGAACTGGACGGAGATTATGTGGAAAAATAGGGAGTGTAGAAGAAACATCATTCTTTCTTGTGTGTAAGTTTCATTGTGTTCAATAAATAATAGTTGAAGAAAAAAAAATGTGGTGCATTACTTTCTGGGCGACCCTCGTACCTTCAGGAAGGAGGGTGGAAGGTGCCACAAAGGGTAAAATGAAGCACTTTACCCCCGAGTCCCCAATACCCATGTAACTATTTGCGAGATTATTTGTTTAAGGCTAGGTCTGAGGTTAAGTTATTTCAAGCTCTTCTGCCCTTATGGATAATCATATATTAACAAATAAATTAGTATTTGCATTGGGTTAACTTTTAATTTGCATTTATATACTTTTTAAAAAATCCTTACCTCTTGATCTTTACGGTGACTTCATGCAAATTCCAATCCATACATACGTAATGGGGGTGAACGCATTGCAAATGCTGATTTATCCACTATGGCAAATGTTTGGAAAAATCTTTCCGGGCAGCTGTGATGCCTTCTGAATGATTTAGTTTATATTTATGTTGTATTTATGCTGCTGTTTATGCTGTGTGATACGATGGATCCTGTCGTACATTTTTTTTCTGTTAAAGAGGTCTGTCAAGCAAAATATAAGCTGTGATTTATGAGGATTCCAGACTTTAGCAGTGGGTTGCCAAGATGAATGTATCATGCAGAGTTTAAAAAAAAATACTCTGTTGTATCCTAGCTTCGATTTTCATGAACAGATGACACTTCCGCTCTGCCTGCTCAAAAGGGGGGGATTTTTGCCTATGTCTCTTTCTCCCCCTACGTTTCTTTCCATCTTTCTGAAGAGGTCCCTCAATCCTGAGAGATGCCTTTTGGGAGCCACAGGGGACTGATGATGGAAGGAATGGGTGGGAAAGTCACTATGTGAGAGATTTCTTTCAGGTATGGAAGGATTAGCATGACGCCTTCTGTAAGTGAAGTTTAATTTAGGATAGGATGGATGAGGCAAGTTCTCAGATGGAATTTTGCAATTCGAAATCTACTTAGAAACATTCGAAAATCTCAAGAGTATTCTAGTTTATCTTGTTGGGTTATTAGAAGCAAGGTTAAAGAATCACCTGTGATATACTGGTCCTTCTGTTCTTAGGCAATCGCTGCAGTGTTGCAAGGAAGAAGCCTTATATTATTAAGGCTTGTTTATATGAGTTGTTTTTGGCAGATCAGAATAATGAAGACCTTTGAAAAACACTGAAATATGTTGGCAAAATAAATTACTATTTTCTAGCACTCACTGGTGATCTACCTCTTTTTTTGGTTTCTTTAGCTCCCCCCCCCCCATTCTACCCTGTTCCTTCTTTCCATACAAAATATGGTGAGAGAGGAACACATGTCACTATGTTGATTCCTCTTGGACATGCACCATACTGCTGTCATGCACATGCTAGGGAATTAAAAAAACATAATTCTGACTCAGCAAAGCATCTTGCCTAAGAGGAGCCTCTAGAGTAGATTTTAATGGAAATCTTCCTTCAATCTCTAGCTCAGTGATTTTCAGTCTTTTTCATCGTGTGGCACACTGTCAAGGCACTAAAATTGTCAAGGCACACAATCAGGTTTTTGACAACTGAGAAGGCTCACCATGCTGCCAGTGGGGGTCTCGCATCCCCACTGGCCACACTAATAAATGATCTTCCCCCAAATTCCTGTGGCACACCTGTGGACCACTCACGGCACGCTAGCCTGCCACAGCACAGTAGTTGAAAATGGCTGCTCTAGCTTAACTTATTTTTTTCAGCCCACGGGTGTACACATTTGGTCCCTGCTGCGTATATGCAACGTTAGACAGAAATAGCTTAAGGCAGTGGTTCTCAAACTTTTAATACTGGGACACATTTTTTAGAATGAGAATCTGTCAGGACCATGATGTCATGACTGGAAATGACATCAAGCAGGACAATTTTTCAACCATCCTAGGCTGCAATCCTACCCACACTTACCCAGGAGTAAGTCCCATTTACTATCATTATTCAAAGCATATACATAGCAGCCTGTTAAAAGTACAGATCTGTAACATTTCCCCAGGTATGCAGTCACATACCATGGTAGCATCAAGTCTAATATATTAAAAATAAAATATTGAAATGAATGGGGACCCACCTGAAAGTTTGAGACCCAACCCACAGTTTGAGAAACACTGACTTAAGGTTTGTACCACCAGCCTTTGCTCCTCTCAATGCACACTTTATTGTTCATGTATTCATTGCCACTGTGTTCTGGCAGTGGCTTTCTATGATACGCAAGAGATCTATGCCATATATCACTCTGTTCACAGTCTAGAGTGTTTACTAGGTGGAATCTGTTCTAGCCAGCCTTCTGGTTCTAATGTGTAAACCAGACCTCAGAAATGGTACTGCAGACAGGGTTGATATTAATTAAACTCAAGATGGAGTATTCAAGTAAGATCACAGGATAATAACCCTGAAATCTAAAAATGCCCAGTACCCAAAGCCTTTAGAATATTAAATAGAAATGTAAAAACACTCTCTTTCTCCTTCTTTCACAACACACAACCAAGAGATACAACTTGAAAACAACTAATTAACCCTTGTGTAGGATTAAAAACAAAAACAAATGAAAAGCAAAGGACAAGTGTGAAATTAACTTTGTGGATAAGGCAGAGAAAGTACAATAGAATATAATTAGCATCTCTTGCAATTTAGTCACACCACTAATTAATATTATCCAAATACCATTGAAGAAAAAAAAGCCATCTGTGAGACTTCTCTTTGACTACATTTCACTCACAGCTTTGGCTATGTTCAGTTGTCTGAACCTTGACTGCTTTGAAATCATTCTCATTTTTTTTTCCTCAAGTGGGATTCCATCCACTGTTTTCTCCTCCAACTGCTATGCATTTCTCATCTTAGAGCCCATGTATGCACAGAAAAGGTGACAGGAAATTTGTGATTGGATCCTACCTGTTTTTTAAAGGGTAAATGCAGTGGCGTCACTAGGGTTTGCGTCACTCGGTGCGGGAGGCCAGCGCATCACCCCCCATAATGGACCTCCTCCCATGCAATGACCCTGAGGAGTGGATGTGGTGATGCATCATTGCCCCACCCCCCACATCATTAAAATTGCACCTTTAAATTACAATATCATACACACTGCCTAATGTACACATTTCTGGAACTGAACTTGATTCAGCTTCAACAGGTTTATTCTACTGGCTTCAATAGAGAACACGTTTATTCTATACACACATATTCTGGTTCTCAATGCTTTCTGTGTGAAATCATACTATAAGCAATGTTCAACGTAAGCTGAAGAGTCACCACAGGATGTCACATGGAGAATCACAGAAATCAGAGTTGGGACCTTCAAGAGCATCAAGTTCAACCCTCTGCCAGTGCAGAGTGTCCACAGCTACAGCATTCCAGATAGAGGCTAACCTCTGCTTAAAGACACACTGGGTCACTCTTTTCTAAAGTTTCCAAAACTACAGCAGTTCTCAGCTCCAGGAGATCTGAGTTCCTGTTTCATTATTTCCCTACCAATAGTACTAGCTTGAATAGCATCACTCCTTGTTCTTCCCTAGCTCTGCCCTCAACAAAACAGAAATCAAAACATCTTGAATAATTCCCAGTTTTGCAATTGGAGCACAGTATGCAAATCCTGCGAAATATATATGCAATTGTGCAAATGCTGCTCTGTGATATACCCTACAACAACTTCCAGTGCTCAGTTTCAATCAAAGGAGGAGACTGCAATCCCACACATCCTTACTTGGGAGTAAGTTCAGTTGAATACACAGAGGCTAACTCCTAAGTAAGCATGGATAGAATTGCATTGTAACCCTTGTAGTACTGCCCTGATCCTGATCCTGCTGGGATGCAATATTACAGAGGCAGGCATTTCCAGGCTTCCCCCCCCCCTTCTCCAGCTTCTGACTCTCTTGCAACCCTATCTACAGATATCCCCCCTTTTGTTCTGTTCTATCTATCTGGGGTGGGAAAGAACAGTGGGGGGGGGGAGAGGGAAAGGAAGTTTTAAAATGTAGAAAATGTTGGAGAAGGCAGTAATCTTCAAAATATACAGAGTGAGGGACAAAGGGAAGGGAAGAAGCCCAAGGATGAGGTAAATTTGCTGTTGGTTTTGCAAATGTCTCCCCTCCCAGACACAGCATCAGGGCTACAACTA